>NC_136499.1:27137657-27250157 GCF_053919585.1 Euprymna scolopes | reverse complement strand
CTCGAGACATCCACTGGTAACAAAATTCAGGCGGTTTCCATTATGGTGTTTTCTCTCCAGATAACCCTGAACAGCCAATCCCAGCGTAACGTTTTCATTGCATGAGGTAATATATTTAAAAAAAGAAAATATCTTTTGGGTGATCAGACCCTGGCCACTTATTCACTTGGCCAAGCATCTATCACTGCAGCGTTTGCCGTTTGCACGCACCAACAAAACATGTTGCGCGGTGCATGTGTTATATAATCGTTGTGGCCGGTCGTCCAATGTACTTTTCACTCTATATAATTTATAAATCGACTTTTGTCACTGGTCCACGATATATACACACTGAAAACTAATAAAACACAACACAGCTGGTTTATAAAAAATATTTAGTTTATTCCACACTGACAACAATTTTCAATTTAATATGGTAGGTGTTGACATCAGTGAAAGCGCGTGGCGGAGGTGTGGTGCGTATGTTTTGGCAGTGAAGAAAATGTGTCAGCTTGTCCTCGCTCTGTGACCAACTCATCTCGTTTTCTGTTGTGTCGATTTATATAAACATTCTTTCATGCTGGAATGCTTAATATTTCCCATTGTCTATTGTCCCGACTTTTTGACCGATATCCTCTCACATATTTCTGGTCAAATTATGCATTTCAATAGACAATGGCGGAAATCCTCGCATTCCTCAAATGGAACTAATTTGCGTGTATGCAACCCTTGGAATGCTTCTCTTCCTGAGGTCATCTGCCAAATATCTAACACATGGTTACAAGTGTAAGAACCTTTTTTGCTAATACAACTTGAAAATATTCCTAAATATGTGATCTGTTGTTTACATCAGAATTAATAATATAAAGAACAAATTTCTCTTCCGTTGTTGTTGTTGTTTTTTTTATATTTATATGTGAACTATTACGAATAAAAAGTTATCGTTCTTTTTTTTCTTTCTTTCTTTCTTTAAGTGGTTCCAGAATACTAAGCGATTCTTTAATTTGGGTGCATGCGACCTGCTGAAAGAACGCCCTTCCCTGTTTACAAACAAACCAGTTTTTTTAATTAGGTTTTGATTTCGCATGTCCAAGCACGGAACTGTGTAATCATAAAAAGCATCACTCCACCCCGTAAGGAATAGCATGTTTAATTTTCTAATATATTTCTGCATTCGCCAATATGAGTGCAACATCCTATGGATTCCTCGTGGCTATTGATTACATAGATGTAGAGTTAGATAGACATTCTAGAAATGCAATGATTCCCCATCGATTTCACCTAAAAGTTTTCACTTGGTCAGTGCATCTTTGAATGTGTGTGTGTTTATTTACGTCAACGACGCAATTGCACCGAAAAAAAAACGGAACTCCTCTTTACTAACACCGTAACTCATATCAACAAATCATAGCCCCAATGTTTCTTCTTACAGTTGTTTAACACTGAACTCTCTGCCAGCCCTAATCCGTCCCATTTAAAGCAGCTATTCCCTTTCATATGCAAATTAGTGGGACATATGAAAAATAAATCCCTCTACAAATACGAGGTTTCCACTTTTTATTTCAGCCATACCCACAACGCAAAGGCCAAACAGATGCGCTACCGCTTTTGTGGGTAGTTTCTTCTATTATACATCATTCGCAAGAAGAAAAAAAACTTAAATAAAAAGCTAATTTTAAAACCAACAAATAACGACGACTTTGGGGTTTTTCTCAACAACGAAATATGGTCAGTGTCTGATAGTTTGCTCAAATCGAGTGCCTTCTAGATTTAGGCTGCATATCAATATAAGCCTACTGAATATGAATATGTCGTTCAGCGCAGATGATCCACGCATCTCTTCCGGTTGTTAAATAGATATTTAGAGGAATGAATTTAATAACCAATGAAAAACGTCATTTCACAATAAAAGTGTCAGCACAAAATACTGCAGATGATCGATTTCTTTTGAATAAAATTGGTTTGTTTCCAAGTAAATTCTCTTTTCTTGTTTCTGAATTTTTTAGATGAGGATAATTAGGATTATTTCGATTGTTCAGACTACTGTTCTCATCTTGAGTGTTATTCGTACAACGTTTAAGCGAATGTGATCTTCTTCAGGTGTATCTTGTCGAACTCGGCAATCTTTCTTTTGAACTCTTGGGTTTGTGTGGAATTTAAAACATTATGGATTAAATAGGGGTGCGGATTTGAGTCTGTATTTAGATATAGAAATGAATGGGAAAGGGTCGGAGTTAAGGACCGAGATCGAGATAATGGAAGACTAGACAGAAAGGTATTCGTATACTTGTGTGATTCGAAATTCTGTGCAGATTTCAGAGTTTGACATAAAGATTCGCGAGTTCGATAAGATACACCAGAAGAAGGTCGGAGGTTAGATCGATTGAAAAGTTGTGTGAAAAGTTGTGCAAATAACAATCAATATAAGAATATTAGTATTGTCTCTTCTAGTCTCGACTAGAAACAGCTGTCGAGATCAAACATAACCGACAACACCGCGCCCACAAAATTATCCGCTTCATCCATAAAGTCAGTCCATCCCCAATCTTGATTTGATTCTCTTATGACCACATGGACATATACAGCCAAAGAAACCATCTATACATTCAGAAAAGGAGACACAATGTTGTATGCATTTTAGTACACCCAATTCTTTTAAACAAAAATAGCCTCTCTTTTTCTATGTCGGAATTCCGTTAATTCTTCGCGCTCTCTGGACCATATCTAATATATAACAATATTATATTATAACACTATCGTGGCCAAGACTGCGTTACCGTTTACAATCTTTGTTTGAGGGACCATTGTCACAAAAATCATGGCACGACATCGATGCTATTGTGATGATCTTACTTCGCCTAGGGGCTACGACAGTCGAGTTTGTTTTGATCAGTTCTTTATGAAAAGATTTGTGCGCACCTTGTGAGATTAGACTCACACAACTCTCACGTTGACGTCAGTGATTTGAACGTGATACACGAGGTGGTCACAAATATTTGAATCCAAATAATTAACTACTTACACCGGCAGTTTTTGTGAATGTAATTAAAGAGAAAATCAAAATGTACAGTTCTGTAGAGGGATTGAAGTTATAGATTTTTCAATTTGAGACTTAAACGTTGAATACTCCCTGATCTCTCTAAGATGCTTAAATGGACCAGAAACAGAATATGATTTTACATTACATCTATATACGATACTGATCTCCTACTCTAAATTCTAAAATATGTTTTTTAGTTTTTTTTTCCGTCTAGGTTTTCATGGTATTTACACGTACCTAAAAAGTTTTGTCTAAAAATTCAGAATCCTTTTCTGCGTGGGGGAGGGTATACCGAGACGTTTGATGTACAATAATACCCAAACTTTTAAACCTAGGTTTTGAGTATGTATGCATTCCTGGTTGCTATTTTTAATCTCTTGTCGGGCTGTGTTTTTCTAACTCTGCTCCAAGCACTTATCGTCCCAATTTATATTTTGTTATGATCGAGCGAACAGACAGGTGCATAGACATTATCACATCTAGTCATTATGATCTTCCACTGCCCCTGTCTATCCTCTCTCTCTCTCTCTCTCTCTCTCTTTCTATATATATATATATATATATATATATATATATATATATATACATATATATATGTGTGTGTGTGTGTGTGTGTGTGTGTGTGTGTGTGTGTGTGTGTGTGTGTGTGTGTGTAATATTTATTCCAGGTAAATATTTTTCAGAGACTAAGCAACCAATGAAGTTTTGATTAGGTTAATGCAATAGTGCTTAATGCCGAAGTAGGGCAAGATATACTTTTCTGTTGTACATAAGCAAATATATATGTCGTTGCACAGCAGGTTTCGGTCAGATAGTTACAAGTAACTAGACACCCCTTCAGGCGATATTGTTTATGCAAAAGTAAAATTCCGTAATAATAATAATAATAATAATAATAATAATAATAATAATATGTTCACACACACACACACACACACACACACACACACACACACATATATATATATATATATATATATATATATATATATATATATATATATATATATATATATATATATATACGGGGGAAACCAAAAATGAGCCAATGGACATTTTTTGTCATATATCCTTTATTAGTTCGTCCATCACCCTCATTTTACAGAACATGGCAAAAGCAACACTTATGAACACAAGTAGATTTTAATGACAGCGCCATCTTAGAATACACTCGTCAAACATTACTACAATTCAGGCCTGTGCATCAGTTCAAATGTGAAAAGGTTCTTCTTTTCAAGAGGATCATTTAGGGCTGGGTGAACCACTTCAAGAACTACGGAATAGTAGAGACTGCAAGACGTGACAATCTCCCAGGATAACCCAAGAAGTGGACAGCTGACCTGATCAATAACGTGAGAAAATCGGAAATATTTTGCACGAGAATGATCTGCAGACCCGTACATGTGAGCAAGTTCTCACACCTGAAACCTGTAATCCCAGGATTAACTGAAAAGGTCATTTGAAGACTGATTTAGAGTGGACATCTGTTAACCCAAGCATTAGCCTCTATATTTCTTTCTCTGAGGCTAGCTCAAAACAGAGCTACGTAGACTCATGGTTTTGACAGAACTGAATAAAGTCACCAGGACATCTACCCGGTAATGGCTGACGAAACGAGAACATGATATGCCCATGCATTAAATACGAATTATAAATTCACGTGTAAAAAATTTCAGAAACATAAGAAAAAGAGTTTACAAATATAGCTGCGGAATTATGGAAGTTAAATGATTTGATTCGACCAATCATAGGAAAAAATCTCGATATTTATTTATAAATACAGATAGCTGACACACCAGACGTATTCATAAAATAAATTAGGATTTACTATATACTGTTGCACCTAGTGTTTAACGTCATAACATATTTAACATACAACCATTGCGTTGAGTGTAGGTAGTTCTAACCACTGGCCCATTGGGTCAGTGATCACAAATGACCTCTTCCAATGTCGATTAAATAAACATAGGCCCCCCGCTTTTACAGTGCAAGCAAACAAACAGCGGGCTTCGCTTTATGGCCACTTAAGTAGTGAGCAAGATATATTTATGGCAGTATATATATATATATATATAGTAATTTATAAAATATATATGGCGATTAAGCTACACTGAATATTCGGCGTTTCATCCACTCTAGGACTCCTCAGGCTTATGCGCGAATTCTGTGGTTGTTTATCGTTTTTATATGCTCTCAATAGGAGAGGAGCATATAAAAACGATAAACAACCACAGAATTCGCGCATAAGCCTGAGGAGTCCTAGAGTGGATGAAACGCCGAATATTCAGTGTAGCTTAATCGCCATATATATTTCATAAATTACTAACTAGCTCTACCTATGTATTGAGCACTTTTGAAGTAAATACTTAAAGTCTACGAATAAATCTATACTTTCGTATATTAATTTTATGTGAGTAAATTAAATAGTTATATATATATATATATATATATATATATATATATATATATATATATATATATATATAGTAACTAGACACCCCTTCAGCCGATATTGTTTATGCAAAAGTAAAATTCCGTAATAATAATAATAATAATAATAATAATAATAATAATAATAATAATAATAATAATAACACCCTGCACTGAAGATTCCCGAAAGGATGAAACACTAGTGTCTGTAGGTATTTAACTATTATAGTAAAAAATAATTATATCCATCTATATATATATATATATATATATATATATATATTATTTCCAAAATGTAATTATCCACTGACACGTGTTTCGTAGTCTACGACTCATCAGAGTGGCTGCATCTACCGAGATTCGAATATATATATATATATATATATATATATATATATATATATATATATATATATATATATATATAAAGAGAGAGAGAGAGAGAGAGAGAGAGAGGGAGAGATCATAGTGCTTTCGAAATGTTAAGATAAGAAAGCATAAATGGTATAAAATATCAAACTATTTAAATTGCAATTTACTTGAATCATGTAACCTCCGACTTTTCCATGTACGACAAAATCCACTATTCTATCGAACTCGGGAATCGCACGAAACCTTTTATTTAATCCACGAGAGTAGCATACTCTCCTACACTAAGGATTGAACCTTCGATTTCCACAGGAGTGGCACCTATAACTGAATTTCACCTAGTATTTTATCCGTTACATCACTGGATTGAATAAAACGATCGAAATTCTGCGCAAATTTCTATGTTCAACCAAAATATTCCCGAATTCGACAAGATGCACCTGAAGAAAGTCAGAGATTACATCGACTGAAATGTTGGGCAAATAAGACTCAATATGAGAACAGTAGTCTGAAGAATCCAAATAATATGAACTAGCGAGACCTGTGGAAATTTCACAGGAGACTCATTCATATGTAATATATTGTTGTTGGCATTTTGTAGATGTTCAGTGTAAATGGAGACGCTCTGATATTATTGTAGCTTCTTTTTGTTAAATCTGCAAAAGTATTTATCTAAGCTAGCATGAACGCCCGGCAAAGTACGCTTAAATATGATATTTTAATTCTTGCAAATTTCATATATATTATTATAGAGTTAATGTTCTATCGATGTTTATATATTATAAAGTTGCGATTTCAATGTATATATATATATATATATATATATATATATATATATATATATATTTTTTTTTTACATGTAGGTCACCACTTATCAAGGCCAGAAGGCCACTTAGGGTTAAGGGTTATTGCGTGTACAGTAATCAATGAGATAGTATTGTAGTAATCATTAGTATTGGGGGGTTTTGATAGAGTGTCTTACTTAAGGGGCGGTTTGTCAGGAGTTTGTTTATGTTGGACTTGAAGACGTCGAAGTTGTAGTCAGGTGGGAAACAGGCAAGCGGCAGAGAGTTCCACTGGCGTGCAGTTCTAAGAAAGAAGCTTGCTCATGGAATCTACGTTTGGGTTTAGGCACAGATAAAGAGTGGGGAAAATTGTTTACAGTAGTTTCAGCCAGACGGGTGTTTCTCGTGAAAGATTGGCGAGAGGGTGGGACGAGGGATTGGGGCTCAGACGAACACATGCCATGGAAATAGCGATAAAACAAAGACAGGCTCGCAACGTCTCTTCTGTGGGAGAGAAGTTGCAGGGAAGAGAAAAGGGCATCTTCCACTAAACCACGAAGTCTATTTTGTACTCTGTCAAGGCGGGATAGGCTGTTTTAGCAGCTCCTGCCCAAATGTGGCAGCACAACTCAATCCTTGGACGTACTTGGCTTTTATACAGATTATATATATATATATATATATATATATATATATGTGTGTGTGTGTGTGTGTGTGTGTGTGTGTATGTATGTGTGTGTATATGTGTGTGTGTGTGCATTAGCTTGAATCGAAACCGAAATAAAAACTTATGAAAATAATATATATATATATATATATATATATATATATATATATATATATATATAACTTGAGTTCCTTAAGCCATAGCCATAATCGAAACCGAAACAAAAATTTTATCAAGAATTCTTCGTAAGAATTATTCTTGATAACATTATTAAAAAAAAAAAAAAATAGATGACTTAAGTGCCATCAGCCACAATCGAAACCGAAACCAAAACTTATGAAGAATTCTTGGTAAAATTATTTATGACAAGAAATAGAAGTGCATAACAATTAAACGACCCGGATGTAAACAGGAGACAGAAAATAACACACACGCTATCGTATTAATATATAAATAACCAATCTTCATCTCCAAAATCCATCTAAGACGTTTATTTACAAATAAAAATACATCCCATGAAAGTAATATATTTATTGTCAACCAATGCGACGTAAACGACTTTTTGCTATTGTATTTTTAATATAGTTATTTTTCAATGTGTTTGTTGGATATAATTCGAAGGGAAAGAAGCAAACTTGTAAACATCCATCAAGGCGAAGGCGCTGTCCATTTTTTTTTTTTTTTTTTTTACATCAACAGAATAACATTGGGATTAGTTACGCCATTTGCGTTATTTAGGATTCCTCTTGTTAATTAGACAGTTAGACAATCTTGTAAACGAAAAGGAGGGTGGCATTCCGAAATCCAGTGAATTGCGCGCAGGGTGAGGGTAAAGCTGGGGTGCGGGTAAAACTTGCGAATCTAAGAATCAGTCATAAATTCACTGGAATAATAGAATCTGGATTTAATGTCGCGTTAACGTTTCAGATTACTTGTTTTTTTTTTTTTTTTTGTTTTTGTTTTTGTATATATATCGTTTTTGTTTTTGTATTTTTTGTTTTTGCCTATTTTCAAGTATCTTTGCTTCTAACCACAAGGGCGTTTCTGATGCTGGTAAGAATCGGGGACAACGAACATTGGATGTTGTTATCATTTTTCGTTGCTGCTGTAAATAAACCAACTAGGTACGTGTAAAATGCTGATCAAATTTAAGGATTATTCGTCGCCATCTTATATTTAGTGTTCGCATCGCAAACAAAAATATGTAAGACTATTTCACCGGCGACTAGTTAAAAGAATATCAGACATATTTTGCTATGATTGTTCTCTAGTTTAATGTAGTATAGCTTGCTAGTAAGTCAGTCCCAATTAACTTTTCTTCTCTCCAGCTTTTTTTTGTTCATTTGCTTTTGGCATTCGGAGATGATTCGATGATGAATCGTAACTGTTTGTAATACACACATACATACTATTTTATTCAAATTATTTAAACAAAATTAACGTTAGTCACTACAATAAATCTACTGTTTCCCTCTAAAAAGATATCGTCATATGACAATAAGACTCCGGTTTTACTCAAGGCCAGTCTTTTAATGAAACTGAAAACCAAACACAAATAATAAAGAACAAAAATAACAAAGAACAAAACATAAAAAGAAAGGAGCTTTTTCTTAAAATGAATAATCTTTCTTTCTTTCTTTCTTTCTCCCCCTCTCTCTCTCTCTCTTTTCTTTCTCTCTCTCTCTCTTTCTCCCGCGCGCGCTATATATATATATATATATATATATATATATATATATATATATATATATATATACGCAAAACCTTTTGGCCCCCCGAGCAGTATATAATCTGAAAGAGGCGTTTAGCTAAAAAAAAAATCTTATTTCTTTAGCGAATTCTGAAATTTTAACAATAAACTTTGGTAAGTTTGTAGATTAACAACCCAGTTAAATCACTAAAAATGAGGTTCTAGTTTTTAGGTGATTACATTTTTTTTTACATGGGCATCACCACTTATCAAGGCCTTGAGGACACTCGAGGATAAGGGTTTAAGAGTGTACAGTAGAAATTTGACAATATAGTAATCGTTAGCAATGGAAATTTGGTGAATTTGTTAACTTATATGGAACGGCTTATCAAAAATTTGTTTACGTTAGACTTGAAGACAACTATATTATAATCAGCTGGAAAGCAGGAAAACGGTAGACAATTCCATAGGTGTGTCGTTCTAATAAAGAAGCTTTGCTCATGGAATCTACGTTTAGGTTTAGGTATAGATAAAGAGTGGGGGGGGAATTATTGATAGTGATTTCTGCTAGACGGATGAACAAACTGAAAAACTTGGCGAAAAGAACAACTAAAACAAGAAAAATAATTGATTTTCAATTTAGATAGGGAGATGCGTTTCGTTTATAATTTTAACATAAAATGATCTTCTATTTCATAGTAATCCTAATTTATTAAGGCAGTTAACTAATATTTTGATCACTAATACTAAGTGTGTCTGTCAAGATCGTTAAACCACACGTAATCGCTTAAAAAATGAACCCCTCTCTTAAAAAAAATAGCTTACATATCATCAATTATAAAAAAAAATTAATTGCCATAAAATTTGGAAGTGAATTTCGCCAAAATATAATATGTTATACAGAACAAAAAATAATGTCATGATCAACTGCTATAAATGCTTAAATGGACCAGAAATGAAGGATCATTTTACGTTACATTTTTATGCGAAACTGATCTGCAACTCTAAAATCTAAATTACTTTTTTGCGGTTTATTTTCTTTTATGTCGAAATTTTTAAGACATTTACACGTACTCACCAAAAAAATTCAGAATCCTTTTTTTAGGTGTGCGTGTGGGGGGGGGGTAACAGAGGTTGTTCATCTATAATAATACCCAAACTTTTAAACCTAGAGTCTTAAGGGTGTGTACATCTCTGGTTGCTCGTATCAGCTATTTATTCCTTCACAGACGATTTTTTTTTTCCACGGTTGAAAATGTTATCATTAGAAAGAAAAATTCAAAGTGTATGGTTGATGGATTTTAAGGGTTTGCCTAATAATTAATAGCGAAAGTTGGCCATCTTGGCTTCATCATTCTCTTTCTTTAAGAGTTTGAAAGTTCCATTGTTCAGGTTAATTTTTATATCTATGAAGTCTACATGCTTTAATCATTTTTTTTTATATTGAGAAACCCGTTGTCGTCTGTACGTTGATTAATAATTGTCTATATTTGTAACAGAGCGCGGACGTACGTATGCAAATGCATACGAAATACAACATGACGTAACTGTAAGGAAAAGGACTATAAAAAGGAGAGTAAGCACGTTAGAGAGGCGATTACGTGAGAGACGTCGCAGTGGTACGAGAAGTCGCACATGGGTGGGGGATGATAAGAAAATAAATGTCGTTATTACAAAAAGAAGGAGTCGAGTTATTACTTGTCCTATGTTCCTTGCGACGTAGACTGCATACAAGGTGTGGGTCCCGTGCGTAAACGTGTGTATATATTTGTCTATATGTTTGTATTTTTATAGTTGTTTTAATTCCACTTGAATACTAATGCTCTCATATGAGGATAAGGCAGTCGTTACTATATAGAGAGATGTGTCTATTTTGTCTATGATTCTAGTTGGGTAATATGCAGCAATATTGCCGATGAGTTTGCATATGAAACGACGAAAATGCTGGTGTTGTGTTTTGTCATCGAATCTGTAGTGTTGAGGAACGTGAATGATTTGCGATGGTATCCAATGAATGTTATATAGCTGTTAATTTTTCATGCATTGCTTAAGACCCCAAATTTGCAGAAAAATTTAGTAGAATCTGCAAAGGTCAACTCTTGCAACTTTGACCTTTTGGCAGCCAAATTTTCGCTCCCAAACTGATTAAAATGCTTGCTGCATGTCTGAATACCTGTTATGTATAAATTCAAAATTTTTAGACCCAAAATTAGCTGAGTAGTTTGCTAGACACCGCAAAAGTCAAATCTTTTGAATTTGACTCCTTGGCAGCTCGATTTAAAAGCTTGCCGCATCTTTGAATACCCTTTATGTAAAATTTCAAATGTTTAGACCAGAAATTGGCTGAATAATTTGGTAGAGACCCCAGAGATCAAATATCGCACTGATGAGCTGTGAAACAGCGAAACAGTACTGTATGTGGATGACTACATATATAGATATATATATTTCTATCTATCTATCTATCTATCTATCTCTCTCTCTCTCTCTCTCTCTCTCTATATATATATATATATATATATATATATATATATATATATATATATATATATATATATATATATATAATCGTAGCTAAATTGAATGTTGAGATGCTCTCATATCTTTGCTTCTATGTGACGAAACTACATGAAAATTTGCAGGCTTCTTGATTATAATACTATCCTATTATTAAAATTTTATGACAATTGGTTTACAAGACTCTATATTTTCAAACCAATAAACTATTCCCTAATTTGCCTGCATTTGTATACATAGTGCCCTAGCAGGCTAGCTTCAATCTTGCTGATTTGAGATGAATTTTGCTTTGGGTTTGTTTTTTGTTGCTTTTTTTTTTTGCCTTTTTTTCCTTGGGTATCTCCCCTGTAGCATTAAAATTCCTTGGACTTCCGGTTTGTTGGCTTTCTTGGCACTTCTGAGTTGCGACATTATCTGGCTGTGGAAATAATTATATGTTCTCTCACATTCTGAAGATTCTATTACTGATTGCTCGCTAGGTTAGCTTGCTGTGGTGGCATCGTCATTACGAGTATAAAATTCCTACTTGTGAGACGTCGGCCTGAGTTATAGCTGGTTTGATACCATGTCCGTTGTTCGGTATAAGGTAGGTTTATTTCACTGTTAGATCTATGCCGCAGGTTGATATTTGTAACTTAATAGGCATTCTTGTGTGTGTGTGTGTGTGGTGTGTGTGTGTGTGTGCGTGTGTGTGTGTGTGTGTGTGTGTGTTTACTCAGTTAGTAGAGTGCTCGTCTAGTATACAAGAGGATCGAGTTAGGATGTGTCTAACTGATAAGCCCAAATGAGGCCGAAACTCGAGTTTGGGGACTTTCGGTTTGTTGCCTTTCTTAGCTCTCGTGAGCTGCGACATTGTCTGGCTAATTATATATATATATATATATATATATATATATATATATATTTATATATATATATATATTTATATATATTTATATATATATATATATATATATTTATATATATTTATATATATATATATATATATATATATATATATATATATATATATATATATAAGGTGGTGGTCACCAACAATGTGTATTTTTTAACGTTATTTTATTATTCCGTGTCTTGGTTTTTCATTGAGAATTATGTTTAGATCATTGTAATAATGTTTTTAAATCATTGAAATCGTTTTTAACGCGTTTCAGACGTTCTGTGAAGCGTCCTCTTCAGAAATTATTTTCAAAATGTGTTGGAGATGTAAAAATAGCATTTTCGTAGTTCATTTGAAATGTTTCCAAGAGGTGGGAACGTGTAAGTGTCTACTGCTCATTGAAATGTTAAATTTTTATTACTGTTTTATTGGGCTGTGGTCACTCCTGTCTTGTGTATCTCTCTCTCACTCACTCTCTCTCTCTTTCTGCTTGTGTTTTTTCGTTTCCTTTAGGGTATGATGTGTGTGTGTGTTTTCTTTCATTCGTTTGAAGAATGTGTGTACTGTTTTATAGTATTATGAAGTTATATGCTTCCCTAGGAAGGTTACTGTGATCCAAGGTCGTTACTAATGTGTATGCGTGAGGAGGGGGGGGGGAGAACCAGCTCTTCTGAAATAAGGGTAGGGGTGCTTTCATTCTATTTTGATATTTATTTTTTGAATTCTTAGATTTTAGCATTGTGATTTTTCGTTTTAGTCTTAGACTGTTCAGGTATTCTTTATAATATGTTTGTTTAGATAGAGGGATGTATTTAAAAAATATGTGTAGGGGATTTTTAAATGTTTCTATTTATTTGTCTCCCCATGTGGGTATGGCCAGACCCAGGATCGGTTCCTAGTGCGGGGAAGATCTCGTCCCCCAGAGAGGAGGGGCCAATTGGAGGGGTATAGGTAAGGGAGGGGGATGATAGACGGGATAATAGTTGTCTCAGTCATGAGAGATTTATTCTCCACTGACTTTTATCCTCCTCGTAAGCAATTGTCGGAGTGAAACACGAACGCCTCTGTGTAGCTTAATTGCCGAAAATATATTTTCATACCTTCCGAATAATGTGCTAGTGTTTTATTGAAAAAATGTTTGTCTATTTAAATTTACATCTTGCAAATGAAAACCTGTGTTTTTGAAAATCTTAAACGACCTTTGCTCTCTATAACTTGAGTCTATCTATCAACGAGCTTATAAAGGCCTCGCTTGTAAAATTATTTAAGTTTTGTTGTGTGTATATTATACTTAGTGTGTGTATATTATACTTAGTGCGTGTATATTATACGTAGTGTGTGTATATTATACGTATAGTGTATACCATTTCTTGTATCTACCACTTAATTAATAGATAATTAATTTTGCTGTATTAGTGAGAATGAATTTTACACCGAGTGAAACTTGTGTGAGACCTGTCGCACATTACAGAGCAAAACACTCATAAAAGTCAACTTTAATCTTTAGAACACGAAAAAAAAATATTTTTAACATTAACACGTTTATACAAGTGTCTCGGTTCTAAAATTCTTTAGGTTTTTACTTGAAATATAGATTAAACTAGTGTTGAATCTCCTCTCGTGATGATAACCTAGCTATATAAACGGTTTTGTAACCCTCTAAATAAGTGATAATCCGATGGAGCGAAGTCAAAAGAATATGCAGTATGATACAAAATTTCTCACTAGGAGAGCTTTGGTCAGTAGTGCTATACGAGGACGATTATTATCATGTTGGAAGATGACTCCCCTTCTGTTGACTGAATAAGGTCGTTTTCGAGTTAACGTGGGTGAAAATATTGTAGAAACATGCGAATGATGCTTTAATAATCTAAAACGATGGTTCCCAACCTGTAGGTTGCGACTCCAAATGGGGTCGTGACGCCAATGCTATGGGATCGCCAACTGATTTTAATCCGAATGGGAATATTATATAAAACATGGTAAAAAAAAAACATTGATTCGAAGATTAGAGTTTGGCTTACTATTTAATGTAAGAAACGTTTTCCAATGCATAAGGACGCAGAGTGGATTTTCTTGTCAGTGTCGCCGTCGTCTTCTTCCGTAACAAGTGGGTATTTTTCCATGTGTAGAGGAAATTGAGTTTATCACATGGAATGTGTCTGTTGGAAATATTACTGTTGTATAAATATTATGATGTGCACACAAAATGAATGTCGTCGACTTCTTCCTTGGCAGATTTGGGAGAAAAGGAATAAAGGAAGAGAAGGAAAGAGAGAAAGAAGAAGAGAGTGAGGGAGAGTTATCATACAAGCGATGATAATAGACAGCTACCCTCTTTTTTTTTTTTTTTTGGTTTCTGAGTTGTTTTGATTGCACCACCAGTATCGCTCCTGCTACTTACCTTGTGTTCTTTGATCAATTCTTTACCATCTAAAAATGAGTGTAAGAAAAAGAAAGTACATCGATGATTTCTTGAAGTGGGGATTCACTTACATAGTTATTGCCGGTGTAGAAAGATAACAGTGTATCGTATGTTTGGAAGTTCTTGCTCATGAGTAGGGGTATGACAACAGCATATTCTTTTTATTGTTTTGACTCTCGAGTATATATCTGACACAGACGCAGTTAATCAACCGAGAACCACATCACTCTACATAAAAGCATATAAGATATCAATGGATATATAACGGAGAATTAAAACAAGGAAAAGAATATGCTGTAATTTATAATGGAAAACTGATCACCTCTTAATGTCAATACAACATTTGTAGAACATGCAACCAATTTTGTTTGCTTTGAATCTTAGCCATTTTCTACTGAAGATTGATATTCCTGGTCAATATTCAGTAGAAAATTTGCCATTGTTAACAGTCATAAAAGATACGTCTCCTTCTTACTACAAAACATAAGTCTGGGTAGTAATACGAAAAATAAAGCGATTAATTATAATCATACGACTTTATTACCCCGTCTTAGGGTTAATATTTAAAAAAAATTAGTTAATTGCCCTAAACGTTAGAATGGCCCGAAATTGGTAATATTTTACATAACATTTATATATACAACTAACTCCCACTATAAATTCTAAAAATAATTGTTTTATCTTTTTCAGTGTGTTATCGCTTAAAAATGTACAATCTCATTTAGAAGGAGGCTTTACTATTAAATCTAATATATAAAGGGCTATATATCTGTCTGTCTGTCTGTGTTCATATTTTCAAACTCTATCTCCTTCGAAACTAAAAGTCGCAGAGTGGCGCTAGGGACCTCGGATGATTGGATTTTTTACCGACCATTCTTTTATGGGTTTTTAGCCGGTGAAAATTGTTTTCAAGGAATCAAAAAAATGGGTCAAAATTGAAAAAATCATTAAACATTTTGTACATTCATCTTAATTAATTTTTAATTTTTAATCGGTTTATATGCCTGTCACGTTGATATGCTTTGAATGCTACAGTTTCGGTTTCGATTCTACCTGATGGCACCTAAATACTTGTTTTTTTTTAGTTTTGAAATCACGACTCTATAATGATATTAACGAAATCTGACCAAATTCAAATACCATATTTAAGCGTATTTTACGCCCGAGCAAAGCTGCCCCCCCCACTATTGTAAATATTTTTTATTTTTTTATTTTACAAACTTCTACATTTTTCCTTAATGTATTTTATCCAAGATTTTGATAAATTCATTGCGAGATTTTCATCTATATTTTTAACTGGGGCCAACGCGGTTATCAGCCAACATTAAGGCGGGGGGGGATCAGAGCAGCGCCAAAGAAATAAAATAAAACTTGTCTAACGATTCAGATCGTTTTATATTGAACTGTGAACTCTCTAAGAGGCGTCATATAGACGTTCAGCGAGTAGGCGCAAAAATAATGTTTATATGCTTACCATAATTCAGCATAGTACTCAGATGACATTACGATCTATGGCAACCTTCAAAGGCCAACGACAATCTGAGACTATGGTAATTTTCAGGATTTTAAGAAAAATTGGGCTTTTCAACTATTTATTTTTATTTCAAAATGCTGCATAGATGATTTAAAGAAGAAATATAAGCAATTTTGCTGTCCAAATTTATTTAGAAATAACAAAATAATGATGAAAGCTAATATTTGGAATGGCAGCCATTCTTCTTTAGAATTTTTTCAATACACTTTTGCATGCTTTTCAATAAATTTTCAATCGTCTCTGCATTAATATTGTTCCATTCTTGAGTAACACGTTCTTTCAGCTGCTCACAGATGGCTTTTACTTATCCACAACTCGTTTAATTATTGCCCAAAGATTCTCTATGGGATTCAAATCCGATTAATTCCCGGGCCAATGTTTCAAGATTTCGATATTTTTTATCATTCAAGAACTTTGTTATCATCCTTGCAGTATGGCAAGGCGCACCATCAAGCTAGAAAATGCAGTTTGTGCCCAGAGATTGCTCTTGGATTGTTAAGAGGAGATGATCTTTAAGCACATTCAGCCACATGAAATCCCCAGCAGAGCATAGGAAGTTGTTGGTACTGATTTGTTTCTCTGTAATGGTCAAGAATATCTAATAATTGTTGATTACTACAGAAAATTTCCAATTATATAGAAAATGACTGGCCTGACTAAAGTAATATGGTCATCTCAGCAATGAAACAGATTTTTTTGAACATGGTATTCCCACCAAAGTTGTTAGTGACAATGGATCACAACAGAAACAGGATCTTAGACCCTTCAACTACCGGATGAATATTCAAAAAGATGAAACAGAGTCCAAATAAGAGCAGACGGAACGTTCAGCCATAAACAGATTCATTCGGCATTCATAGCAGTATTTTTCAGCACAATAGTTAATGCTCCAATTCCCTGAGATGAAAAGCAACCCCACACATGAATGGCGTCCGGATGCTTTGCCGTAGGGATCACACAAGATTGATGGAAGATGTCTTATTACTCGTGTATTAAACTTTTTTTGTTAAATACGTCTGGTATTATCCTAAACTAGCCTTTAAATAAGGTGCCCCTAATCTAAAAACATAAGCTGGCCTCAGAAGTTGCATTATTGAAGCGTAATTATAAGTTTAATCTCGAAGGTTCTATCACAAGGAACCAAAAGCAAAAAGATAAAAAATAAGAAATAAAATAAAATAAAATAATGGAAAAAAAGTTAAAAGCATTTAACCCCCACACCCACCACATCTCTTAAGTACCAGAACACCCCAAGCGTGCTAGCTACTCGTCAGTTTTCGAGATGACCTCGGAAGAAAGAGTCGGTGCCTTCATAGCTAAGTTAAAAACTTTATCCATAACTGTTGAAATGTATCCTGTCTTAATTTTGCCAATTTTTGTGTATTATATATAATTTATTTATTTATCTTTGTTCTCTTATTGCAGTCTTACTAAAAATTGAAAGTCCTTAACATTACCTACCATGCATGTCTTAAGCTGACCTCAGAAGTTGCATTATTGAAACGTAATTATAAGTTTAATCTCGAAGGTTCTATCACAAGGAACCAAAAGCGAAAAAAAAAACTTCCACGGATTAATATGGGAGGGGAGATTATCGTCAAATTCTTTTCTAAACTGGGAATGGGCAAAGGACTTACTAAGTAGATATAAATAAGTCCCTCTTACCGTTTTTCTTTTTTTTTAATGGAGAGTAGGTAATGCAGTGGATATGTTATCGGCAGCTCCAGTAACTCTCGCTTCTCCTTTTTTGTCCCTCAGTCCTCATTTCTAATGAGTGATGTTTCTGACAAAGGGTGAAGAAAAAGCTGGTTCCCAGGTTGGTAATACTACGTGAACAGTAGTCTGAGATGTCGGAAATTTTCTGTCTCTATGTCTATCCTTGCGGCCATGTCACTAGTAAGGGTGCTGGAGGTAAACGTTTTCATCTGGGCTGACGTTAACCGCCTGATAGTCAGGGACCCGAACCTTGGAATAACCACTAAGGAGGCTGTCCTATCAGCAGGTGCAAAGTACTGGGGCTGCTGTATTGCCATTTGGTCAATGGATTCTGGACCATGCAGTAGTTTCTGGTGGGGCCTCTCGATGCCATACTAGTGGGTAATTGTTACCGCTTTACCTTATCATGTGCTACAAAAAAAAAATTCCTGTCTTTCCTCTCTTACTTTCCCTCTCTGTTCTGCTCTAACCAAGTATGCTGACCTGTTCCACAAACCCCAAAACCCTCAACATGAAATATCTCAAAAAAGAAAACACGAATAAACCTAGAACCCCATCCTCCTACGTAGACCCCTACTACCATATCTCCTTGTCCAACATCAGGGGTCTACGTTCTAACCTTCCAGAGGTTGAAACCTCATTACAGGAGACGAAACCTGATATATTCTTTCTAAGCGAAACTGGAATAGGGCCGACCACTTCCCTAGATGTGTTCATAATTAAAGGATACTCTTACCTAACATCTAAATCTGACCCCCAAGATCGCCACGGGCACAGAATATGTGCCTACATTTAAGATGGCTTCCCATGTGGCAGGGATATCTCCAGAGAAGACCCTAATCTACCTTATGTGTGCTTCCGGGTTGCACTTGCTTACACCACCGCATTTATATTTGCCCTCTATCGCCCCCACAACAGTGGAGTTACTGTCTTTAAGAGTATATAAGAAAAAATTGACCACATCCTGTCTGCTCATTCCTCGGCTAACATTCACATTTGCGGTGACTTCAATGTCCATAATGTGGAATGGCTGACCCACTCAAATAAGACTGATGATGAGGGGAGGTTCTGTCATGATTTTGCCATTGCCTATGACCTCACTCAGATTGTCCACGAGCCCACCCGTGTGCCCGATAGTATCGGTCAGTTCGCAAGCCTCCTAGACCTTTTTCTATCCACTTCCCCTGAGCTATTCTCATGTTCCGTTCTATCTCCTCTGGGATCCTCCGATCACTGCGTCGTATCAGTTAAGATAAAAATGAAATCTAATAAATCTACAGATGTACCTCTCCACCGTACTATATACCGATACTCTATGGCGGACTGGGATAGCTTCCGTACATTCATATCTGATCTCCCTCTCCATTCCATGTTTAAAAAGGATGTGTCCTCTATAGTATCAGATCTGACCGAATGGTTACTTGTAGGCATAGGCCAATTCATACCATCCAAAAAATTCCAACAAAAACCTAACAGCCAGCCATGGTTCTCCCCCGAATGTGCTGCTGCCATCGCACACAGAAATCACTTTTTCCATAGCTACCAACGTAATAGATGCACTGGAACTAAAGCTGCTTTCAGAACCGCCAGCAAACACTGTAAAAGAGTAATAAAAAATGCAAGAGAGCTATATGCACAATCCGTTATGTCCAAAGTAGCTGAGCAGCAGCTTTGTTCCCACCAGTTCTGGCAAATAGCAAATAGGATCTTGAACAGAAACGTGCGCTCTATCCCAACCATTATTAATTCTCCAATACTATTGCTACACTATCCCTTTGATTACTGTACACACAATAACCCTTATCCCTGAGATGCCATTGGGCCTTGATAATTTGTGAACTCCATGTAAAAAAAAGGGATTTTCCAGAAGTTCCAAACAAGCGAAATGGTGTCTCATCCAAAAATATCACCCTCAATCCTCTACTATCCAATCTTTATATTTTCTACGAAACTTGTCTAAAATATTTTTTTTCTTTTATAGAAAAGGATTTTTTGCTGTTCTCCTTGATTTGAGACAACTGTCGAAATATCTTCTCCTTACTGTTGGCGTTGAGGCACTCACACCAGCCTCATTCTATGTTTCAGCAATTGTGGCACTACATGAAGTCCGATCCTTAAGTTGAGATCTTATCAAGAGACGATCTTGGCGAGCATTCGACAGTCTTGGTCGTCCATAGGATATTTTTTCCCACAATATCACGTGTTTCTTTGAACTGTTTGAAGATTCTGAAGATGGTACTCCTTGTTGCAATGCCATTGACTACAATAGTTTTTCATTTCAATCCACTTTGATTCACAGCAATGATAGTTTGGCGCTTCTCTTTTGATAAGCCCATTTTCAATCTGGAAATGATGAAGAAAATTTAGTTAAGAAAAATGTTTAAGAATAACAAAATGTTGCTAAAATCTCATGTTTATGAATTTTTTTTATGTTCATTGTGATTGTTCATTATGTTGATATCTTATTGTGACTTAATAATAAAGCCAATTTGCCCAATCCCACCTTCTGCAGGAATAAGCTAAAAACACAATTTTAGTGCAAGGGATAAAATCTCCAGCTATTAGCCAAAGTATTAAATATAAAGACGTTTAGAAAATCTGTAGCAAATCACATGTTAGAAAAATACATCATGAAACATTTTTCGTAATAACGTAAGGAGAAAATATAAAATATCTGATAGTCTCAAAACTTTTGGCCATGCCTGAACACTCATTAACTCTTATCCTCGTGTGGTCTTCGGGTGTCTCCCATGTAAAAATAAATAAATAAATAAGTTAAACTCGAGAGTCAATAGGAATGCGCTACCTCATCTACAATCTTTGGCCATTAGTTTTATGTTGTAAATGGAATAATCTTCTAATAAATAAACCCGTGTTTATTTTATTCATTAATTTTTTTTTTGTGTCAAGATATTTTTTTTCAAAGAATCGTTTTGGAATCGGAAATGTGGCTCAAATTTTCCGAGTCCGATACCGATACTGATACCCCAAAAATTCAGAGTTTTCCGATTCCGATTAATCATTCCAACACTAATATATATATATATATATATATATATATATATATATATATATATATATATATATATATATATATATACAGTGATGATCATATTTATTGGCACGGTAAAATAAAAGTTAAATTTTGTCTAATAAATTCTAAAAAAGGGATTAAATTAAAGAAAATAACAAAGTATATTATGTATTTTTAACTGGCCTTTCCGATGCAGCAATCGGACTTTAGAAAAAATAAATAACAAAGGAACAACAAACATAATTGCAAAAAACCCTTGTTCAAAATTATTGGCACGGCTTTGTTTTTCTTTTAGTATCAGTATAATATCAATCAATTTCCGGTTTACGTGCTTTCTGAACTTTTTTATAGCCATATTATGCTTGTTTAACGCTAATTCAGTGAATAATTTTTTTCAGATAATTTTTAGATAGCGATTTATTTAAACTATTATAAGTGACTAAATTATAATTTTCAATCGCCATGGTTAAAACTAAGGAACACAGCGAAGACGTCAGGAAGCTTGTTGTAGCATGCCATACCAATGGGGAGGGCTATGATAAGATTTCAAAGAAGCTAAACCTTCCCAAATCCACTGTTAGAGCCATAATAAACAAGTTCAAATCGCAAGGCCACGTTATGAGTTTAGAGGGTAGAGGGAGAAAAAGGATTCTTTCCCCAAGAGATGAACGGAAAATTGTTCGACAAGTAAAACAAAACCCAAGGATCTCTGTTGGGGAGATTGTTGATGAACAGAGCACCTCTGGAGTGAATGTATCTCGGCATACAGTTGGTAGAGTTTTGAAGAGAGCTGGTTTAAAAGCATGTCGTCCGAGAAAGAATCCCTTATTGAAGCCTATGCACCTGAAAGCAAGGCTAGCCTTTGCAAAACGTCATATTGATAAAGATGTTGCATTCTGGAAACGTGTTCTATGGACTGACGAAACGAAAATAGAGTTATTTGGCCATAATAAAGTGTCTTATATTTACAGAAAATCTGGCGAAGCTTTCCTGCCTAAGAACACCATACCCACAGTGAAGCACGGTGGAGGCAGTTTGATGTTTTGGGGATCCTTTGCTGCCTCTGGACCAGGGCGACTTGTTAAGGTCACAGGTAGCATGAAAAAGGAAGATTATGTTAAAATATTGGATGAAAACCTGAAAGACTCTGCTAAAGAGCTCTCACTTGGTCGTCGTTGGTGGTTCATGCAAGATAATGACCCAAAGCATTCGGCTAAACTGACTAAGAAATGGCTTGAGGACAATCATATTAATGTTTTGGAGTGGCCATCACAAAGCCCAGACCTTAATCCAATTGAAAATTTATGGAGAACATTAAAATTGAGGGTAATGCAAAGGAAGCCTAAGAATCTTATTCAATTGGAGGATTATTGTCAGGAAGAGTGGGCTAAAATTACTACTGAAGAGTGCAACAACTTGGTTGTAAACTATGAAAAGCGACTGAGGAAGGTAATCAAGGCCAAAGGCTATACAATTGATTATTAAATAAATCGTGCCAATAATTTTGAACAAGGGTTTTTTGCAATTATGTTTGTTGTTCCTTTGTTATTAATTTTTTCTAAAATCCGATTGCTGCATCGGAAAGGCGAGTTAAAAATACATAATATACTTTGTTATTTTCTTTAATTTAATCCCTTTTTTAGAATTTATTAGACAAAATTTAACTTTTATTTTACCGTGCCAATAAATATGATCATCACTGTATATATATATATATATATATATATATATATATATATATATATATATATATATATATATATATATATATATATATATAACATCTATTTAGGATTGGGATCGCTTCCTGATTGTTTGTTCTAAAATGGGTCGCCATATTTGAAAGGTTAGGTATCACTGATCTAAAAGAGCTTACTTATGGTGATACGTTTAATAATAAAAACAGTGTGCATAAAATAAATTATAATCGGTTAAAATGCTTTTTCTACAAAACGAGAAAAAACTTTTGCACCGATCTGATTGATACTTTTATAACAATTCCGTTCAATTCATAATATAATAAACAAACAGTACTGTAAAAATGAAATCGAACTTTAAATATATCAGAAGAAACGCCAGCTTCATTGGCTGGAAGAATTGCTTTATTAAAAATTTGAAACTGTTAGAAGCTAAAACAATGCAATTTCTTCTTAAATGGGAACAGAGACATTTTTCTTCTTGTTTTTTTTTTTGTTTTTTTTTCGATGACGTTTTACGCAGAAAAAGAAACTGCATTTCACATTCCAAACTACGCAACGCTTCTACACAGGGAAAATATCTTTTGCTTCTAATTAATATCCTTGTGCCAGCCCGAAAGTCCTCCTGACTCATCATCATCGGCGGTCACTCGTGTCCGAGTAAGACTGTCCTCCGTTGTGGCTTCTGTGGGTCCTCAGGTGAGCATAGAGCCCAATCCTAGACTCAATTTTTCTTGTGCAATTTGGGCAGATAAAGGTAGTGGTGGTGGGGTGGGGGTTGGGTGTGTGTGGTTGAAAATCTGTCATTTCTGTGCTTGCGTTTATCCTCAGCAGCTTGATTTAGGTCACTGCTATAAAGCGCAGCACCTTCGTGGAGAGCGCTCCTCCATGCCAACCTGCTCCCAGCCACGTCCTCCTATGCCTCAAGGTCCATGTAAAACCTCTTTAGATTTACTTTAATGTTGTTCTTATACCTCATCTTTTGTCCACCCTGGGCGCACTTTCCCTCAACAAGCTGAGAGTAGAAAATCTGTTTTGGGAGGCGGAGATCCGGCATTCGGACAACATGACCAGTCCATCTGCGCTGGCGTTGAGCAACAGTAGCGGTGATAGTAGGAATGTCAGCCTCACTGACTACAACATTTAAACTATCACTGTTCGAAACAAATATAAAAATGAAAAGGCGAAAACATTTCTTTATTCCTGAAGATGATCTTCTCTGTCGAAAATTAAACTTTAAATAAATAAACCATTTTTTAAAACAAACATTGCATTCTTTTTGGCTTCTTGTTTCGAATATCAAATATATATATATTAGTGTTGGGACGATTAATCGGCATCGGGAATCGGAAAAATCGGAATATTCGAGGGAGTCGGAATCGATATCGGAATCGGAAAAATTTGTACCGATTTTCCGATGCCAAAACGATTCTTTTAATTATCATCTTTTTTATTTGATTTTGTTTAAAGCAAAATCTTCCATTGGTGGTAATAATGATAGAATAATAAATATTTATTGATTTAAAACCACCAGTGAAGCTCAAACCGTCGCCCATAAGTATATTTTTTTAATGTTTAGGAAAATATTTGCATATTTAACACGTTTGTTTTTACGGTATTCAAATGAAAAAATACAACTACATAGTTAAATATTTAGAGATTTATAAAGAATCTGAATCGGAATTGGTAATTGTATCGGGAGCGGGAATTTAGTACGGAATCGGTAGTTGTATCGGAATCGGAAAAATATTGAAATTGTCCCATCACTGTTATATATATATATATATATATATATATATATATATATATATATATATATACAGCGAATGTGATTGAAAAATAAAAAGAAACGAATAAAAAATGGCATAAATAACCTTGTTTCAATATTAAAACTTTAAAATCGAAAAAAACATATATCTAGGCTCGAACATGCAATCTTAAGATAACGACGCTGTTACTATAGCGACTGGTCTACGACCGCATGAGCAAAATTAGATGATTTTTTTTTATATTTAAATTAATTCAAGAAAGAAAGTGTTTTGCGTATGCGTGTTTGGCTAAATTGTGATGAAGGAACGATTTTTTGCTACCCCTCCATGTAGGAAAGTGCCTAGTTGAGGGTGAAGGAATTAATGTTTTCGGCTAATTTTTCGATATTTGTCGTCCGAATGGACGAGCTTACAAATGATATCGATCTTGTGAAAATCCGTCGCCTCTGTCGAAATTTTTTGCGAGGCATAAAAACATACATACATACATTTAAACAGATTTTTGCCGTTTATATTATAGACTACCTTGGGTGCTCGGCTTTGCCTGGATGTTTGTAGATGTGTGTTGAGCATAAAAAAGCGGTAGTAGGCAGGCTCGAATTCGTACCGCGTAGAAAGAAAAAAACGTGAAAAAAACGCGACGTGTTTGCTGTTGGGTCCATCGCCAAACCGGAAGTGACGTAGGTTTAAATTAAGGCTAGTCAATGGAAAAGAGAGGATGACTGGAAAATATCGGCGACAAAAGCGACCCCTACCTGTAGAAAAGTGCTCAGTTGAGGGTGAAGCAATTATGTTTTTGGCCAATTTTTCGATATTTGTCGTCCGAGATGTCGAGCTCCAAAATGATACCGATCTTGTGAAAACTCGTTGCCTCTGTCGAAAGTTTTAGGCATACATACATACATACATATATACATACATTTAAACAGACAAGTGAGTTTTATATTATAGAAGATTGCACCCAAGTTATTTTTATTTGAATCTTTTGAAATCACTATTATATATTGGGTACAATATAATATTCAATAGAAATTGACTGTATAATAATACATATAAAAACTGCATGGATCAAAATATATTTAAGCATGTTTTACGACTGGGCAAGACCGGGAAACGTCGCTAGTATTAAATAAAGCCAATTTGATAATGTCATGTAACAGTAGGAAATAACTTTATTAACTGAAGAGCGGTGTGATTGATAAGGGGAAATAATTCAGAAAATTCACAATAATGCTAATATCTGATATTTCCAAACACATTGTTTTGAATAAAATAAAAAGTTACTTTGGCATTTTTATACGTTTGCTTACTTCACCATCAAGCCTAAATTGAACAACGACAACGTCGATATATTTAGTGTGGATAAAATTTATTTCCCTTAATATGTCTCTCTCTGTGTCAGAAAAATAATAACAATTTCTTTAGTTGCGAACCTTGTCTCCTACTATAAAGTTATGTTCTAAAAATAAATTGACAACACTCTTTTTCACTGTCACTGTAATTCGTACCACCCTTTTACTTTAACTTGTTCTCTCAGCTTCAAATAATACATCACGCCTTAACGTAGCATACGTGTACAGCTCGCCTTCCTAAAATAAAACAAAAAAACCGAACTCCTCCATTCTTCGAACGACTTTCTTATATGCAGCGCAAAATCGTTTAATCTGTAAACGATCGGCGAGAGTTCACGTCAACTGTGAAGATAAAATCAACTATACTTACCATTTTGTTGTTTTTTATTTAAAAAATGTGTTTCTATTATTCAGCAACAGAAGCCGACAAGACGTGCAAACACGTGGGTGTTTTTGAGGCAAGTAATTTTCGAATTCATTGCATATTTCTCTACAAAATAAAATTTTTAAAAAATGTTAATAAAGAGTGCAAGGTTTTAAGCCGGGATGTACAGGGAATCCTCATTGATTCTCTGAAAGCTTCTGGTGTGCTTTGGTAGGTGTTGAAAATTATATATTTACGGAAAGTTATTTCTATTAATATCACTTTATTTACAGGTGTTTTCGCTTAATACATACCGGATACATCCCATACCCACAAAATTGAATATTATATAATGTAAAATATGAAACCAAAACTGATTATATACTTTTATTGAATGACGACAAAAGTACATACAGTTCTTCATTCAATCTCGAGCATTATTGGATCATCTTGCTAATATATATATATATATATATATATATATATATATATATATATATATATATAGTCATCCACATACAGTACTGTTTCGCTGTTTCACAGCTCATCAGTGCGGCTAGACAGGCAACCACCTCAAGCCAGGATTGAAACCCGACTGTCTGTATGGTATATATATATATATATATATATATATATATATATATATATATATATATATATATATATATATATATACTAGGGTGTGGCGCTCAAGCTTGACGGGTCGTAAAATACGCTTATATATATTTCAATTCATGCAGATTTGCTATTTCAGAGCCAATTCTCTATTGAAAATTATATCGTACCTAATATATAGTAATGATTTTAAAAGTTTAAAGATAGATGACTTAGGAGCCATCAACTAAAATGGGAACCAAAACCTTTAACGCTCTAAACGTATTTCCTACCAATGTAGCTATCGTGAGACGGGTAAGAATGATTTAGTATTAAACAATTTGAAGAAATGAATCAAATTTGGGCATGCGCAGAAGGAAGTAAAAATATGCCGACAAGTTTAAATGAACAGTTTGCATAACTGTACGTGTTATTTATCGATCGAAACAAAGATGTTACTCTTTATAAATCATCCTTGGTGTCTGCTTACTATTTCCTGTTCATTTCAGTTATAACGAAACCATTGAGACGTAAAGTGGAAGCAGCGAAATCTTGCTATATGCAAATGACCAAACCATGGCGCGAGTTGACGTTGCATCGAAAGGAGAGAAGGGAAAGAAAAGTACAGATTTGGAACAACGTTAGCAGCAACAGAGAGGCGAAGCACATGCTGGCAAGAGAGGTTTGAAAAATCATATGGACAGCGAGAGCGACTTGGAAGCACGTGTGAGTGCGAGAGGATCGTTTAAAACAATACACAATCCGAAATTTTAGCAAAAAACAAAAGAAAGAAGGAAATTGTCGGACGACCGTGTGCTGTGGGGCGAGGTTACAGACATAGTAGTGAAAAGAAAAACAGAGATTTAATAAAACTCACTTTGCGGCGACGAGGCTTCAGCAGACGCGTTACCCCGAGCAAAAGCACGTGCTCGACGCGGCAGAGTTTTGTAAACCACATGGTGAACGAAGAGACTTATGAAACCAAGCTGCAAGCGTTGTTTTGAAAGTATCATGCATAAATGCCTTTTATTTAAACTAAAAAGGGTCGAGTCGAATTTCTTTCCTTTTTTTTTTCTTTTGTGAAACTTTCATAAACTTTCATTGAGTTCAAGTGAAAATCTAATGACCTCGTTACACAGTGTTAGGTGGCTAGTAGTTTAATATTTTATCTATTAAATATTTACAGACAGACAGACTAACACATATATTTAGTGTTTTAGATATATAGATATAATCAAATAAAATTATCCACGCATATGGGTTTCCTTTTTATACGATTTATCAGCGTGGGTTAGCCTGGCAAGTTTCTAAACCAGAACTCTAGACACACACACACACACACACACACACACACACACACACACACACACACACACACACACACACACACACAGCTATATACATACGCACACACGTGTTTGTGTGTGTGTGTGTGTGTGTGTGTGTGTGTGTGTGTGTGTGTGTGTGTGTGTGTGTGTGTGTGTGTGTGTGTGTTTCCACATCTGGCATCATTATAGTGGTGAAATTTTCCCCTATGATCATGTCAGTGTTTTTCACTGAAAAGTATCGTTGGCTAAATAAACAAATAAATTAACGCCCCTCTCTCTCTCTCTCTCTCTCTCTCTCTCTCTCTCTCTCTCTCTGTATCTATATATATATATATTAGACACCGCCAAAAATGGCCGAAAAATCAAATTGTTGTTGTTTTTAAAACGAAATTACATTTATTAAAATCCATTACTTCTGAGTAACTGTATTTTCCAGAAAGATAAAACCCTGAATTTTATCATATAGAAAGCAGAATGATGTAAATCTTTTTCTACTATTTTTAATTAAATTTTAAATGTTAAATTTTCCCCAAAAGTTAACAATTGGTATTTCAAAGAATTAATTTGTTTATTTCTTGTCTAAGATAAAGGGTGATTTTCTATGAGAATATGCAAAAATATTATAATATAAGTACCTGGATTTCAAATAATTCCACTTATTCATACAGGCAACCAGTTACTTCACGTCGATTTGATTACAATATTTACATTTGTACTTGATAAAAAGCAAACTACGGAAGACCAAACAAGCCAAAAAAAAATTATTTTTCAGTGACGAAAATTTCAATGTATTATTAACTCTGAGGCTGGCCAGTACCAGATGAGTGACCATTTGTATGAGTTTGGTTTTTAATGTGTATGTGTGTGTGGGCCAGGATCCCCAACATGGGGGGCGCAATTTAAAGCAGAATAAAAAAAATTATTTCAGCGCCTTTGGTCCACCGTAGTCGAAAGGCGGCAAACGTTTTCAAACGGGATCGAAAAAATGATGATATTTTTAACACAAAGGGTACAATGTTTATCGGATTTTTTTGTATCGATTCTTCAAAGCATACCCTGTTTAATAATGGTCATGCATTATTCGGCTCGCTAAAAAAAAATTGTTAATTTTTTATCAAAGATTTTAAAATGGCTTTTTTCGTATAAATATTAAAAAAAAAATTTTGTTTTGCTTAACTTAAATTAATTATTTTACTTAACATATTCACCGAATTTCACATTTCAAAACTCCAAAAGCGGGGTAATTAAACACAATCGAAGTTCTGATATTCAGACGTCAAAATAAGGTATACAAACAAGTATCTTTATTTTAATCTATAATCCTGTCCCATTACAACAACACAATATGTTTTGTTCAGTTTCAGATTATTATTTTAAGCATATTTGGAACCCCCTCAAAACAAGGAGATTGTAAGCTATATATATATATATATATATATATATATATATATATATATATATATATATATATATATATATATCGTTTATGAAAAATAAGTACACTGTTATAAAGTTCATTCTTCTCTTAATAATCGCTGAATATTTCGTATTGATTGGATAATTACCTAATTTTTGGTAGATTTTTGAAAAGAAGGTCCGTCAAAAAGTACTTACCTGCCCCCCCCCCAGTTTTGGCGGTGCTTAAATATATATATACACACACACACACAGACACACACACACACACACACATATATATATATATATATATATATATATATATATATATATATATATATATATATATATATATATATATATATATGTATATAGTAAGTTATAAAATGTATATGGCCATTAAGCTACACTGAATATTCCGCGTTTCATCCACTCTAGGATTCTTCAGGCTTATGCGCGAATTCTGTGGTTGTTTATCGTTTTTATATGCGCATCTTCTATTGAAATTTTAGTTAGTCAATCAGCTTTCTAGTATCCACCGCGCCCTTCCTATCAGCCAATGAGAATGCATTTATCGAACAAAGGCCTATTTGACCTCTGGTTGACCCGTTCCTTTGTGTGTGCTCTATTTAGCCTGGATATTTAGCTTCTTGATCTGTTTTAAATATAGGTTAGTGTTTTTTATCTTTTTTATTATTTTTTTTATTAATGTTAGTTTATGTATAAAAATATATATGTGTACACACATATATGCATAGATATATACATATCTATATATATATAGATACATATATGTGTGATCGTTTATGTATGTTCATGTTTATTTAATTTATTTATTTGTTTATTTTTTATTGTTTTTGTTAGTTTTAAAACTATTTTGTATCGCTATTCTAGAGTAAATTTTATCTTGTGAACACAGTTGTTTGCTATTTCTCTTCTACAGTTTAATAGATGTTGGGGTTCTTTAAAGTACAGGATAGCAAATGTTTCATGAAGGCATAATCTACATGGGTCGTCTAATGAATCCTATGGTTTTAAAACCCTTAAAAATGCGAAAACAGTAGACCTTTTGATAAACTTCGAAAATTACCTTTTAAACGTAATTTAAAACTTAGAATTCCACAATCAACCTAACAATTTCCAACGGGAACTACACAAAATCGTTAGAAACATAAACAACTCTAATAAAATCTTTGTAAAAATAGATAAAACTAGAAACTTTTATAAAATAGATAAACAAGAATATAACAAACTAATCACAGAAAACATTACAAAAAAAACTACAAAAAACTAGGCACAAACGAATGCGACTACATAGATATAATAAATACTGAAAGTAAACAAATTACCGATAAATTACAAATTAGCGATAAAGTTGGCAAATTGAAACCTAGAGAAGCATACATTCTGCTTAAAGACCACAAATGGGACTTTAATAATAATCCCAGCACCCGCTTGATAAACCCAACTAAACCAGAAATAGGTAGAATTAGCAAAACAATACTTTCTAGAGTAAACAAACAAATCAAACAAGACTTAGAATTAAACCAGTGGGCAAATACTGCCGAAGCAATCACCTGGTTTAAAAATATAGAAAACAAAATTAAATGTACGTTTATACAGTTTGACATCATAGACTTTTATCCCTCGATATCAGAAGAACTTTTAAACATTGCCCTAGAATTTACCGAGGCATACACTGATATATCCTCGGAAGAAATCAACATCATTAAAAAATGTAGAAAATCAGTTCTAATAAATAACAACAACCAATGGATAAAAAATAAAATGAAAAATACGTTTGATTTGGCGATGGGTGCCAGGGACTCTGCAGAGGCATCAGATCTTGTGGGTTATTCATTCTATATACCCTCACTAGCATATTTGATACTACGTATATCGGCCTATATAGAGATGACGGACTAGCTATAATAAAAAAAAAACTCCAACAAAGTCAAGGGAGATAACTAAGAAAATCATACACAAGGAAATGAAAATATTAGGCCTAAAAGCAGACGTATCAGCTAACATAAAAATAACAAACTCCCTGGATATCACGTTAAATTTAGATGAAAACACATATGAACCCTACTTAAAAGATAACGCTACTGCAATATACGTAAACCCTAAGTCCAATCACCCACCATCAATTATAAAACAGATTCCTAACTCGATCGTAAGTAGGCTCAGTAATAACTCAAGCGATGAAAATGCATTTAACAGGTCAACCAATATCTATGAAACAGCCCTAAAAAATAGTGGATACAAAAATATCGATATCAAATATAAGCAACAAAACGCCAATAACTATAATGAAATTAAAAATAGAAGAAAAAAAACTATAATTTGGTATACGGCCCCATACAATCAAATGTTAAAAACAAAACTTGGCAAGACATTTCTAGATCTTATTGAAAAACACTTTCCCGCAACTAACCCCTTACACAAAATGTTTCATAAAAATACCTTAAAGTTATCCTACAGTTGTTGCGAAAATTTAGAGATGATAATTAAAGCACATAATAACAAAATATTAAATAAAAACAATGTAAACAACAACAAAATAAACAATAAAAAATGAGACACCATGACAAAAATAAAACGAACACTAGCAGAAATAATAATAATAATAATAATAATAATAATAATAATAATAATAATAATAATAATAATAATAAACCAACCCCGGACAAGAACAACTATACTATAAATAAAAATACTAATAACGAACAAGATAAATGCAACTGTAGACACCGCACACTTTTCCCACTTCAAAATAAATGTCTAACCAAAAGCATAGTTTACCAGGCCACAATATTTGCGAAAGAAAACCCGAATAACAAGAAATATTACGTAGGTATGACTTCCCTAGATTTAAAAACTCGATACTATGACCACAAAAGTACATTCAACAATAAAAAAAACACCGTATGGAAACAACACTAGCGAATAAATACTGGGAACTCAAGGAAAGCTGACATTCGCCGGTAGTCGAATGGAAAATAATAAGACAAACTACCACGTGTAGGGACCTAGACGACCCATGTAGATTATGCCTTCATGAAACATTTGCTATCCTGTACTTTAAAGAACCCCAACATCTATTAAACTGTAGAAGAGAAATAGCAAACAACTGAGTTCACAAGATAAAGTTTACTCTAGGATAGCGATACAAAATAGTTTTAAAACTAACAAAAACAATAAAAAAATAAACAAATAAATAAATTAAATAAACATGAATATACATAAACGATTACACATATATGTATTTATATATATGTGTATATATATGCATATATGTGTGTACACATATATATATATATATTTATATATAAACTAACATTAATAAAAAAAATAATTAAAAAAATAAAAAACACTAACCTAGATTTAAAACAGATCAAGAAGCTAAATATCCAGGCTAAATAGAGTACACACAAAGGAACGGGTCAACCAGAGGTCAAATAGGCCTTTGTCCGATAAATGCATTCTCATTGGCTGATAGGAAGGGCGCGGTGGATACTAGAAAGCTGATTGGCTAACTAAAATTTCAATAGAAGATGCGCATATAAAAACGACAAACAACCACAGAATTCGCGCATAAGCCTGAAGAATGCTAGAGTGGATGAAACGCGGAATATTCAGTGTAGCTTAATGGCCATATACATTTTATAACTTACTAACTAACTACGTATTCAGCCCCTTTTAAGTAAATACTTAAAGTTTACTCATAAATCTATACTTTCGTATATTAATTTTATGTGAGTAAATTAAGTAGTTATATATATATATATATATATATATATATATATATATATATATATATATATATATATATATATATATATATATGAAGCTGTGTTTTCAATAAAAATACTGAAGTCCTCCACGGCAGCAATAATGCAGCTGAACACGTCAAACATATAAAAATAACCATTAAACAGTGACCTTTGCAGTGTTAGCATATTAATCGCTGTTCTCTATACACGCCACCGTTATCAGCCATGTTGAAAGAGACGAAAATCACACAATTTATCGCCGAAAAGTGAAAGATCAGCGAATCTAACAGATGTTAAATCATTTCCCACATATCAAACCCTCGCTGACGACGGATCTTTTTTATACACCCCTCCATATTTACACACACACACACACACACACACACACACACACACACACACGCATATGTGTGTATGTGCGTGTACATATATATATATATATATATATATATATATATGTATATATACATGTGGATATGTATAGGGACACACTGATATATACATATATAAATATATATACACACACATACATACATACATATATATATATATATATATATATATATATATATATATATATATATATATATATACGACTAGTGTTTGTGAATTGTTATTACATGGTATCACACACAAACCATTGAGGTTAAATAGTTGTTTCGGGTGGGCGCAGAAATGTGCTTTAGATTGACCTAAAACATAAGCTCATTAATACTTTGCTTAAGTTTGCCACAGTTACAAACAATGAAGCATTAACTGTCAAACGAGAGGGTCGTTCACATTAAAGTAAAGAGAATACACATTAACGACAGTGAAATGCACGGATGAATGTTTGCAAGATGCGTCCACTGAAACTACGCGATTATCGACGAAAATCCTCGGGAGAGGTGTAGTTAGGGATTGACTTTCTCTTCCGCCATTTCTCTCTCTCTCTCTCTCTCTCTCTCTCTCTTTCTTTCTCTCTCTTTCTATGTATATATACATATATATATATATATATATTTCTCTCTCTCCTTCTCTCTCTCTCTCTCTCTCTCTCTCTTTCTCTCTCTCTCTCTGGACATGCAGATACACACAGCTCTCCTTTATATAGTTTCCTCGAGAAATGACGGCGTAAGAAAAGTTACTCCTTGATAAAAAAAAAAAAAATCAGTAACTCTCTTTAAGTACATAAAATGGCTAGGGTCAAAGAATGAACATTTTTTTTTGAATTTAGGTATTATTTATCCGGGGCAACGTCGATTAAGGAAATATCGACGGTGTTGATATATTTTGTCGTTTTTTAATCTTTGCTTAACAAGCATACATACATACATACATACATACATACATACATACACAGACAACTGTTTTTATATCAAATATTACTTAGGCATAAACACGTTGACCCACCGGTTTCTATTCAATCACCGAATTTAAGCGATGCTGAACCTGGTGAGTGCTAAAATGAGTGTCCATTTTGTAATACCAGGTGCTGTATCTGCTCTGAAGCCTGAAGTAGGATGGGTGTTGCAGGCTATTCTTGCCCAAGTTACGCTACATAAAATAATACAGCCCCCCACCATCACGTTCTCGGAAGGTTAAGAGTCTTATCCAAATCCATCCTAATCACACCCTCTCCTGTTTTCCTTTGTCTTCCTCTACCAAGTGACACTGTTCCCTCAAATGTTCTGCATTTATTAACCAAATAATTCTTATCGATATGATCAGAACAACGGATATACGACATAATCACGTTGACAGACCGGTTCCCGTTAGACCACTGAAGTTAAGCGAGACTGAGTCTGGTCAGGGTTAGGGTCAGTACATGTGTGCCTATTTTGAAATACTACGTTCTGTATGTGCTCTCCACATACCCCGGCATTATTTCCAGTCGTCCTGGAATTCTCCTTGCCACGAGTATCAGGCATTGCCGACTAAGGAGACATGTGGTTGGAAGTTGCACCACCCTTGCTTCTCAATTACCAAAGTTATCCATTGTTTTTAAAGGCTGCGCAGAAGTTTTGTCATAAAGATGTTGGCGGACACCTTGCAAAAATGAACGTTTCATGCTTCTGACGAATAAATATTATCTATTATACAAAGAGAAAATATCCGTTTGAATGTTTAGCTAAAACTTGAAAAATACACAACACACACCCAAGCTCAAGAGTGAGAATCTAACCAAAATCCCGTTCTAAAATAAACGTGACACAGAAAAAAAATTCTATTTTAAACTTATGCGTGCGAAGCCAAGTAAAATTCTGTTGCAGAGTTAATTATGACAGAGAAATAAACGTTATTTCAAACATAAGCGTTGCAGATGAATTAAACTTCCATTTTCAATTTCAAGCGTGACGAACTAAAGAAATATATTAGTTTAAACACAAACACCACAGACCTATGAAAATCCTAATTCAAACAAGCATGATAGACAGAGCGACGGACATAGTGTCTTATAGTTAAATTTAGCCGTACCTAAAATAATTTGCGTGACTTCTGCTGCAAATACTATTTTAAAATGAACCATCACACACCTTTATGTGGAAGGATGCGACATTTCCCTGCAAAAGCTAATGTCGTCACAAAATAGAAGTTATCTATTATATAAATGGACAAATGTCTGTTTACATGTCAAACTAAAACTTGAAAAATAAACAACAAACTCCCACAAAGTTGGTATTTCTTTAATCGGTGTCAACCAGAATGCATAATATTTAAAAGTAAACAAAAATAAAGATTCCTTATTTCGGGGTCAAATGGCCATTTATATCATTTAATATGATCGATACGTATACACATTTTTAAATGTTGTTATATCATCATCAGTTTTAAAAGCATCGGCGACCACGACTCTCAAAATTGTAGAGTCATGATAATCTCGGGAAGACAAGTAAAGACGAAAGTTTCCTGTTGCTTTCCATCTTGATTCGGAGTACATCTCCCCTCCTCCGTGAGTTAACGCACCCCCAGATACCAACCGGGATATTTCTACAACTCGGCGCAGTACATACAGCGCCTAGTCTTCCCAAAGAGTCACCTATCTGGTATCAGCCAGGCTCATCGTTGCTTAACTTTGGTGATCTGGTGAGAACTGGTGCGTCAACGTGATTGTGCTTCATATATTATCTATAATATAAATGTCTGTTTGAATGTATGTATGTATGCATGTATGTATGTATTTCTACCTAAAACCTTCGACAGAGGATTTTCACGAGTTCGGTATCGTTTTCGGGCGACAAATATCGAAAAATTGGCTAAAAACATTAATTCATTCACCCTCAACCGAACACGGTGGGGTCGCTGTTTTCGCCGATATTTTCAAAAGTCGTCCCGTCTTTTCGATTGACTGGCCTTACTTTAAACCTTCGCCACTTCTGGTTTTGCGATGGACGCAACGGCAAAGACGTCATTTTTTTTTTTCACTTTTTTATCCTCCTTCCCGGTACGGGTTCGAGTCTGCCCGCCTACTACCACTTTTTTTTTTTTTTTTGCTCAACACACACCTCCAAACACCCGGGCAACGCCGAGCACTCAGGCCAGTATTATATAAAGAAAAATAAATCTGAGTTATTTCCCTTCCGCCGACTCGAATTATGTGCGTGCATATCCAAAGATGAGGATGAGCTAGGCGAAGAAGAAAGATGCGGTGGGGAGAGGGGAAAATAGATGAGTAGAAGTTACGTTAAAGTTTTGCCCCGGATAATGTGTGATAGTCTGTTCTATATTATAGATACAATGGACACCATTTTCATAGAAATATTAATGAACCTATATTTGCTGCGTGTTATTAGTTTTCTTTCAATAAAACTAATTTTATAGTCGTTAGCAGATTGTAAAAACTAGTAAAAATACTCTTTTTGTACTAAGTGATACCTTATCAAGGCCAATCGAGGTCAAGGTTTAATGAAATTTTCAGCTGGATGATGAATAATGCTATGAGAGGATTGGGACCGACAGGCGGGATGGTTATGATTTGATTACTTAATATAGCCAACCAGCCAGCAGGATTCACTCTAGGTGGGTTAAACCACCACCACTGAGAGACAAGGCTTGTTAACTGATCTATGACGTCATGTTTAGGTAGCGAATGGACGAAACTACGGGTAGTTAATATTTTGTTTGTGTGCGTTCCGTTTCTCATTTTCTTTGGTATTTATGAGGTCAATTGGAACAGCAAAATCTACGATTTGGCAGAAATTTTCTTTTTTGTTGATCTAATTGAATTGAAATTGAAAATTAAAGAAAATACTAGCAACATACGAAATAAATGTCAACAAACCTGCGAGAATCCAATGTTCTATCTAGGGTAGAACGATAAAATTGTTGTACTAGAAAAGACGACATGATTCCATTTCTGTTTGATGAAAACTAGCTTTCTTTTTCTTTTTTCTTTTTTTTTTTTTTGTTGTTGCAAGCCATCTACTAGTTGGCCAGTTGTGTACAAATCCCAAGAACGATAGGAACCTTCTATCATGTCTGAAAGTGACATAATGTTCAAGTTAATGATGTTAATGATTCAAGTTATGACCATTGCGGACACCCTCAAAATGCATCGCTGGAATGCCATGAACAGGGGCGTGCCCAGGGTGATGAAAACAAAGTTTCTGGTCACATGGTCTTTGGTGTGGTTTACAGTGATGGCAACATCATGCCACCTCACATCTTCGAAATCGGCTTGAAAGTCAACACCAAAATGTACCTGAATATGCTGAAGAGTGTGGTGATCCCATGGTGCAATCAGGTAGTAGCTAGCAGACCCTGTGTGTGGCAGCAGGATTCGGTGCCGGGCCACAATTCCAAAGAGATTCATGCTTGGTTTCAGAAGCAGTGCTATGACTTTGTACCCTTCTCTCACTGGGCCCTTCCTCTCCCGATCTCAACCCGCTGGATTACTTCGCTTGGTCATACATCGAGAACATCACCAACATGACCTCCCAAAACACCAAAGCCAGCCTGATTGCCACTACTCGCCGAGTATTCGCCGAGTATTTTCAATAAAAGTTTTAGAATAAAGCTGTAGTGTTGTATTTTTAGGGCGACAAATTTACCGTTCCACTCTGTATGTTACAATACAAGAAAGAAAAAAGTAATTATAATGCGGCATACCAAATTCAACAAAATCATCCATGTGATTTTTTATAAGTTCGTTTCGAAAAAAAAAATTTGAAAAGAAATATCTTTGAACTAGTAATTTCAATTGTTTGTTTGAACTTGAATTTTGTTTGAATTTGATTTGTTTCATTTTTACTTGCGCGCACACACACACACACACACACACACACACTCACTCACACACACACACACACACTCGTTTCCTAAGAATTTTCCAGAGTGCATTGCGATTGATAGTATCAAAAGCTGTTGTCAGATCAATAAAAACTTAATATAAAAACACTCGTTACTCCATGCATTTTCCATTAGCTGCCGCACAGAGAATATCATGTCCATTTTGCCACGGCCTGATCTAAAACCACATTGATTCTCTGGGATGATGGAGGGACAAATCCATTTTCGCAAACGATTTCTTTCCCAATGCTTCAAGCAAGCTAATGCCTCTATAATCATCACACTCAGATTTTGACCTCTTTCGTTTATAAATTGGGATCAATATTGCATCAATCCAATCTTGAAGGATAGCATTACCATGCCAAACAGCAAGGATGTGTATATGCACCGCGTTGATAACGCTATCACCTTCAAATGGTAACAATTCAACAGGTATCCCATCAAGTCCGGGTGCTTTTCCCTAATTAATTTCTGTTAATGTTCTTTTGATCTCATCAACGCTGCGATAAACTGGATCTATAGTTTTTTTTTTTTGGGGGGGGGGGCTTGTTTTTTATGTTTTTTTTATAGCTAGCACGTTCTTGTTTTAACGATGGCGACTTTATTTTTTCGGCATAGTTTACAGTTACGCATGCTTTTCACGTGTACGTCCACGAGGTTTATTTTTTTCCACTAAAACATGATTCAAATAAAAATCCATGATAACGAATTAAGCATGGTTTTAATATGAACTTATAGTGAAAGAATTTATATGGTTCGTGTAGAAGACCAGTTGGTTGTTGATAAGCATACATTATAAATAAACTGATTTTCTTTGATACACTAAGACGCATGAGAAAACGTTTTTGCTTTGGAACTAAGACACATTTTGTTTAAATCAAGCATGGTATTTTGCACTGAAGTTAAAAATTAATACAGTTAAAGAAAAAAATAATTCGCCATAATAATAATAATGTATTCATTTAAGATTTATTTGAAAAATAAATATTTATTTATCTACTAGCAAGGCCACCTGGCGTTGCTCGGGACCGTATAAGACAATGAGAAAAATTTTGAACATACCTGTTATTCTTAGGATAGAGGAATTTTTTATGTCTGTGTATCATTTGTCATCTTGAGCAAAAGAATATTTTACCTACCCTAGGACGGGTATTACACAACATATGTATGAAATAATTGTACCTTCATTGGACAGGAAATTTACAGCACGTATGTGGAAAAAAATTCCTTACCTAGGGCGGGTAATATGCAACACATATTTAAAATTATTACCATAATTTTTCTGTTGTGCTACTTTACTGTATTTCTCCGGCAAGAAATGCCCTTTTTTATTGCACGTGTCCAAATAATTTATTTGTCTTTATGAAAAAAATACAGTTACTTTTGGACGAGTTTTGTAATTTCCCTCTGCAATTGATACAGGATAACTTCAGTGGTATCTTCAGACTATATTCTATGACATTATTAGGTTTAAGAATAAGGACCATCTATAACGTTGATCGCGGTTGAACTTGCTTCGCCCGGAGGAGAAAGTGTCTAGAGAATATAAAATAACAAGCCGTCTTCAGTCGCATATATATCCTGGTTGTTGGAGATGATGACGTTATGTTATTGGAGTTCTTACAGGGAGATATCGACATCCCCCTACATACAGTGTTTGGTATTCCCAAATGGTCACCCGTTTGATACTAAAAAGGTTCAACGTTGCTTAATTTCGGTGGTCTAACGAGAACAGGCGTTCCAACGTGATTATACCCTATTGATTACTTAATAGGCCTGTTTAACAGGTATTTGACTTCAAAAATAAAAAAAACAACCGTGTATCAAGACAGTTGCGCTGTATTGTGGAAAAAGATGATGGGTAACACGACGGGTGTTGTTCATGTTACATTTAAATTTTTGTATGTTAGTACTTTTTAAGAAACAGGAGAATTACAAAGGTCACTGTTTCGATATAAGAAGCTGTCAAAGTAGAAAATCTTCCAAGGAGGTCTACAGTGAAAGGGTGGGATTTTGCTACTAGTTGGACGGGAGTATATTTCGTTTAGGGTGTTTTACGTGCAATAATTTCACCGGAACACATTCCGTGCAAGTACTTACAAAACAAGCGATCCTGTTGTTTACTATTCAATCCATAAATTACGTAAGGACAGATGAGTTCACGCGTTTTTCAACGATATTGATGAAAGTAATTCAATGGCCCAAATGAAGCTCGAACATGAAACGTGAAGTCTACAGTCCGTGTCGGTAACCACTTAACCGCCGCCCTTTTCGTTATACAGTTTGTGTTGAAAGAAATGTGAGCGGCATCGTAATAATGGATTATTTCCAACGGTAGGAACAAAACACAGACACACGACAAAAGTTTTATTAGTAGACCAGACGTGCCTTATTGTGTGTATTTTTATTTATTGACTTTTACGAATGTCAGCTTTTGGCCCAAAAAGTTAAATCGATTTCCGCTCGGCGTTTATCAACCGCATTTTGACCTTCAGGCATTTCTCGATCACCACCCACTCCATGTATAGTTCCATCATCCCTCTTTCCGGGTAGTCGATATCGATCATTTTAAAGACGCTAGCTTTAGGCTTAATATTTGATTACAGCCACATGTGTCGTGTAAAGAAGGACAAATCACAGGAAATTGAATCGTTGTAGACGTTTGAAAGAACGGCGTCCTCATAACTTTTTGTATTGATCAGTAGAATTGTTGTGGCGTCACGCGTGAGCAGACTCGACACTGCCCACCTCTGACCTCATCTGAACTGGGTACGCAAACCTAATGAGGGGAGGATGATTTGGTTCACTAGTACTCTGGAGGCCTCCTTAATCTCAGTTCTATCCTCTTCCTTAAGAAACAGAATCGAATAAACAGTTACACGTTTTTCTTTGTGTTACTCCGCCCGTACATAAATCTGACACCATTAATCTGACACCATTAATCTGACACCATTAATCTGACACCAATTTAATTTCCGTTAAACTTGTAAAGTCGATCTGTCATTTGCTTTGATGTTTGCTTTGAAAGTTGTTTTCCTTATAAAATAATCAGTATTGTCACACCCGACTCGAGATTAAAGGTGACCTCAAGCTTAAAGCCATAAATCGTACAGTACCCTTTTATTTTTATACTAGCGGGCCGCCCGGCGTTGCCCAGTCGTAAAATATGCATAAATATTACATTTTAATTCATACAGAAACTGAGACATATGCATGCGAGTATTATTTTTTTCTAAGCAGTTCACTTCTTGTAAATAAAATAAAATACTCGAGCTGAGATCAAAACTAAAACCTAAAGACATTTAGTCAAGTACGATAACCATTAGGCCAGTTTACACGATCTTTAAAAAGTGTTTTCAAATCTACTTATTCTTAACGCAATGAAGTTTTCATGTTCCACGACCGCGCATGCTCAGTCGTGAAGCAGTTGACAAGCAAATAAAGTCTGTAGATCAAAAATTCGTTGCATGTGAGGGTAAGGGTTATTCTCACACATACATTCTTTTATAGATATATAAATTCTATATACTAAAATGATGTCTATCTATTTCTAAGTTTGACTCACATCAGCAGTTGTTAAATGTTAAATCTATATTTGACTCTGACAAGCCAGTCAATTACGGCAATAATCGGTCGCTGTTCTTCATAATAGAAAATTTCAAATTCCAATCGATTTAATCGATTGCATATTAGATTCGGCCGAGTATTTAATTTGGCAAAATAAATTTCGCCGTGCACATCATGTTTCTCATTGGATAATTATCTCTGCTGATTAGCCAATGAAATCGCTGCCTTGGAATTGTAAATTAAAAATGGCGTCCAAAATCATTGGACAATTCATACTTCAAAACTTTCATTTCATTTATATTGGCGCTTCATTCTCCATTTATTTTTATTTGTTGATTTTTATTTATTGAGGAATTTTGTTATTTAAATGATAAAAAGTCATACATTTATTTCTTAAGCGATTGTTTTAAATGATGCATGAACTCGAGAGACAAACAATAAAAATTCAAATGTTATTGTTTTTTTTATATTTTCTGTTTACGCGCTAATGTTTTCCTTGTGCATTTAAATCATTTTCAAGTCGAATGTAAACAAATTTTTGTTGAACTTTACTCTTAAATAATCGAGTTCTGCCTAGTATCAACTCTTGTTACAAATCATCACGGTGCTGTCTTATAGTCGATCTGTCAAACCCGTTAATTCTTTGAATGATCTTTGAGTCTTGCTAATTGTTGACTCATTACCAAAAAACAAAATATGGTGCGCAGCAGTTTTACAAGAACAGTCGTAAATGTTATTAATAAATAACGTCGTAAAAAGCATCTTCACGTGTATCGAGTATACTTCAAACCGCAACCATTCCATAATAGTCAGAAAGCAGACCACTTTCTTCTGTGAACCAGAAAAAAAAAAGATAAAAATTTGATCTGCTTATTCGAACTAGCGACACCCTGCTTGTGGCATAATCCACTGTCAACGTAGCCTTAACTCGGTTTCTAATAGAAAGTTTCTACTCCTTATTTATTTTTAACCATACGTGGACATTTCCTTAAACTTTTTTTCACGCATCGCGTCTGAATTTCGCCACAGGAGTATCAACGCCAAAATTGCACTATTTAACAGATAAAAGGTGTTTCTGTATTTTTGAGATGGGATTGATAATTTGGATTATTTGGATTATTCGGATTACTCTTCTCATCTTAAGTGTTATTCGCTTAATGTTTCGGCTGATGTCAGCTCCAACCTTCTTCATGTGTTTTATCATACTTGGAACTCGTGCTGCAACGGATAAAGTACTAGGTTCAATTCAGTTGTAAGTGGCACTCTTCGGGAGGTTCAAGGTTCAATTCTCAGTGCGGACGATATGAGGGATCCTATTGCGAATTTCTCAATATTTATATAGCTGACGAAACGCGAGTATGCAAACTTCGTGGATTAAATAAAAGCTTCTGTTCAAAATTCCGTGCAGATTCTCGAATTCAACAGAGAGATTCCCGAGGTCGACAAAATATGTTCCGAGTTCGATAATATACATTTGAAGAAGTGCAGAGGTTACTTCGGCCGAAATGTTGTGCGAATTACACTCAAGATAATAGCAGTAGTAAAAAAAATCCATAAAATGTGTGGGGGTTTTCTCAATAGCGATGTTATTGCAAATAATCACAGCTTATATGATTTTGATTTTCTCATTTAATTATTCATATTTTTATTTATTTATTTATTTGTTTGTTTGTTTACTTTTCGACTCCGTTCAGGTTTCATTTCTTTTTTTTTCTTAAAATTAACATTCGACTAACTGCGCATGCGTTACTAACACCTGCGCGCCATTTTCAAGTCTTTTCAAATCAGTGTCACGCACTTCAATAAAACTGAGCCACGAAAGCCTGAGGTTGTATGCCTCTTCCTTTTGCTCGTCGCCGTCACCTTTCGCAACAAAATCAAGAGATATTATATGGGAAAGAATTACAATATTTTCTAATGAATACATTTTTGACTTGGCTTTAAAAGATTCTTTTAGAAAAAAATACACACTTTTATTCACAGTTGTTTTGTATTCATCGGTCATGCTATGTTCTATTCAATGTTTTATTAGAAGAAACCAAGCCAAAAAAAATATCTATTCAAATTTATTTCTTTTTTCTTTAACATCGGAATCTTTAAGTATTTTTGTACATGCTTCCACGTTTTCTGACTTTCAGATTTTATTGATACTTGGCCAGGTGTATAGCGCCATGGGAAATTAATGTAGCCACACATTGCTTTGCATATAAAAAGATATCTCATCTGTATGAGATAGTGTGTGATTGTCTGACATATGCTAGGATACCCCATCCCCAATTGGAACAAGAAAATTGAAAAAAATAAGCTATTAATTCTAGATCTTACATATGTAGCGATATTGAACTTTGGGTGTGTAAAAGTAATATTTTCCATAAAAATATATTAAATAAGAAAGGTGAAAGCTCCATTAAAAGTTTACAGTTTACAATAAGGACCACGGGCAGGATAAAACGTTACATGAATGTAGTTATAGGTGGTGTATCAGTTCATCGGATCTCCATCATTTGTTCTGCTCCGGGAGAAAGTTGTAGTGGTTTCGGATAACTTCTCACATTCTTTTATGGAGGGTAAGTTGGGAGTATTATTTATGTGCAGATGTATATTGTAAAGAAAATGATCCCTTCCCCTAAAATAAGATTGTTAAATTACAACGATGTGCTGTTTTTTTTATTACATTTTCACCCCAAACATGGCGCATTGCCACTTTGGTGTAGGGGGCTACTATCAGGGGCAGCAACTACTGGGGCACTATGTTGGGATTTGGGCAGCAAGATGTCGGTTCACGTTGCACTTGAACTTCTGCATGTCAGTACAGTTGGGGAAGCAGGAACTTGGAATGGAATTCCAGAGTCTAGCGGTTCTGGGGAAGAAACTACTGGAGTAGAAAGATCTTTTACATCTAGGGATCTCTACTGTGTGGGGTGGGATTTAGCCGCCTGTCGAGTTTGTCGAGGGTGTCTACGTCGTGGGAGCACAAGTGTCTGCAGTTCGTCAGAGCATTCACCATTAAATGTTTGTTTGTTTTAATACCGTTTGCGGTCGCTGTTATAATAAAATAAAGAAGCCAATAATAGCGAGATAGAATTACATTTACACAATAGAACAACCGCCTTCATAGTGAGCCACGGTCCAGATAATCTAAAAGTGAAGAGTTGGTCCACCTTAGTGTTGCACGTGTTGTTGTTGTTGTTGTTGTTGTTGTTGTATAACGTAACGTCGCAAATTGATAAACAAATAAAGCAAATAAATAGATAAATAAAAATCCAGGTCGGCATTTTTTTTCTTTTTCAACAAAAGTTTTTATTGCCGTTACTTTCTCGTCTCGACACCAACTTAAAAGTCTTTCGCCATCATCCATCTCGCCCGGTATTTTGCCCCTTCGACCGCATGCCTACTACAGCCGGCCCATTCTCATCTTCGGCTTTACACGTCCATTTTCTTTGGCATCGCACTTTGCTTCTCTTCCAAGCACGTGGTGCCATTTTCTCTTTTTATTGTCGCGCCAACTCGCGCACACTTCCTAATTTGCATATACGCGTTTTCGGCTGCTGCTGCTGCTGCTGCTCATCTCTTCACAAATCAGCCATCCTTTACTGCTGCTGCTGCTGCTACTTTCCCACGCGCTCATATGCAACATGTTACAGTTCTTCTTGAGCATTTTGTGTGAATTAGATAAATATTATTGACATTCGTTTCCCCGTTACCTTTCTAGTTAAGATTCCATTTAGAAGATATCGAGTATTTACGGTAGGAATCACGTGAAGTTTACCAACATCCCTAAGTGGAAGTATTTCTGTGAAATGAACTTGGCACACTCATGCTACTTAGCTAGCGTTATTTCTCTGGTGTTTTTATTTGGGTTGTTTTAATGATTGCTTTCGAGGCTTTCATGACGTCGAATTTACTTTTTCTTCTTTGTTATATAGTTTACGGCCACTGATATAAAAAAATAAAGAAGAAGATGGCAATAAAAAGAAAGAATTACTGCTACGTGTAATCTACACAACAAATATCAACTATGCGCATGGTGCACCGTCGTCCGGATAATCGGACCACCTTAGTGTTAAACGTATTGATTTTGTTGTTTGGTCTGTATTAATAATTTTTCTGAAAGCTTTAATGGCGTCTAATTTCTTTTTTTTCTGCATTGTGTATGGTTGCTAGAGAGAAAAAGACGAAGAACAAAACGTTGTCGATGATGCAAAATTAACTAGAAAAATAAAATTCTATTAAAACAGAAACAGCATACAATGTTTCTCTTTGAGTGAAGAGACGACGGGTGGTCAGTTTGATAGTCCTAGATACAAGAATGGTTTATGGTAGAAGAAAATGGGGTTGGTCTTATCAATGTCACTTTGAAGTCAGCAGAGATGACGGTTGTTGTTTTGTAGGGACTTCGGAACAAAGTTTACGAAAAATAGATTTAGTTGAGAAATCAAACCTATTTATTTATATATATATAAAAAAATAAACAGATCATGTTTTGGAATTTTTGTCAATCTCTTTTGTTTTTTGGAAATGTCCGACATCAGCTCGTTAATCAACATTTGCTGTAGCTTATATTCATCTGAGAATGAAAGGCATGAGCGAAAATTCATTTTTATATTCAGTTCTGCCTCTGCAACGTTTATATTTAGTCCAGTATGATTTGCAGTACACTCTGAATCAGAAATATCAGATTTGAGTAAACGATAACAACTTCTATCTAACCTTCGAGCTACGTATCTGGTCGCTCCTCGGTTCAAAGTTAACATCCTTCTAGACTGAGGCAATTTCATTCGGGGAGGCAAGTAGGGACTCTAATAACATCTACCAATTTTTTATCTGCATACTTTAGCCTATATTAACTTTCACCTTGGCCTTATGAATGGTCTGCACCATCATCATCATCATCATCACCATGTGGCTTCCGATCAGTCTCGAGAGACAGTCAATACCAATGTAAGGGGAAATGCACGGATAATTGTGTGACAACGGTTGCACAATCTCCAGCAACACATTTCATGAGTCGTGATTCCAGTAGCAAGAAGTCCAGGACGATTGGAAACAATATCAAGATAAGGGGAGAGCACATACAGCACCTGGCATTCCCAAATATTCACCCATTTTAATACTTACTAGACTTAACGATGCTTCACTTCGATTATCTAATGGGTATCTCATATCAACATGATAATGCTATGTTTTTGAATAGTCTACAAAAAAGCCAACAAATGTAATGGTTACACTTAACTCAAGTCAGATACATTTTGACCTTTATTTTCCTGTGAATGAATTTGCTCAATTTTATAGTTGAAAATAATTGGTCATGAGTATAATTTTAAATAAGACCAGAGGATCAGGCCCAAAACTTAAAGAATTTGTGGAATCACTCTTTGGTTTCTATTACTCCCAGCTCCATGGTAATAGCTATCAAGTCCTCATGTATGCGTAAACTAACATCTGTGCGTTATGTAGAACATGAAACTGCATCCGGTGTGAATCCCTAATTTGGGAGTTTTTGGAAGTGTGGACTAACCTCCTCAGTCGCTATTACTCCCAGCTCTAATTTGATCCAAAAATTGTTACACGTGTCCGAGCCCCCATCTATGGATTAAATAGAAGGTTTACAGTTATTTATTTACCAAATATATGTCTATAAAACAGATTAATCATCGATTTGTATTGAAAGACATGCAGGCGGTTTTCGCATAAAATTATCTTTTTTTTCTCATAAGTGAATTCAATTAAATAATACAAACTTTGATATTATATTATATTTTAATATATTATATCACATTATATTATATTATATATCATATTATATCATATTATATTATATTGTATTATATTATATCATATCATATTATATTATATTATATATTTAACTTATTTGAATACCTTAAATTATTATAAAAGAATTTATATATAGTCATCAAGGTTAAAAAAGCTTCCAAGACTATATATACATACATACATACATACATATATATATATATATATATATATATATCGATGAAATTCTGGTTAAATAAGATTATCTTTTTTCTTTATTTTTCTGTTGATTTTCTCGATCTGCCGAGCATATTTTTAGTTTCAGTCGGTAACAAAATTATTGATCGCTAGTTCTAGAGAAAAATGGCTGGTAAAAACTTAAACAGCTACATAACACAAAATTTTCCAACTGAAATAAAAAAAAAAAAAAAAACACGTTCGGCAAATCGAGAAAATCAACTGAAAAAAAATAAAGAAAAAATAAATCTCTGCCTTGCATCGATAAAAACTTTTTGTCCTATATATATATATATATATATATATATATATATATATATATATATATATATATATATATATATATATATAGCTGAACGTCTGTGTGTGTGTGTGTGTGTCTGGTCACGAAAAGGCTACTATATGGTTGACTATTATAGAAAACTGATCAGATATAATGATAGAAGATGTATCGAGACACAGGAATGGGTATGTTTGATCTGACAGAACGGTAGTTCATTAAAATTGTATGGTCTGCGTTCGCGCATGGTCCGCAAAGTATGGAAATAAAAACCTTAAAAATGAAAAGAAAAAAACGTTTACAAGTGTTTTTCATATAGATGTACATAATACTACTTTGATGAGTATGTTTTAACTTAAATAGGGATGGTATAATAAAATTGTGGGGTCTGCGTTCGCGCCTGGCCTCCATAGAATGGAAATAGGCACAAACTTTAATAAAGACTTTTCATATCTATCTGCGTAAGTATACTTTGATAATTATGTTTCAGTTTGAAGAAAAATGGTATAATAAAATTATGGTGTGTTCGTTCGCGCCTGACCTCCATAGAATGGAAATATGTCACAAAGTTTAACACGTTTGTTTTCTTTTAATATAGATCCACAGAATATTGTGATAAGTGTTTCATTGTGAACAGGTATGGTATAATAAATCATGGGGTTTATCTATTTTATTTTTACTTTGATCACATTTTGCTTTGGTTTTGATACCCCCAAATTCGAAGCTATATCTTTACAACCCTTCCTTTTCATAACCTTTCATACTTTCATAAATCAGTGTGCGTGTGTGTGTGTGTGTACACATATATATATATATATATATATATATATACACATATATATATATATATATATAGTTATCCACATACAGTACTGTTTCGCTGTTTCACAGCTCATCAGTGCGGCTAGACAGGCAACTACCTCAAGCCAGGATTGAAACCCGACCGTTTGTACGGCAGTCAAGGCTCCTAACCATTACGCTATTGGCGGCTGCTTGAACGAGTAGTGAGTTTAACGATGTTTTGATATCGTCTGAAATACCTCCGCTCGATTTGTTTACACAAAGAGCGTCGTAATGCTAATGGTAATTCGTGTTTCACTTCTCAGTATGCTCAACTCAAGGTGAGGATATATATATATATATATATATATATATATATATATATATATATATATATATATATATATATATATATATACACTCGAATTTTATTATATTATTACCATTATTAGGATAACTTTACGAAACTGGATAAAGTGCAATCTATGGAAATTGAGATGTTTTGTTTCATTTGCATAAAGCAGTGTGGACAAGACGTTGCTGTTTTAAATTCTTTAATTTGATCTTAGGCTGATTTTTTGTTGTTGTTGTTGTTGTTGTTGTTGTTGTTGTTGTTTTCTACATTTTGCAAAGCTGATTAAATACTGCTGGAGTTTATGTCATATAGATAGAAGAAGAAGTGCTTATCAGCTTCACTTTAAAGTCAGCAGAGATGGCGGTTGTTTTGTCGTGAACTTCACAACGAAACTGGTGAAATCGGTCTAATGCGCCTCCACCCTCGGCCTTTTCTGTTACTTGTTTGAATGTCTTCGACATGAAATTAGACCTTGGTCAGTCTGTATTATCTCCATTGATCTAATGGGATCCGGTGTGGCAACATCATTTGCCTTCAACTGCCTTTCTTGTTTATGAAAGAACCTAAGTTGGTGAAATTGTCAACTATAGCTATTTCTCTTTGATCGATAAAGACGTTTCTAAATGGCTGATGTTTGAAGTTTTATTAGCACTGATATATATATATAGACGAATGCTAATTGCTGCAATTTTGACCTTGTTGAAAATATCTTGTAGGTCAATGATATTCACTGCTAGTGCAGCAAACGCTTTTTTTAAAGTTTGGCAAATTTTGATTTTAAAATGAGTTAAACGTACGATGAACAGAAAAAAAAAAGAAGACAATCCCAGAATTAATAACCTTTTCTTTATAATTTTTTTTTTCAACTTATATGCGCCTTTCTCTAGTAAAATAAAATAGGAAGAAGGCGCATATTTTCTCCCCACTTCAATTCCGATTGAATTAACTCTGGTTTTTCATTTTATTCAGGCAATCAGTCGCCAGAATACATTCAAATTATCCGTTCTCCATTTTTGAAAAGCAAAGCAGAAGTCTTTTTTCCAAGTTCAACCGTGCATAATAATCTTCCCTTGCTATGAGAAAACATTTAAATAACTAAAAAAGAAGAAAAAACAAACAAAAAAATGGCAATGCGATCAACCATCGAATTATCATCGTACTGACCTTCCAACCCAACAACCACTTCGTATGCTGCATAACTGTTATAGAGAATTACCCATTCGCTCGTAATGGGCTCTTGTAATGATCATAAAAATACAACCTCGAATCTAATACTCTCGTGGGGAATTATCGCGACACTACGCGAGACTACAGACTGTCTTGGTAAATACAGACAACCTTTCTTTGTATTCACTTTCTTGTGTAACATAGCGCGGCCTCGCGTATACAAGCGTGACCATCGTCATAGATAACCTATCAGCTGAAAAATGACGTCATCGCCATAGGTCCTAGTAAGCAAGATAAGTGGAACACAGACTGTCGATAATTAGCAGACATTTTTTACAGAAAGCGTTAGAAAACTTCAAAATTGGATTAAAAAGATAGACATAACACTTTGTACTGAAACTTCTCCAATATTAATTATAAAAATATTTATAATAAAAAACGAATTGAAAGGGAGAAAAGTTGTTAAAAAGGTTAAAAAGAAAAGGAATACGATTTGATTTGTATGAAACTGAAGTTTATTCAGTAGAAATAAATAAAAATGAACAATAAATATTTTTTAAATAAAAAAAACATTAGTTTAAAATCAAAACTGGAAAACGAACAATAAATTAGTTTAACTGAAAAACGAACAATAAATTAGTTTAACTGAAAAACGAACAATAAATTGGTTTAACTGAATAACGAACAATAAATTAGTTTAACTGAATAACCAACAATTAGTTTAACTGAATAACAAACAATAAATTAAAAATTAAATTCAAACAAATGTTAGTATAAACAAAGTTACTAAGGCAGAAATATTTCAAACACTGAATATTAAAACTTTTGAAAAATCTGTTGTAGAATTTAATTAAAAGTTTGATTTTTTCTTTTTCTGATATTTTTGTTTTTACTAATATTGTCATTCTCTTTGCAACAAAAATTGTTTATAAGGGAATTCGATGAACTCCATATCAGCAGTTTTTCAATTTGCTGAATAGTGTGACCCTCATCACAAGAGTTAACATGAAATAATCGATTTTGATCAGCCAAAATATTTAAAGTTATGTACATGGCTAATTTTCTCTGATGAACCGAATGTAAAAAAGAATCGCATTTTGTAAGTTTGTTTATAACTACATAATTATATAAGACAAAATTATTAGTTATATCATTTGCGTATAGCAGAGAACCTCTATTAGTACCCTGAAAGTAGCTGTTTAATTCAGCTATTTCTTCTACAGCCTCTCTCCCGGATATTAAATTTTTGCAGCTATTGCATTTCAGTTTTTTGTAAACTGCACGACAGCAATAACCTGCTAAGTATAATATAACAGGAAGTACTTCCTTGCATTGATTAGCATTATCTTCTGTTACATCTATGTTAAATTTATAAACATGTAACTCTTGCTCCCTTGTCATTTCATCCCAGTTAGTTTCTTTTAAAATTTTCAATTCAATAGTTCGATTATCAATTGGTAAGCTCAATTTTTAAACCGACAACATTCTGAGATTTTTTTCACATTCATACACCTGACGTATCGATATATTATACTGATCTCCACTAAGTTGTCGATACTGGTCAAACCTTGCTTCAAGGTTATCTGTCTGAAACTTTCCTGGTAATATATACACCATGTTAAGTACATTTATACAATATTTAGTCAATTCTAAAATTGCGTAAGTAGTATGGTGAAAAGCAGTATATGTTTCCTTTGTTAACTTACCAGTTCTTCCAGGAATGCTATTCCAAGTTTCTAACCAGTCACAGAACACATTTAGGAAACTATAATTATCACTATTTAATGTAAGTGGATTAGCATATTTATTACGAAGTCGACAACCTTTATATGGTGTTTTCACATTCAGTATTGTCCACCAAATATAAAATATTTGAATGTATTCTGCGATTTCTGCATAATTTAGCAAGCATTACTTTTTTCCTAAGGTTAGCAAACCTTGAATAGTATATTCGTTGAAAATTTGCAAAACCAAATTAACATTTTTCCTTTCAAAAGTAGTCGGAGAAAGAGCTTTTGAAGTCAACTTATAGCAATATTTCACAAGTGATTGAGATTCTAGGGCATAAAGTTTATGTAAACTAGAAAATGGAGCACTTTGGATGTTATCTAACTCATGATTTCCAATATAACAAAACTTTGGGAACATCATGCATTTACGTTCATCTTTTTGGCCAAGCCAATTGTTTCTAATGCATTTTAATATATGCACTAAGTCGAATAAGAAGAAAAGAGGGCTAGACGTTCTAACTGGATGGGGATATGCAATTGAAAGCTTTGATGATCTACAAAAGAAAGACATAGCTTTTTATTTATTGCATTATTATCTGTTATAACAGATAATACCTTAAACCCTATATCTTCTAAGCCAATTATTACACGTTTAATTATGCCAAATAAATTCTCAGCTAGAAGAAATTTAGTTGGCATAACATGCACACCATCCTTATATTGTGAGAATACACTGCTAAGCATAAAAGCAAATGCATTTGTGGCAGGTTCATTGCTGTTGTTAGCTAAGCCAACAATATTACCACCTTTATAATCAAGATAAGGTCTGAGATGTATTTCATCAACAGGTAAAGATACTGTGATGTCATTCTGCATTAGTAACTTGAACTTACTTTTAATATATATGAGAAAATTGTTATCGTGTTGTTCAATGACAGGATTCATAGAAGTTGATAAGGTTAATCTTCGAATGGTTGATAAGTTGATAAGGTTAATCTTCGAATGGTAAAATTACATTGTTAGTGTCTCTTAACAGTATGTACCCTCTAGGGGAGCAGTTATATAATAAGGAAAAAAATACCATCATTTCACTCGAATAATTAACGTTATTCATTGTCATTATGTTAATTTGTTCATATATGAACTTAATGGCATTAAAATATTTAAATGACTCATCTTGCACTAATAGTAAAAATGATAAGATTAATTTTAATAAAGAACTTATATTAGAAGTTTTCATTTCCTGTTCTTCGAGATCCATTTTTTTCATGTTTTCATTCAAAATCTGCAGAGTATTTTCCTCTGTTACATATTTAGAAATTCTATACTACCCTATAGCACTCATTTCCACATCACTACAGAATACTCTAACGGCCAAGTCCGGTTCAATCACCATAGACATTTTTATTTTGGGGCATGGGCATCTCTTTATATGGCATATAATGATGGTATTATCTTGCCTAATAGAAGTCCAATAATTTTTATCTATAAACGTTAATTTTTTTTCTAAATCATCAATATTATGGAAAGTTTTACGTTGCCGTAACTCTAACTCGTCAGCAACACTTTCACATAATGCATGCTTAAGAGCAGAATTTTCTAAACGCATTTTCGTTACGTTAGGAGACTCTCTAAAATTGGTTGATGACGATAAATAGGAGGGACAGTTTGGTAATATTCGAGGAATAGCACCATTCTTAAGATAGGGATTTTTTAATTTAACACTAATTGTCTTTCCAGTCCTTTCATTAAATGCTGATGCCTCTCACTGTATGTCTTCAGGTCGAAAATGAAGTTCACATACCTAAAGAAATAATTTAAAAGAAAATCGTACCATGTTTGACTTAATACAAAAAAAAAGAAAATTACATGACAAGAAAACGATAAAATAAAAAAAATGAGGTAAATGAGCAGAATTAATCCACCCTCGAGAAATCCTTTTAAATTACCACTTTTATAGGTTTTCGGGGTGCTGAAAAGGAAAATAACGTTTAAAATTACGACAAACTAATAGTCTCCAAGATATAAAGAGATGTTAGTTTTAAAAAAAGTGGGGGGGATAATTTAACCTAAAACGACCACCCATTTTATGGCAATTTTTTTTTTTTTACATGGGCAACGAGCAATTTATTTTTTTAAATTACTTTTTCGCCTCAAACAAGGCGAAGTGCCTCTTTGATGTAGGAATGAACACAACTAAACGTAAAATGAGCACCTATAGTTGACCCCCTCTTCCCAACAAAAATTCTGTTTACACTTTTTGAAAGGGGGTGCTCATATTACGTTAAACTGTGTTCATTGTACTTTGACTCCCAACCCCCAACATAAAGGTGGCCATACTCATTTTTCTTCGCTTTTCTTTCTTAAAAAGAAAGCGCCCTAAAAACGATGGCAAAAAGTGGGTGCTGATTTTACGTTAAATTTTTATAGAAAAGTGATCCCCCATTTTTTAAAACTAACATTTCTTCATATCTTGGAAACTACTGGTTTGCCGTAATTTTAAACGTTATTTTCGTTCACAGCGCCACAAGTAGTATCAGAATTTGGGGGAAATTTTTGACAACCCTAACACAAAACTGCGAATAACATATACACAACTCGTAATTTCTCCGTTTAAAGTGGGTTGTTTATTTTCTTTATGGAATATACTTCCAAAATAAACTATTAAAATTGTTTAAAAATAATACAAATATTATTTTTTTTATTGCTGGCATTTTGTAAACACTTTTTTTTTTTTAAATAAAAAATAATATTTCTATTATTTTCTTAAACAATTTTAATAGTTTATTTTGAAAGTATATTCTCCAAAATTCTGGCACCTACAGGTCCACGACACTTACCACAATTCATTATTAATAAACTTTTGAGATAACAAAAACGGGCATAAACTTAAAAAATTCTTTTTATCTATTTCACGCTGATATAAATATTGCACAGTAAAATAGTTGAACTAAAAAGATAAATGATTTTTCTTATTTAGAATTATTTAAACAAGGAATTCCGTTTTTACGATATCGCTTTTATTAAATTGTTAGGTGAAAATACATAATATTTTCACCATACTCCCCATTTTAAATAAGTTTCTAAATAATAATTTATTATTTCAGCACATAACTTAAATTACATGTAAAATTAATTTTTATATACATACTTTCATTTTTATTTTAAAATACGTTCTAAAAAAATAAATAAATAAAAATAAAAAAGGCGCGTTTGTTTGTTTTTTTTTAAATATCTCAAACATTTTAACACTTACTCTGCTATATTTAGATGGAATAAAATCCTTTCTTTTTATTGCATTAATCCACTGGTAAATTATTTCCTTTTTTTGGGGGGGGGGATGAAAACACGGTAACTTTTGGTCCATTTTCGTAGTTACCTCGGCATTTTGGAATTATACATCTCGACGGCATGTTAAAATTTATTTAACCCTCCAAAACTTTAAACCAACTTCCGGTTTAGTCATAAGACACGTGACCAAATTTCAACAGATCGATGTTCATGACGTCACCAGACTAAATTATAGTCGTCGCGAGGCCATCATATTACGGTAGCCACGATACAAGTGCATGCGAAATGACGTCACCGGTAAAGAAAAAAATACTATGAAACAAAGAAAAAGAACGGTCACATAAGAGACGAGGATAGCGTTCGCGATCACGTGCGAGGCGTGAATGAGCTCGAGAAGACGATCGCGTGAGAGACGTCACAGCAGTAACGAGAGAATGATGAAATAAATGTCGTTGTACAAAATAAACGGCGAGTTGAAGTTCTTTCCTATTCTTAGTCTCCCTTGCAACGAAATATACAACGTGCTGTTTTCCGGACAACGGCACACTTGAACAATATATTCTTTTCAACCTAAACAGTTGTTCGAGTCTTTCTTTATGCCCTTTTGCCTAGGGCCAGAACAATAACTCAACAAGCTCTCTATTCTATCAGTTCGTCGAGTAGAGTCGAAGTATGAAATTTAATATTAAATACAAGTGGAAGGATTGCCTGCAAAACCAACAGGGCATCGAGTAAAAATTCATAACGTTTCGAATATAGGCTTGTTGAAGTTTGTAAACAACCAAACAGGATTATTACAGTTTTAGTATTATTTTAATATGTTAGTGCCTCAATGGTTGACCCCCTTTATTATACCTTATATTCATAAATGACCTCCTTTATTAAAATTGTGTCTGAGATGGGTATATATAGTGCAATATATGAAACAATTGTATTGTTAGAGTTAGGATGCTTTGATATTTGTGAATTTTTAAGCAGACTTATCTTTTAAATCATTTTTATTTTTCATGTATTATAGATGTTTGGCGATTCTTTTTGACTATCAGTTTCTTGTTTTTTTGTTTGTTTGTTTGTTTGTTTTTGTGTGTGACAAAATTCAATATTTCTTTCCGGAAACGTCTGTCTCAACTCGATTAGACTCATGCTGCTAAATCAATTTCTCAAATTTATTGAAGTTCCCGCAATATGTTTTTATCGCGTTTTCCAATCGTTGACACCGACGACTGCATTAGCTAAACGTTTTGGAATATTCCGACGGTTTTGTGAACCCGTTGAAGTATGCCAATGAAATATCGATTTTAGCACAATCTGTATTTTGTGTAAGTACCAAACCAAATGAAAATGTCGACATTTTATTAAGAAAACACAATAACTCAAACAAAACCAACGTGCCTACTCCCTTGAGGCTTGCATTTACGAACATCCGTGGGCTTAGAACTAATTTAAATGATGTTGGAGCATTTCTCCTAACAAACACCCCGGATATCTTAGCACTAAGTGAGACTAACCTACACTCCTCCATCCATTCTAACTACTTTAAAATGCCTGGATATCTCCCACTCTGCCGTAAGGACTTTGACAGACATATGCACGGGTTTGGAATCTATATTCGAAACACCCTCCCCTTGACTAAAGAAACTAAACTAGAAGCGGACGATCAAGCCTTTATGTGCTTTAGACTTAACATGCAACATAACATTAGCTACTTTTATTTTCTCTACCTCTTTCCCTCGACCCAGGACTGTATTCTAATAAACAAAGTCTCTGACAGCATAGATACAGTATTTTCCCTCGACACTAACGCACAAGTGCATGTATTTGGTGACTTCAATGTCCACCACTGCAACTGGCTTGGATTTTCTACTCACACAGACGCAGCTGATACCACAACACATAACTTCTCTATATCCCATTCCCTATCACAAATGGTTACGTTTCCAACCCGTTTCCCAGACCAGCAAGAACAACACACATCATTTCTAGATCTGTTTCTGATCATAGTTCCCGATGACTGTGTAACGAATGCCCGCAGCCCACTTGGGAACGCCGATCATGCAGTGGTAATGGTTGAAATCGCCCTAAACTCTAGAGCCAAAACTGAAGAGCCATTGCTCAAAGCAAGGAGATATTATAAAAAGGCTGACTGGGAAGCCATCAGGTACCTCATCAGAGACGCCCCATGGCAAAATATCTTTTCACTTCCTGCTGAACAGATCACTGAATGGTTCAACATGGCAATCGAAGCACATGTTCCCATGCGCAAATTTTATAGCAAGCCCCACTCTCTCCAATGGTTTACTTCTACTTGTGCAGCTGCCATAGCGCAAAGGCAGCACACGTAGCATAGATTTAACCGACATAACTCCGGCTCAAATAGACAGAAGTATATAGAAGCCAGAAATAACTGCAAGAAAGAAATAGCGACAGCTAAGAGAGAATTTATAGAAACTACCAAAAAAAGGCATCGAGGCACATAAATTAAGAACCCGTGACTTATGAAAAATCTACAACAGTGTAGTAAATAATGGGCAATCAACAATTCTCCCACTATCCAAATATCATGAGGTTGTTTGCTCTGCAACTGAGAAGGCTAACATGCTTGCCAGCCGGTTTGCCTCCAACTCCACACTGGACCCTGCTAACCACCCTCCCTGACTTTCCTTTGCAGACAAACGCCACTCTAGACGACCTGAAAATCACCCCTGATCAGGTGCATGCTATCATAAAAAATCTTGACACTGCAAAAGCATGTGGACCTGATCTCATCCCAGCTGTGCTATTAAAAAAGTACACCGCCGAAATAGCTCCAGTTCTCTCCAAACTCTACAGCAAATGCCTTAATGAATCTTGCTTTCCTTTCTGCTGGAAAACTGCTTCTGTAGGACCAGTTTTCAAGGATTCTAGCGAAAGAACAGACCCAGTAAATTATCGCCCAAAAGCCTCCTCCCACTCGTCGCCTTAATATTTGAGACCATAATTAACCAAGCTCTAGTCCATCACCTTACAGATGCTAAACTTCTGACTGACCAACAATATGGATTTAGGCAAGCCCGTTCCACAGCATACATCCTAACTGTAATCTCAGAACGTATATACCATTCACTGGACAAAGCGGGGGAGGGTAGAGCGGTAGCTCTAGATATATGTAAGGCTTTTGAGAGGGTATGGCACAAGGGTCTCCTCAGGAAAATTAGATCATACGGTATAACTGGAAGAATACATAACATAATTAAATCCTTCTTAGATAAGAGAAAAATCCAGGTTGTCCTCGACGGTCGTACATCTAAAAAATATGATATAAATGCGGGAGTGCCTCAAGGGTCTATCCTTGAATCTCTATTATTCCTAATATTCATAAATGACCTCCCTGACAAAACTGTCTGTGAGATGGGTATATATGCTGATGACACCACGCCCTATAACAGACACAACAGGAAAACAAATGAACACATATCGAAAGAAATGGCAGAAACACTAGAAGATGGTCTCCGATCTGTAGTGGAATGGGGACAAAAATGGATGGTCACATTCAATGCTGCTAAGACTAAACTTGTTTCTTTCAATAATTACAAGAAACCTTCTCTACCACCAATAGCAATGACCAATGAATCTTTACCTGAAGGTACATCTTTTAGGCTCCTCGGCCTACCGTTCACAGGAAACATGAATTGGAACAATTACATTGAGAGTATTGCCAGGACCGCTACGACGAAGGTAGGTTCTCTCTACCGTGCTAGAAACCTACTAACACCCGAAAGTATCCTGTATCTCTATAAGGTCACCATTCGCCCATGTATGGAGGATTGTTGTCATATTTGGGCTGGTGCATCTATCACTAGTCTATCGCTCCTAGACAAGGTTCAAAAGAGAGTCGCAAATCTGATAGGTCGTGAACTTTCATCTTAGCTTCAGCTTCTGCACCAACGACGAAATGTTGCATCCCTCTGCCTGTTCTACAAGTACTTTACCGTGAATGCTCTGACGAACTGCAAGCACTTGTACCTTCTCGACGTAAATCCCCCAACCAACCCGAAAAGCAGCTAAATCCCACCCCTTCACAGTAGAGATCTCTATATGTAAGAGAGCCTTCTACTCCAGTAGCTTCTTCCCCAGAACGGCTAGACTTTGGAATTCCCTTCCGGGTCCCTGCTTTCCCAACTGTACTGACATGCAGAAGTTCAAGTGTAACGTGAACCGATATCTTGCTACCCAACTCCCTACATAGTACCCCTGATGCTTATGTCCCTGATAGTAGACCCCTACAACAAAGTGGCAACGTGCCTTGTTTGGAGGTGAAAATGTAATAAAAAAATAATAATAATAATAAAATAACCGTACAGGATGGAACGATAAAGGTGTCATCCTAAAGAAAACAATACTACAGCTTTATTTTAAAACTTTTATTGAAAAAATCAATTCAGGAAACTTGATTATGTACTAGAGTTGACATCTATTCAATGTAGCTACCTTCAGCCTCAATCCCCGCCTCGATACGGGTCCGGAACAGGGAGCATGCCTTTTCCACAAGTGCCGGTGGGAGCTTGGCGAATACTCGGCGGATGGCGGCAATGAGGCTGGCTTTGGTGTTAAAGGATGTCATGGTGGTAATGTTCTTGACGTGTGTTCAAACGAAGTAGTCCAGGGGGTTCAGGTTGAGGGAAGAGAGGGTCAGAGAGAGAAAAAAGGGTATAAAGTCGTAGCACACCTTCTGAAGTCAAGCCTGGGTCTCTTTGGATTTATGGGCCGGCGCCGAGTCCTGCTGCCACACCCAGAGTCATTCAGCGGCCACCTGATTGCACCAGGGAATCATGACACTCTTCAGCACATCCAGGAACACTTTGGTGTTGACTTCCAAGCCGACTTCGAAGATGTGAGGTAGCATGATGTGGCCCTCACTTGAAACTACACCAAAGACCATAACCGTGGCCAGAAACTTTGTTTTCATCACTCTTGACATGTCCACAATGTTTGTGGCAATGCAACGATGCATTTTAAAGTTACTGGCAATGCTCCTGTTGTTATAACTTAGATCAGTAGAGAGCATGATGTGTAAATGATAAGTAAATATGGGCATCGCTGCAACCAATATTGCATAATAAATAACTCAATAAACTTTCTATTCACTCCAAAATGACAGATGGTCTATAATAATGCTGGCTGTTTGGTGGATTAAGGGATTAAAGTCCACGGACATCTACGATTGACTCCAGCTTGAAAGATCAGAACCTAAAAACGTATAAATTTGAATCTGGTGAACTTAATGCAATACAAAGATGCCCCCTCTCTCTCTCTCTCTCTCTCTCTCTCTCTCTCTCTCTCTCTCACTCTTTTTCTTTCTTTCTTTCTTTCTTTTTGTTACGCGTTCTTTTTCTTTTTTTTTTTGGCTGGACATTTTGTTCGCTCTTTTATTTGCTGCCACAAGAGAGAACGAATAGACAATCGATTAGATTCCGTCACACAGAAAAGTCGCGCGTCTGTTCGCGACTAGACGTTTATGTTTTTTGTTTGTTTGTTTTTTTCTAAATACCGCAATAAATAATAAAAGCTACTTTTTATATGAAAAGCCTTTTTCGCTTATTTACCGTGTATTCAATTTTAAGCGACATTAAATTTTCTCGAAATAATTAATGACACAGTGTTACATGAAAAAGGCTTGTAAAAGTAAAAATAAAGAGAATTAGTAAATGAAAATAAAATCAGAGAAAACGGGAATCGAACCCTGGAGATAAGTTTTAAAGAACAATAGGTTTTAAATGGAATGTCCAGTAAATTGTTTATTCTGATAGAATATTTGATAAATACCAATTTGGTTGGAAACTATGAACATTGTTAAGTAGAATGAATAATAAAATATGGGTTATATGAATTAGATAAGTAGGGTAAATTCCTTTGTAAAACAACAAAGGGAAATAGGAAATTTCCTGGTCATCAGAATGTTTCAAAAACGTGCAAATCGCGCATGTTGATGACACGTGATTTATAGTCACGTTGGCCAGACATACATGTGATTTCTCAATATAGGAAAGAGTTTGAAGTTAGAGTTAGGTTGAGAGAGAATCAGAAGGGTCGAGGACTCAGGAGAGTTAGATCAGTCCGACCAGGGACGCAGAGAGATTCAGACCGAACCTTGGAACCGTCTGGAAGCGAAAGGGTTTTAGAAGAAGATGTAAAGAAACTTTGAATTCCTGGATGCAAAGCCATTGACCGGTCAATTGGAAGAAATAAATGAACATCGTGTTTTTCATAACTGCCGTCTTCTGTGTTCATCATTACAACGAGGAAAGGTATTGTCCATTTATGTATAAGAACCATTTGATACAATCATCATCTAAAAAATATGTGTTAGAAAGAATATGTGTCAAACTATGTATGTTATATAAACACTCCCGTTTCATACAGAACTGTCAAAAGTATAAATGACAATCTCTCGGTCTATCTGTCCAGATATCGAATCACCTCTCAACGCGTATTTATATGCACTCTCTCTCTCTCTCTTTATATATACTTGCTAATGTCTCCATCTCCATCTCTTCCAACAACACATCTCAACAACATGATTAAGATTCTAATCTCTCACTATGACTTTACTCTTCTTATAACATGAACAACAAAAGAACATTCATAATAATAATAATAATCAATCATTAAAATACAACATATATGAAATTTGGTGAACGTGACTAGTCCACTCATGCAAGGGTGGGTTTGAAAAAAGAAACTGGCGTTACCTCGGATAAAACACAATGTTTAAGTGTCGAGTATATAAAAAAAATACCACGGAAATAATACTAGACGATCACAGAATGCGAAAAAGAAAAAATGCAAAACGAAATAAAACAATAATTAAGAAAAAAAAGATAAGCATTCACACATACGCAGTATTAAAAAAAAAAGAAAAAAATGAAGGCACATACACATAATAGAACAAAGTATACAAGAAAATTAGAAAAAAGGTCGATATGCCGCAAAAGAATAGTAGTAGAGATGAATGAAAACAAAGGGGGAAAAATTTGAACACACACATACACACAAGGAACAAAGTATACAAAAAAAATAAAAAATAAAAAATAAGGTCGATATGCCGCAAAAGAAACCAGTAGAAATGAATGGGAAAAAAAATAAACATAAATAAATAAATAAATAGTTGTAAGAACAAGTCACCGTGCATAATTCATTGAAATGAATTCTTTTGTTTAAAAAATATTTATATATATATATATATATATATATATATATATATATATATATATATATATATATATATATGTATGTATATATATATATATGTGTGTGTGTGTGTGTGTGTGTGTGTGTACACATACACACAACAAATATATTTATATAAATATATTTATATATATATATATAAATATATATATATATGTGTGTGTGTGTGTGTGTGTGTGTGTGTGTGTGTGTGTGTGCACATACACACAACAAAATAAATGTGTGTCAGTAATGTTATTGTAAATGCGGGTCAAAGCAGATTTTGATTAAAATTCAAGCTGTCAATCATTTGTAACAATTTTGTGTCAAAGTCGAGGGTACTTTTCAAATCTTGTGTTATTATAAAATAGAATGAAATACGCAGAAATGAAAATCAATTTTATGCTCATGGTTGAATTTTTCGGCTTTTTGTGTGATTTAATTGTTTTGTCTTTGAAAAAAAAGGGACAATTTATTGTTTTGTGTTAACGGACTTTGAAATGTATAATGTAACGTATTTCTTTGAAAATGTTTTTATATTGCAAAATGTCTTAAATGTATGTAAATGTAATATTATTTTTTTGTTTTTTTGTTTTTTTGCGACAGGAATTCAAAGTAATTATTAGATAGATACATTAGAATTAAAATGATCTAGGAGAAAATAAGACTAATTAAGACGAATGGTTGGCTTAGAAATCAGTTAGAATTTTAGAGATGGGACAAAATAAATTACGTAAACGGGTATTTAGAGAGTTTTCAGATGTGATAAGCCGAAAGAAAGATATATTTTTCTTCTGCTAGATTGTTCTAATAAACCCCTGTGCCGAAACCTTGGCCATTCGAGAATAGTGTCTAGTAGACATTCAAGTTCTGTCGAGTAGGCATTTAAGTTCTCTCCAATAGACATTCAACCCCCTCCCCCAGTATTTCAGTTCTTTCCTTAACACCAGAATCCATGAATGCCTTGTCAGGCCACACTTTAGATTTGCAGATTAGACAAAAAATATGGCAACTTAGCACCGGAAGTCGTGCTGTTATAAACTCCTCATAAACTATTCATGTTATCGTTGGTTGTGTGATTTAAGATGGTTTCCTTATGGATGAAAGCTTATTTATCATATACTAGCGGGACCTGTGGAAATTCCACAGCGGACTCATTCATGTGTAATATATTGATGTTGGAATTCTGTAGATGTTCAGCATAAATGGAAACACCCTGATATTATTGTAGCTTTTTTGTTAAAACTGCACAAGTATTGACCTAAGTAAGCAGGGACGCCTGGCGTAGCTCGGTCGTAAAGTATGCTTATATATGATAATTTAATTTCCGCAGATTGCGTATATATTATTATAGAGTCAATTTTTATCGATTTTTATATAGTATAAAGTTGTGATTTCAAAAATAGAAAAATATATCCATATGACAGATGCATTAACTTGAATCGAAACCGAAACCAAAATGCATGAAGAATATATATATATATATATATATATATATATATATATATAACTTGAGTACAATCAGCTATAATCAAACCTGAAACCAAAACTTATGAAGAATTCTTAGTAAAATTATTTATTACAAGAAATAGAAGGTTAAATGACATTCACTCGGAAGAAAAAATGTAAGCGTGACACACAAAATAACACACACACTGTCGTATTAATCTATCTTCTATACTCCTATAAATTCGTTTTTCTTTTGTGTGTATTGATATTCATATTAAAACCCCTCTTTTCTATTTATTTAAAAAGAAAATATAATTTTCTTATAAATGGGTCATGGAATTTCATTCATCTGCAAAAGATCTAGCTAATTTGCATATTCTTTTAAACATTCAATTGAATTAATTCCCTATTAGTTTTTTCGGTTTTCTTATGGAATGATCATCTTTAGTTAACTATTACGTGTAATTATATTTATGCAGATATTCTACATGCTTTATATTTGCGTAATATTTGCGTAAAAAGGTTATAGTAAACACAAATCTCTTTCTTTATGTATTTATGTATGCGTATATATATTTATTTTTAAAAATTTGCCAAATAAACTCCTCTCTGTTTTGGGTCTACAGCCATGAAACTTAATATATAGAGTATTCGAACCCATGCGAAACTTTATATTTGCGTTTTAGCCGGGGAAAATCCGTGCAAAGTGTGAAAATTAAAAAAAATGGAATTTGCCAGGTGAAGGTTGAACGACGACATTACGAATATGCATGTGTAACGTAATAGCTATTAATGGATGTTTTAATCGTTAGCCTTGCAGCAAACATGTCTTCATAGCCCAGGCATTAACGTCAAAGGAAAAAAATCGTTAGCTAAACGTTTTGCTTTTGATTCTCAGTGGTGGCCCACGAGTCATGTTTTTTTTTGTTTTGTTTTTTGTTTTGCTTTTTTTTTTTTTACTTTTTAAATCATTACTATATATTAGGTCCAATACGTTGGTGAAACCCAGCGTAAATTGGAAAAAAAAGGCTCAGTGAACATAAAAGATATATAAAAAATAGCAATTTTCTAAGTGTATTATTCTCTCATTCATTGCAGCATAATCACACTTTTGACTTTAAACAAGCAAAAGTTGTTAAATTTGTTTCAAATAAACCGCGCCGGAGACTTCTTGAATTTGCGCTTATCGCAAATTTAAGCACAATTAAACAGCGTGCAGGTTTCTATAGCATAGCGCTATTAATAAGTAAACTTTTATTAAAAGAACATTATTTAACTGTAGACACAGGTTAACCTTCTCACAGCATTCAAACACCCCCTGTAATAATTAATACATATAATCTCAATCAATAAATTACATAACAAAGAACACTCATTTCATTTCTGTTACAAACCTATATTTGAATTTCAACAGATATATCTTTTTTCCAGTAAGAATATTAACTGCGTTCATCTATATAATACTAAAACTCTGTCGTTCTTGGTTGTTTGCTTGTTTGCTTGCGCAATATCCTCCTCCTACTACTACTACAACTATGCTCCCTCTTCTTGCTACTACTATTACTTCTCCTCTTTACAACTACTACTACGCCTCCTCTTCCTCCTCTTACTACTCTTACTACTACGCCTCCTCTTCCTTATCCTACTATTACTACCACTGGTTGACATGTATTTTCCCTACTACTACTCTAAACAGAATGACTCATAGAAATCTATCTATATTTTTCATTTCAATATACTTTCATAGAAATGTTTCTGTTATGTCACAAAAAAACTATTTTCTTTACGTCACAAGTGTCATGCTCATACATTAATTCCATAGGTAATATAACAGACTGACCCTTTAGGGGATGTTTTGCAACTATTCTGTATTACAACTATACTGTCGCAATTTTCTCACAAATAAATCAACTTTGACCTGTTGACAACGTATTTTTTTTTTACTGTGTACGTTTTCAGCGGCCTGATTTTTTTTTGCGTTTTAAATTATCCAAATAAACAATTGTGTATACTTTCTGCATTTTTTTTACATCGTTCATTTCCGTATTACGTTTAAGCTATTTTAACGCAATTTCCTTACAAATAAATCTATTATTTTACAATGTATTGTTTTACTGTGTACGTTTTCAACGACCCAATTTTTTTTTCACGTTTAAATTAATAGATATTTCAAAATTTGAATTTAACTTTAAGTATTATGGTATCTGTTCAGTGCACATTTACCTATAAGTATGGCAAACCACTTATAATTCAATGACTGCAAGTTTTTTTTCAAGATTAAACAATTATAGACAGAACGACTCATAGAAATCTATCTATATACTTTTTTTCATTTTAATATACTTTCATAGAAATGTTTCTGTTATGTCACAAAAAACTATTTTCTTTACGTCACAAGTGTTACGCTCATACATGAATTCCATAGCTAATATAACATACTGACCCAACAGGTCACGAGTAGTCTAGTATTTTTTAAAATTACATTAACGACTATATGACGTCACTAAAATTTCCCTCTCTTTAATAGCGCCAGCCCCCCCCCCCTTTTAAATTTCCAAAGTCTTTTTCCGTTTTTCTGAAATAGAACTGCGTCACACTTTGCACGTGAAACATTTTCAAATATTTTGTACTGGTATTTTTTGTTTCTTAATCTCATTCATCCAGAGGAAGTCTCGAAATAAAGACGAAACGTTGATGAACACATGATACGGTTTGTTCCTGTTTATCTCTCTCTCTCTCTCTCTCTCTCTCTCTCTCTATATATATATATATATATATATATATATATATATATATATATATATTTATATATTCCTATTAAGTCCTATAGCCACGAAGCGTCGCGACTCTAATCGCAACATCAAAGGTTGAAGATTGGTATTTTTTATCTATATGTTATTGCTATGGAACAGTTTGGAGTTTCTTCAATGTTTTATTATTTTGATGTCGCCAAAATAAATATTTATATATATTTATTAGCAAATACCAATGCGTTATCTAGTTTACATTTCTTGATTGAATGTTAGAAAAGCTTTTAGGTCGAATTGTTTAAATGTTAATGTTTAATGTTAGTGTCGGTAATCTGTTTTATTGTTGCTTATTGATGTTTCTTATTGATTCATATATAATCTATTTCTTATTTTTTTCTGTTTATTTCTCTTATGTATAGTGATGGGATGATTGCAATATTTTTTCCCAATTCCGATACAATTACAGATTCTGATCTACGTTCCCGATTCCGGTACAATTACCAATTCCGATTCTGATACTGTTAAAAAATTAGGTTAAATAATTGTTGTGTGTGTTTGTTTTTGTTTTTTTTACTTCAGTATTGCCGAAAAACCATACGTGATAGGTGTATATATTTACGCAAATGTAAAAATACGCTTATGGGGAATAATGATCTATAGATTTTTGTTTTGTTGATTGTTTTAAATTAATAAATATCTATTAATTCAACATTAGTACAAGCAATAGAAAATGAAGGTTTAAACAAAAACAAATAATAAAATAATTAAAAGAATCGTTTTTAGAATCAGAAAATGGGCACAAAATTATTCCAATTCTGCTATCGATTCCGGTACCCTAGAAAGTTTGGATTTTTCTGATTCCGATTAATCATGCCAACAATATTAATATGTGTGTTTTCTATGTGCTTATTGTTTTGTTTTTAAATAATCTGCCAGATGTTCCGCAGACAAGCCATCCATTTATCTTGCTTCGAGCACTGTCGTTAAATAATATCGCCTGCTACTTATTAGCACAATAAAATGGTCTCTGTTTCATATCCGTCTATCTGTTGAAAATAATACAGGTGACTGCAACCTCCGGTACAGATTAGATTACAGTTGCTGACCTGCCTACACCCGGCCATTAAAGCAATGGACCAAGTGGCCGAAATGCAACTAAAGATATACTTTCTTATTCTTATGTTTATTTCTTGGTTCTGTGTGATTCATGTTACTGTTGTTTTCGTCTCTATAATCGTGTTTCGTACATTAAACGTATTTCTGTATTACATGTTCAGCTGTGACGCATAAATATCTACAGTTCCAACATTGTGTACCATGTAACTATGTTTATCAAGTTATTGTTTGTTTTTATTTCAGTCTGTTTTCATAGGTTTAACACATGTCTGCATTGCCTGTGTTTCCATATTATCTGTGGTTCGCATTTAGATTCCTTTTCCTTTGGCTTGATTGTGGCATATGGAATATACACTGATGAAGCCGTTTCGTAAATATTTTCATATTTTGTTTACCGAAAACATATGCTTTCGTAACAAATATATATAAGCATATGCTTTCGTAACAGGTATATTTTTCGTAACAATATATATATATATATATATATATATATATATATATATATATATATTATTTCTACCTGTTACGAAAGCATATGTCTTTGATTTTCTTTACATAGGGATCACAACTTATCAAAGCCTGGAGGCCACTCGAGGATAAGGGTGATTGAGTGTAAAGTAGTCAATAGGATAATTTCGTAGTAATTATTACTAGTAGAAATTTGGTAAAATGGATTATTTAAGGTGACGGTTCATCAAGAATTTGTTTATTTCGGACTTGGAGACAACCAAATTGTAGTCAGCTGGAAAGCAGACAAACAGAAAGGAGTTCCACAAGCGTGCGATTCTAAGAAAGAAGCTTTGCTCATGTAATCTACGTTTTGGTAAACAAAATATAAAAAAATATAGAGAGAGGATAATACCTACCATTTTTCAACTAAAAAAGTTAAAGAGCTACAAAAACGCGAGTAGTACCATTAAAACGAGCGACTTTTTGTATTCCAGAATTTAATTTTTATAGTAACATAGTTACCACCATTCTTTATGCACTTTTTTGAGTGATAAACGAGAGCCTTATTGCCTCGCTCGTAAAAGCCAGCACATGTCGAGGCGATTCGTTTTTTCTTCCGTATCTGTGATTACGACGTTGCTGCCCGGCAAATACTACCTGCGTGCTGCCTTTTTTAGAGTTCCAGAGTCTGCGGTGCCAGATTGGGAGTATATGATAAGACAGCACCGTCTAGCCGAACTTTGTCACACATTTTGTGGTCTTCAAACTTGTGTGTAACCTGGTGTTGTCGGGTTGCAAACGGAATGTTTCCCCTTTCTTGGACACAGGTGATATGGGCATTCAGCTTATTAGTATTTCAACGTAACAATCAGAGTTGGCTATCATCCTTGGTTCCAAAATATCTAGAATCTAATCATTTCACTTGAATGGACGTGAAATCACTTGTTTATTCACCCTATTCCCTCTGCTTCACTTTTTCTTATCAAGTATGATCTATGACTTGTAGTTTCATTTACTACTTTTGCAAGCAAAATCCGATCCCGCATTTTGCTAATTCCTACCCTCTGATGAGAAGCAAAGTATTTCTTCGAAACTCCGCGGATTAAGGACTATCCACTTATTTAGTGTTTACTTTTTAAAATTAAATATGTTTTTAACTCTTTTTTAAAGTGTTTTTTTTTAATATGTTTTATTAACTACTTGTTTTATTATAAGCTCTATCTCCTATTTGGTTTTATCAAGCTTTTACATCTGGTTGAGATTACTGTATAAATATTAATTCTTTAATATTTATAATTTACTTTAGTTTTGCCATCTTGAATCATTTTGGTAAACTTAACTGTAATTCTTATTTATATATATATATATATATATATATATATATATATATATATATATATATATATATATATATATATATATATATATATATACTAGCAGTTCAGCCCAGCTTTGTTCGGGCCCTATATGCTGTTAATAATTATATATATATATATATATATATATATATATATATATATATATATATATATATATATATATATATACATATATATATACATATATATATATATAAAAATTATAACACGGAAATAACATAATTGTCGATGAAAAATAAAAATTATAAAAATATATATATATATATGGTTTTAAATAAAATAGTAAGCGGAAGTTTCTCGAGAGCTCTTTCGGCTATCATCTCTTCAGGAGTAAATCGATAGCAATCTAAATAGTATTGTGACGAAAATAAAGAGTTCTATTGGGGAACTTATTTAATGTGCCAACGTACGGGGACATATTTTCAATTTTTCAAAAACTGTCCTTACAGAAATTGAAAATAGAGTTTTGTCTAGGGGCTTAGATTTTTGTAATCCCCCACGAGTTTAAATAAAGAGAGAATACTTTATGCCTTTGAAGTTTTGTTCTCTCAACTTAGACATAATGTGCCTAATTCCCCAGAAAAAATTGTTGGGATGAAATCCAATTTAGTTGCCTTAGCTCACCGATATAGTAACATTCCTGTCGATCATAGCGACTTTGTCTGGAACATAACGCAATTTAAGACGATGAAAGCGTTAAAATCTAATACCGATATTTATATGTGTAAACCAGACAAAGGTGCAGGAGTGGTGATTTTGGATAAATCGGACTACGTTGAGAAAATGGCAGTTATTCTCAATGATAGTTCGAAATTCCGTAAACTCGGCTCTGTCGAGTTGACGGATAATACTTGCAAGAACGAGGCTAAAATGCAGAGACGTTTACTTGCATTATTTAAAAAGAAGGTGTTTTGCAAGGATGTCTATGACAGGATCAGGCCCTCTGGGTCACAACGTCCCAGAATGTATGGTCTCCCACACAACCCACAAGCAAGGTATTCCACTGAGACCTATTTTATCAATGGTTGGTTCAGCACAACATTCTTTGGCTCAGTGGCTTGTGGAAATTCTGCAACCTGTGCGTGAGCTATACACCACGCATTGTATCCCAGATTCTTTTCGGTTCGTTGATTGTGTACGTGGGTTGGATTCTAATGCAGAGACGTCTTTCATGTGCTCATTTGATGTCTCTAGTCTTTTCACCAACATACCGTTGGATGAGACTATACGCATATGTGCCGACGCTTTATATGATGGTCGCCTGACTGCTCCACGGTTTTCTAAAGAGATTCTTATTGAACTCATTTTAATGTGTACGAAATCCGTGGAATTTAGTTTTTGTGATATTATGTACTGTCAGGTTGACGGGGTTTCAATGGGGAGTCCGTTGGCCCCAACTTTAGCGGATATTTTCGTCGGGTACTATGAATCCGTTATGTTTAATTCTACATCTAAACCCACTGCATATTTCAGATATGTTGACGACACTTTTGCTATTTTTCCTTCGCAAAGTGAAGCGTCGATATTTTTTAATAGGTTGAATTCTTTACATGGGGCTCTTAAGTTCACTATGGAAAGTGAGAAGGACAATTCGCTTCCTTTCTTGGATGTTCTTGTCGAACGCTCAAGGGGGGGGGGGCTTTCTCACTACAATTTATAGAAAGCCGACATTTACTGGCCTATATGTGAACTGGTTGTCTTTTGTACCTAAATCACGTAAGGTCGGCTTAATTAATACTTTGGTACATAGAGCCCTCATGATTTGTTCGCCTAACAGATTAGATGTCGAACTCGATAAGATCAGGGAAATATTCATCAATAATGGTTATCCTGTTGACCTTATTGATGATTGTATTTTCAAAAAGGTTGCGGATTTTAAATCCCCTAAAAAGTTTGGACCCTTGAAATGCCTGGTTTATTTGAAATTACCGTGGATAGGGGAGGGGAGTAATATAATTTCAAAACAGATTCGAAGAAGTATTTACGATTGCTTCAATTCGGTGACCTTGCGTGTGGTATATACTACGAGACCTGCTTTTCCGTCTTTCCGCAAGGATAGTTTGCCTTACATCCAAAATAGTAATATTGTGTATCAGTTTAAATGCCAGTGCGATGCTGGTTATGTTGGGCGAACATCCTTGCACCTTTTGACTCGTATAAACCAGCATGTTTCATCGAAGATCAGACAAGGGAGGATGGGGTTCGGTGGTCTCCCTCCTTCTGCAGCCTTGGACTCTGCTATTGGCCAGCATTTGGTTGACAACCCGTGCTGTGCCGAGAGATATAAAATAGATTGGTTCGAGGTGCTACATAGAGCGGACTCCAAAAACCATTTAAAGATTTTGGAGGCCGTCTCTATCGCGGTGCGTCAACCTTCTTTGTGCCGGCAAAAGGAAACATCAAACGCATTGTTTCTCTTTGGGGAACTTTGAATTTTTTCTCCCGCTTTTTTTTTTTCTCCCTCGTTTTGCCAACATTTTTAATCGTTTTTTAAAAGTAAATAAATTTAATGTCCCCGTACGTTGGCACATTAAATAAGTTCCCCAATAGAACTCTTTATCGATTTACTCCTGAAGAGATGATAGCCGAAAGAGCTCTCGAGAAACTTCCGCCTACTATTTTATTTAAAACCATATACAAATTCTGTACCTCTAAACATTTATATATATATATATATATATATATATATATATATATATATAATTATTATATATATATATATATATATATATATATATATATATATATATATTAAACGGTTTGACTCACGTCTAGGTAACCTACATCTAAAATTTCAAGTGTTTAGACCCAACATTTACGGAGGAGTTTGGTAGAGTCTGCAATGGTCCACTCTTTCAACTTTGAGCCCTTGGCAGCCAAATTCTCGCTTCAAAACTGATAAAAAATCTTGCTGCATGTCTGAATACCCTTTATGTAAAATATCAAATGTTTAAACCCAAAACTTGCTGAACCGTAAATGTCAAATCTTTTTAATTCTGACCCCTTTGTAACCAAATTTTCGGCCAGAACCAGATTAAAAAGCTTGCCATATGTCTGAATACACTTTATATAAAATTTTAATTGTTTTAACCAAAAATTGGCTGAGAGGTCAAATTTGTTTTAACTTTGACAATAATTTTGACCCCTTAACATGTATTGTTTTGGGCTCAAATCAAATGAAAATGGTTGATCCATGTCCAAGGAACCTACATCTAACGTTCTAAGTGTTTAAACTCAAAATTGGCGAAGGAGTTTAGTAGAGTTTTTAAAGCCGAAACCCGATTAAAAAACTCTTCCCAAATCTCTATACCCCTTATGCCAAATCTCGAGTTTGTAGACTGAAAATTGACTGAATTATTTGGTAGGGAAATGTACACACACAGACACACACACACAGACATTTTAACTTATATATATATGTGTGTGTGTGTGTGTGTGTGTGTGTGTGTGTGTGTGTGTGTGTGTGTGTGTGTGTGTGTGTGTGTGTGTGTGTATAATTATATTGGTTTATATTTTGGCAGACAAAACTTACATGTGTGCATGAATTTCTCATAATATTAGAATATTTGTACTGTGGGGGAAATTCTTAAATTCGGAACATTGTAGAATTATTGGATTTTTGTGAAGAGCTTAAAGCAGAAACCCCGCGATTTAAGCTGCATTTTAAATGCGATATTATTCATGAATAGCTTTGGGTAATTTAAAAAAAAATATTATATTTGCGTCAAACATCAGTTTACGATGCAATAAACAGATAGAGCACAACATTTTATTTGCAAATTAAAATATTATTTAACTAGCAGGACCCGTTAATCGACATTGCCCGGTGGTAGCACTCCCCCCTCCCCGCGAAAAAAATTAAAGTACGGGTGTTGTTGTTGTTGTTGTTGTTGTTGTTGTTGTTGTTGTTGTTGTTGTTGCAGTAGTAAAACCACCAACCTCCTCAGGTTAAGAACGGTAATCGGAATGGATGCCCTCCAACCTATCTATGTTAAGGACGACTTTCGCAACAGACACCCCATTTTGTGAGTGTATGTGTGGGTGTGTTTGGCAAGAAAGTAACCCGAAATGTAAGGTATGTAATAATAAAAAAATATATATATTTAGCTTTGTGACCTATTTGTGTCAATAATTAATAAAAAAAAACATTCAATAATAGTTATAATAGATGGAAGTACGCACAAATAGTTTTAATCTTCAATGTTTTTTTTTGTTTTTTTTGCATTCTGACGTATTTGTATGAAACATTTAATAATATTTAATGACAGTGCGAATTCTCCGAGAAGAAAAATCTATAAAAATATAAATAGCAGTGCTTACCGGTTCGAGCACCCCCCTACAAAATAAATACTATAAAAAGGAAAAAAAAAGAAAAAAGAACATTACTTGAATTATTAAATTGTTAGGTGAAAGTACGTAATAGTTACACCACACCCTTCCGTCCCCATGTTAAGATTTGCTTACTAAATAATAATACAGCACGGATCAATAAGTGCAAACCATTCTCATTGGTTCTGTGATTCCCCATGTATATGTGAAATCTGTATTATATACTGTATTTAATAGGTTTGGGGTATCTATTTAAAGTCGCTTTAATATGTATGTGACTAGGTGACATTTAAAAACAATTATAAACACTTCAAGCATTAAACCATAAAAAATATAATCACGGTAATATAAGTGCATAGCCAAATTATGTTTTTATCTGTTTTAAAATAGCATGCCTGTTGAATCCGGTCAAAAAAATAAGAAAAAAGAAAACCATATAATAACAAAATAAATATGAATGTGCAAAGTTTAAGCCAAATAGAAAACTGATTTTTTTTATTATTGAATAAAAATTAATTATTAGAACAAAGAACAGATTGACTATAAAACAAAGATGCAATAACAAAAAAGATAGGAAATTGGAAAGTTGAGCAAAAAAAAGTTCAGAGTTTTAAGTAGAAATAATTCCATAAATTACAGGGGAAAATCTATATTATTTTTGCGGTATACTTTTATTACAAATAAACAAAATATGTCGTGTAAGTCCGCACTGAACGTTGTCACAAGCAAGCAAATGATGAATCTTAGTTAAGATTTAGTTAATAAAAATAAATAATTTATTTGTAATATAATATTTGGTAATATTGCGTGTTTTTGATTATAAAGAAGATGTAATTCATGGAATGATTTGTATTTAAATCTCTTAGCCTTTTTTGTTTTCATTTACAAATAATCGATATTTTCTTATATTATGGAAACGAACAGATTGGGAAATACCTTTTTTTTTTTTGTTTTTCTTTAAAAATAAATTATCCTTTTTTTCCTCAAAATGTTACTTATGTTTATTAGTGCAAAATATATACTTTACAATTGTATTTCTTCCTATTTGTTTGAATCTGAACACGTTCGGGCCGAACGTATACGAGTGAGCCCCCAATGAGAAATACGCGCTGACTACATTGTACACAGCGCGTTGCAAGGATCGTTCCCTTTCTGGTCATATCGTAAAACTGTGGAATTTTAATTTAGTGACTGTCCAAAAACTGCAATAACAAAATAATTAGGAAATTGCTAAGTTCAACAAAAAAGTTTAGAGGTTCAAATAGAAATAATTCCATGAATTACATAAATAAAAGTTAAGAGCAATGTTTATGTACGGAAATGGCGGTCTGTATTATAGTGGTGAACTGTTCGTTTAATTGTGGAATATCCGAATAGTGAAATTTTAGAATGTATAATTATCAGCCAATCAGGTTGACCGGGTTTCTGGACGGGAGAAATGATTATTTGTCTAGAATGTATGTGATAAGAATATGCCATTTTGTAGGAATTCCGCAGTCAGTTAATGACAGATAAGAGCCAGGAGAGTAAGATAAAGTATAAATGCACACGGTGGAGAAGGGAGCGTAAGAAGACTTGTCGAGGTGTGGGTGAAAATATATCTACTTCCTCTGTAGGTTATGATGATGATGGTGGGGCGCTCCTCAGAATAAATGTTATGTTTTGTTATTACGAAATAATTTGTCTGAAATTGCGGGCTATAGTTAAAGAATAATGGATAATGGCGTAAACTTAATAAATTTGTATGTGCCATCTGTTGTCGTCAACCTAGGGTAGTTTCGTCCAGAGGGGAAAAATTGCGCCTCTTTTATCATATATATAAGACTAACGATTAAAAATAAAATGAGAACACATACAAATGTATACCAGCCTAAGTTCCTGTATATGATAGATGAAATTTATAGTTATAGTATCTGTATATTATGTCATTTTAATGCTGTTACATATACAGGGTGGGTCAGAGCAACTTGCTAATTTAAATTTGGCGTCCTTAAGCTATGGCTGCTCCAAGCTTGGTGAAGATGAACTTATTGAGAGGGTGGGCTTAAAGTTTGATTCTTAATGTGCTTTATTTAACTTTTTGTTTACTTTTCGGGAACCCCAGTGAACATCATGAAGTGGACGAAGTTGGAACGCACTTGCGTTGTTGAGGCATTTTTTTTCAAGCGGTGGCGCAATCGTTGCAACGCAAAGTGCATGCCGCAGACATTTTGACATTCAAATAGACATTACCAATTTTCAAATCTTTTGGGTATTAAAGCCGGAACAAAATATAATGAATGGATTTTATCGCTGTTTTTGGTGATTTGAATGTACAATTAAATTCAGGATGTAGTCTTTTGACTCCAAATTTCTCACATCTGGAGTGAAAATACGTTGGTCTGTAGTGACTGATATAAGTAATCCTGCGTTTTAGTTACTTCTATGAATAATCCTTATATATATATATATATATATATATATAGGCTTGGAAGTTTTTAACCGTTAAAACTATACAAAAAAAATTTTTATTATTCGTTAGAAAACCATTTAGTCAGTAAGTCATTCAATCACCTGCAATCACTGCATACACTTGCTCTCTCGAATTCACTATAGTATCAATAATAATTTATTTTTAAGGGATCATCAGTTATTTACCATGAAACACTGTTTCGAGGATTTAAAAACAAAACAGTATATTACATCATGACCCCCTAGCAGTGTTGACCAAACACCACCTCCCTTAATCTTAGGAAAAAAATCACCACCTCCCTTAATCTTAGGAAAAAAATCACCACCTCCCTTAATCTTAGGAAAAAAACATGTTACAAATATTAGATATAGCTTCCTATTCTTAATTACTTTATCTAACCTATTCATGTTATAAAAATGAATTTCTTACCTGTGAGATTCATCTGTTTTCAAATTCAAAATGGATATATTTTTTAATTTATCAGTCTTGTATTTATAAGATTAGGATTAATCCATTTGACTACTTATCACCCCACTATGATTAGTATTTTGTATATTTACATTCTTATTTATTGAAAATTAAATATATATAAACGTTAAAAATATTTATAAATATATACATATTTTTTTATAAATACATTTTATACATTACTAATAAAGTTTTGGATTTCCTTTACTAATATATTCTGGTTAATTTTAGACGATTCAAACGTATCAGGATAACGAACAAATGCTTTATTTAACTGTTTAAATATTCTAGTTTTTATCCCCACCTTGTTTTATCATCCTTATTACTAAGTTAGAAACTGGTGGTATAAAATCTATTAATTTTAAAATAACGCGAGCTATTCTAAAAAAAACTCTGGCATAATAGTTCCATAAAACATAAAAATAGGCACTATCTTTATGCGGCATACACACGATTTGAAAGGGGAAAGAGTTTCTTTTATCAAATATTTTATAAAGAAAAATCCCATCCTCAATTTTTATATCTAAATCCAGAAATGTAGCCTGTTGCCTCTGTGTTCACAATTCAATTCTAACTCCTTTGGATATATTAGATGCTTATTTTTTTTTCGAATTCATCGTTATCGTTTATATATATATAAGGTTATCTATAAATCTCCTACACCCATGAATATTATATGTTTTAGATATATCATTTTTTATTTGTGATGACATATATATATACTCGAGTCTATGCAAATACAGATTTGCCCAAAATGATGCAGGATCCAATCCCATTGAGATATCTATTGTTTAGAGTAATATTTTATTTCCTATTTGAAAATAACATTCTTTAATAAGATAACTTATAAGTATTTTTATCTTTAGAAACACTAATTTTGCTATTTTTATTTTTTTACACCAGAAAGCTTTAGAGTTTGAAAAGTCTATAAATTTACCTTTGCAACCTTCAAAAGCTAAATCCACAGTATCACTTAATTCTTTTATAAGTTTTTCGTGCGGAATTTTAGTATATAGCGTATTAAGATCAAAAGTAGCTATGGATTTTGCTTTTCTTCTGGAATTTATTTTATCTAATTTTTCTTTCACTGGTTGTGAATTATTTACTACCCAAAATAGATTAATATTACTATAGAAATTTCTTTTCTGGTGGAAATTATTTATTTGATTTATAATTAATTTAAATCTTTTAGATATAGCTTTAATTTAGTCATGCACGTCTTTGAACCTACAATAAACCTAGCGCTAACTGGATTTTTGTGCATTTTAGGTATCCAATATATACATGGAAGTTTTTTTGTTTTTTTCGTCTACCTTTAATCCTTTTTACTAGTAATACTATTATTCAGAATAATGCTATCTAAATTCATATTACTTACTTTATAGGTATCTGAAACGTTACCTGTTACACACACACATATATATATATGTGTGTGTGTGTGTGTGTGTGTGTGTGTGTGTGTGTGTGCGTGTGTGTGTATGTGTGTGTGTGGGTGTGTGTGTGTGTAGCTAATTTGTTTTATTGTAAGTTAGCTTTTGTTTCGTAATTCATTTTATGTTTTTTTATTGACTATTGACTCTAATTATTAGAATTTGTTATAAATATTTTAGAAATATAATCTGCTTGGATATTCATGGTTTATTCTTTGTTTTTAGTTTAGACTCTAAATATGAAATCTGGAAAAATATGTCTCTGATCTTTTCTGAAATCCAATATTGCGCTGTGAGACAATACCCACATTGTTTGGAATTCTACTATTTTGCTTGCTTTTTTTATTTGGGGGAAGTTGGGGGGGTCGCCAATTTGAGTACAAATTGATTTCATTTTCTGAATTTGGAATAATAACAGTCTCTCTCTCTCTGTCTCTCTCTCTCTCCCTCTCTTTCGCTCTTGCCTTCTCTCTTATATATATACACAAAAAAAACTACCCAGATTTTCAAAATGCGCGACCACGCGTCACCTATCCGGCTTCATAAAAACCCCGCAGTTAACAACATCACGTGGACTCTTCATCGAACTATCTTCCACTACATCATGTCGGGGAAGAAGAGGAAAAAAAGATTGATAAAGGAGTCTTACTCCGAAATATATTTCTTTAAAAATAAACACCTGTTTATTTTATAAAAAATTTCGCGTTGCAGTTTTGGCTTCAAATGTATTTATACATGTTTTATTCTTCATATATATATATATATATATATATATATATATATATATATATATATATATAGTAGATGTACCAGTGACCCGTTGTGTTACAATCATTATCATTATTCTACAGTGATTTTATTTGAAAATTCATAAACTGTGATGTTTTGAAGATATTCTTTTTTTCACGGCGAAAAATATTGAGTTTCGTTACTTCTAAATTATCATCATTTCTACTATAAAATACGCTAACGTAATTTTATGTTCTTGCATACGTTATCACCTTTCTCACAGCTCAGAAAATGAAATTACTCGATCAGCAAATTGGGAAACAATACGAGGTCACTAGTGTTAAAAAATGCCGACTATACTAATTTTAAAATGAATTGTTCTAAAATCAAGGTTACTGTTAACTATTATTATTACATAGACGTATAATTATTTATTATTACATAGACGTACAATTATTTATTATTACATAGACGTATTATTCTTTACAAGATTCAAGCAAATAAGCAAGCAAACAAGGACGTCCGTATGGTCCACAGACTTTTATAATTATTATACTGTTCCAGTATTTACTTCAACAGTGCTCAATACGTGAGTGGAGTTACGTACCATGTCAAAACATACATATGGCAATTAAACTATGTAGAAAAGTTTGTGTTTTGTCCGAAAGAAAAATCGTTAGGATAAATAAACATACTTTAATTCTAGAATCCATTTTATATGCAACATCGACCAAGAAAAGTCATTCATTTTATTGTTTCTACCCTCCAATTCATTTCCATTAATATTTTAATGTTTCGTGCTTTACTCTTAAGTAGGTCAAATACATCAAAAGACGGCTCTTGTTATAAGTGGTTCAGCCATACTGAAAAGTAGAAAAGCCGCCTTATTAATTTGTCAACTATAAACTTGCTTTCTTTTTGATCATCCTTCACGCACATCTGTATTATCATACATATAAAAGCTTTCACTTTTCTTTTATTTTGTCCTTTCTTTATCTATGAAAGTCGATTTGCTTATTTTAAATGTTTCTAAAAGTTTGAATCCACCTTATTGTTTTCGTATGTTATATTTTTCTTGTTTATTTTAGTAGATATTTTAAAGTAAATTTGATTCTGCTTGCAGTTTATAGCTACTTCGCTTCTAAATATTTTTTCATATCTCTAAACTTTAAAATTTCTAGTTTTTCCTTCAAACATAATCTACATGAATTGTTTAAACGTTTGAAAACTTTATTCTTTTTCATTCACCTGCTGGAGATTGTCTCGTCTACTATTTATTCTCAGAAATTGTTAGATATTGATCCACTATGTGTATGTTTTTTGTTATTAAATACGTTTTTTTTTTTTGCGATTATAAAGTATTTATATGGTCGAATACGGTTTCCCTTATGAATTATCTTTTGAATTCAGGTTTTTAGTTGTCCTTACTGTAGCTTTTTACGTTTGTACGTTTCGTTAAACAATTGTTCTGTAGGGAGTAGTTTACACATACACTACGAATTATCTTTAATCCAGATTAAATATCAAGGTTAAATTCCAAGTTCAAAGTCAGGTATTGGGTTAGTGCAAAAATAATGTCGTTTTCTGACGTTCAACTTCATGTAAAAAAAAGACATTATTTTATCACCAACCTAATGGAAGGTGAAAGGTAGACTTTTAAAGATAAGTTCATTTGTTTCAAGGTCATAGTCGACTGTGAAAATCGATTTTTTTTACATATTTTCTATGAATCGGATGTTCTTTGATAACGATAATGCAAAATTCTAGCGTGATCAGATTAATAGGTTTTGAGTTATCAACGACTGGTCCTTCTTCTTCTTCTTCTTCTTCTTGTAGTAGTAGTAGTAGTAGTAGTAGTAGTAGTAGTAGTAGTAGTAGTAGATTCTCTTCAGTAACGTTTTATCTTAGTCGGTAGCCTTCTGGAAATTTCGAACTAAAATCCTTAATAAAATCCACAGAAGTAGACTTCTCTCATTCCGCGTTAAGTAACGCAATAGACATAGACGGATACGTGATCTCTCAAAGACACGGAATGCTTAATGAAAGCACATAATTAAGTAACGTGTTCATTTCAAAGTTACTGGAAGCTTCCGAAGAAGGTCATCGAAACTTATTTATATCGCACATGACACGTGTGTCCAATGAAAGTTCAACCCAAAGGACATATGAAAAACTAACGCATCAAAAAAACATAAATAAAACTCATAAAACAAAAACTCTGAGAGAAGCTTGCAAAGTCGACGCATCGGAATCCACTGGTATGAGGACACGGTAACTCAAGTTAAAATATCAGGAAAATATTATATAAAGCCGTTTTTAAAATTATCAACATAGTTTTAACAAACCAGAAGCAATAAAAATACTGCACATGTATGTTAGTGTGGGATAACCTAAAATTTCACCAAACAAAAAATTGCTTTACTGTTAAATTGAAAATTTGTATATCTTATAAAATATTTATCGAAATATAAAATATATAATCTGTTGTTATAATATGATGTGATAACATGATGTAATAATGATATGTAATATATATGCTGGAATACTGTTATGATATCATATTATGTAATAGTATGATGAACCAGTATGATACAATAATATGTTTATTATGGTGCAATAATATTATGTAATAATAATACGATACTAGTGGGACCTGTGGAAATTCCACAAGGGACTCATTTATATGTAATATATTGATGTTAGCATTCTGTAGATATTCAGTGTAAATGGAAACGCTTTGATATTGTTGCAGCTTTTTTGTTAACACTGCAAACAATTTATCTAAGCTAGCAGGAACGCCCGGCAAAGCCCAGTCGTAAAGTACGCTTAAATATGATATTTTAATTCTTGCAGATTTCGTATATATTATTATAGAGCTAATGTTCTATCGATTTTTATTTATTATAAAATTCACAAATAAAAAATATATCCATATGACATGGGTGCATTAACTTGAGACGAAACCGAAATAAATACTTATGAAAAAAAAAAAAAATATATATATATATATATATATATATATATATACTAGAAAAAGTACCCGCCGTTGACTGGGTTCAAAAACAGCCTACAGAAAATGGACTCTGATTTATGAAAGTATGATAGGTTATGAAAAGGAAGGGTTGTAAAGCGATAGCTTCGAATTTGAGGGTATCAAAACCAAAACAAAATATGATGAAAGTAAAAATAAAATAGATAAACCCCATAATTTATTATACCATACCTGTTCACACTGAAACACTTATCACAATATTCTGTGGATCTATATTATAAAACCTTGTTAAACTTTGTGACATATTTCCATTCTTTGGGAGTCAGGCGCGAACGAACACCCCATAATTTTATTATACCATATTTCTTCAAACTGAAACATAATTATCAAAGTATACTTACGCAGATACATATGAAAAGTCTTTATTAAAGTTTGTGCCTATTTCCATTCTATGGAGGCCAGGCGCGAACGCAGACCCTACAATTTTATTATACCATCCGTATTTAAGTTAAAACATACTTATCACAGTATTCTCATGTACATCTATATCAAAAACACTTGTAAACGTTTTTTTTTTATTTTTAAATTTTTTATTTCCATACTTTGTGAACCAGGCGCGTACGAAGACCCCACAATTTTAATGAATCATCATTATGCCAGATCAAACATACCCATTCCTGTGTCTCGATAAATCTTCTATCATTATATGTGATCAGTTTTCTATAATAGTCAACCATATAGGAGCCTTATATATATATATATATATATATATATATATATATATATATATATATATATATATATATATATATATATATATATATATATAACTTTAGTTCCTTCAGCCATAACTGAAACAGAAACCAAAACTAATGAAGAATTCATGGTAAAAATTATTTATGACAAGAAATGGAAGTACATAACAATTAAATGTAAGCGTGACACAGGAAATAACGATAACCAGCGTATCGACATTATTATGCCACATAATATAATGTTATGTAGTACTACGGTCATAATATTATATACCAATACGGTGTAGTAACATGCAATGATGTGGCGTAAAAATATCATTAACCAATATCATTATGTAATATCATTATATTATGTCACTAGCATGGGTGTCCGGCGTTGCCCGGGTGTTTTGACCAAACCGTACCACGAAGGAAGAAAAAAAAAACGGGGAAAAACGTGACGTCTTTGCTGTTACGACCATCGCCAAACCGGAAGTGACGTAGGTTTAAATTAAGGCTAGACAATCGAAAAGAGGCGATGACTTTCGAAAATATTGGCGAAAAAAGCGACCCCTTCCTGTAGAAAAGTGCCCAGTTGAGGGTGAAGAATTTAATGTTTTTAGCCAATTTTTCGGTATTTGTCGTCTGAAGGGTCAGGCTTCAAAACGATACTGATCTTGTGAAAATCTGTCGAAAGCTTTAGGCAGACATGCAAATATACATACATACATTTATATATTTGTAGCTCAAATTTTTTACCCAAACCGATTAAAAAGTTTGCTCTATCTCTGAATACCCTTTTTGTTAAATTTCAAATGTTTAGACAAGAAATTGTCTGAGTAATTTGGTAGAAGACCGCAGAGGTAATCTCAGTATATAATAGCATTATATATTAAATTACATTGTTATATAATGTCATACGTTGTGTCATTACATAATGTCATTATACAATGTCATTGAATGATGTCATTATATAATTTCATTATATTATGTTATTAAATAATGTCATAAGATAATGTCATTATATTTTTACTAACATCTAGGACAGTAGGTAGATAAAAAGAACAGACCCCTACTACCATGTCTCCTTCTCCAACATCAGGGGTCTACGTTCTAACCTTCCAGAGGTTGAAACCCAATTACAGGAGACTAAACCAGACCTTTTATTTTTTAAGTGAAACTGGCATTGGACAGGCTATTTCCCTAGAAGAGTTCGCAATTAAAGGATACTCTAACTTAACCTCTAAATCTGACCCCCAACATCGCCATGGGCATGGAATATGTGCCTATATTAAAGATAGCTTTCCATGTGGTAGGGACATCTCCAGGGAAGATCCTAACTTACCCTATATGTGCTTCCGGGTTGCTTTAGCTCACACTACAGCATTTTTATTTACTCTCTATCGCCCCCACAACAGCGGAGTTTCTATATTTCAAAGCATATCTGAGAAAATTGACCAAGTCCTTTCTACTTATCCTTCAGCTAACATTCACGTATGTGGAGATTTCAATGTTCATAACGTCGAATGGTTGACCCACTCAAACAAGACCGATGATGAGGGGAGGTTCTGTCATGATTTCTCCATTGCCTATGACCTCACTCAGATTGTTCAGGAACCCACCCGTGTGCCCGACAATGACGGCCAGTATGCGAGCCTACTAGACCTTTTTCTCACAACTTGCCCTGAACTATGTTCAGTTTCTGTTCTGTCGCCTCTTGGATCTTCCGACCACTCTGTTGTATCAATTAAGATAAAAATGAAATGTAATAAGTCCCCAGACGTACCTCTCCATCGTACAGTATATCGATACACTAAGGCTGATTGGGATAGCTTCCGTAAATTTATAACTGATCTACCTCTGCATTCCATATTTAAAAAGGATGTGTCCTCTATAGTATTAGACCTGACGGAATGGTTAATTGTAGGTATTGATCGTTTCATACCCTCGAAAATGTTTCAGCAAAAACCTAACAGCCAGCCATGGTTCTCTCCAGAATGTGCTGCTGCCATTGCGCACAGAAATCACTTTTTCCACTGTTTCCAACGTAATAGATGTATGGAAACTAAAGCTGCTTTCAGGACTGCCAGCAACCATTGTAAGAAAGTAATAAAGAGCGCAAGATGGTTGTATGCTCAATCTGTTAAGTCCAAAGTAGCTGAGCAGCGGCTTGGTTCCCACCAGTTTTGGCAAATAGCAAACAGAATTCTGAACAGAAGTGTGCGCTCCATTCCAACTATCATCAATGGACCTGAGGTAATCTCGTCAGCATCAGACAAAGCCAAACTCTTTGTCAAGAACTTTGCAGCTAATTCTACCTTTTGTGATCAAGGCCGCCAACCCCCAATATTTCCTCCTGTATCTGAAAACACACTATGTGATATACGTATATCTGTACGTGATGTTGCCAAGCTAATCAAAAACCTTGATTCCAGTAAAGCAACTGGCCCGGACGGTATTCCAATTATAGTACTCAAAAAACTTCAACCTGAACTAGCGCCCATACTTACAAAACTATTTAAACGTTGTCTTAAGGAGAATAGTTTCCCATCTCCCTGGAAAATTTCATCTGTATGCCCTGTATTTAAGAATTCAGGTGATCGCTCATCCCCCTCTCAGTACAGGCCAATAAGTCTCCTGTGCGTCATGAGTAAGTTGCTGGAATCTGTGTTAAATACAGAAGTAATCAACCATCTCAACTAAAATAACCTTCTTAGTGACACTCAATATGGTTTCCGTTCTGCTAGATCTACAGCAGATGTGCTTACAGTTATATCTCATAGGATTAACAAATCTCTCGACGGAGGCAACCTTTCTAGGGCAATTGCTCTTGACATATCTAAGGCCTTTGATAGGGTATGGCATAAAGGTTTACTTCATAAGATATCTAGCTATGGTATAGCTGGAAATGTCTTCTCAATTATTAAATCATTTCTTTCTGATAGGTTCATAAGAGTAGTAGTTGAGGGGCAAAAATCAGAAGCCCACAGTATTAATGCCGGTGTCCCTCAGGGGTCCATTCTGGGCCCAACTCTTTTCCTGATCTACATTAATGATCTTCCAAATCACATCCTTACATCATTTGTAGACATTTATGCTGACGACACTACCATTTATGGTAGCACATCTAAGACAGTAAACGACCAAGTTCTCTCCAATTCTCTCTCCTCTGATCTTGAGCATGTAGTACAATGGGGAAAGGAGTGGCTGGTTACTTTTAATGCATCTAAAACCAAGCTTCATTCTTTACATCATCAACATTCTGATCCACATCTGGCATCAATTGAAATGAATGGCTCTCGTCTTCAGGAGGCCACAAGTTTTGACAAGCTTCTGGGCTTGACCATTACTCCTGATCTTAAATGGAACACGTACATCAAATCTGTTGCCAAGGCCGCTGGAAAAATGGTGGGATCTTTCTATCGATCCAGTAGATATCTCACTGCTGATGCAATTCTCTATCTATATAAGAGCCAGGTACGTCCAAGGATGGAATATTGTTGCCACATCTGGGCAGGAGCTGCTAGAAAGGACTTGGCCTGCCTTGATAGAGTTCAAAATAGACTTCGTAGCCTCGTAGGAGATGTCCTTTTCTCTTCCTTGCAACCTCTATCTCACAGAAGAGATGTTGCGAGTTTGTCTCTGATGTATCGTTATTTTCATGAAAAGTGTTCGACTGAGCTTCAATCTATGATCCCCCCCTCGCCAAACTTTCACAAGAAACACTCGTCTAGCTGTAAACACTATCAATAATTCCCCCCACTCTTTATCTGTGCCTAAACCTAAACGTAGATTCCATGAACAAAGCTTTTTTACTAGAACTGCACGCCTGTGGAATTGTCTTCCGTTTTCCTGCTTTCCGGCTGACTACAATATGGTTGTCTTCAAGTCTAACGTAAATAAGTTCTTGATGAGCCGTTCCATATAAGTTATCAAATTTAACAAATTTTCATTACTAATGATTATTATATTGTCCAATTTCTACTGTACACTCTTTAACCCTTATCCTTGAGTGGCCTCTTGGCCTTGATAATGAGTTGATACCTATGAAAAAAAAAAAAAAAAAAAGTCCAATGTGAACAAGTTCTAATTGAATCGTCCCCCTAAGTAATCCAAGTTTAAAAATTCCCACTGTCTACTATGCTAAAATCACAATGACTAATGTATACCTATTAACCCTTATCCTTGAGTGGCCTCTGGGCCTTGATAAGTGGTGACTCCCATGTAAAAAAAACAAAAACAAAAAGAACATTAATTGAATTGTTGAATAGAACAGTTGTACACCACTTTTATACCCCTTTACGAATCTAAAAATTAAGATACAGATGCTGCAATTCCTGTTCTAATGTAAAAAATAAATAATCATTAAACTATTTTCATTCTTAACAAATGTCTCCAATTTCAAGCTTAAACTTAGAGGTGTTAAAAAATTGTAATTCAAGAAATCTTGCTAAATTGGTACCTATGTTTTTTTTTTATTTCTATTTCATCCCAAATAAGTTATACTGTCACTTGGGTGTGGGGGACTATTGTTTGGAACATAGTTTGCAGAAATACTATGTAGGGAGTTTAGCAGCAAGATGTCTCTTAACATTACAATTGAACTTACTCGTCTAGCTGAAACCACTATCAATAGTTTCCCACACTCTTTATCTTTGCCTAGACCTAAAGTGGATTCCATGAACAAAGTTTCTTTCTTATAACTGCCCACCTGTGGAACTCTCTTTCGTTTGGCTGCTTTCCAGCTGACTACAATATGATCGTTTTCAAGTCCAACGTAAACAAGTTCTTGATGAGCCGTTCCCCTTAAGTAATCCAATTTACCAAAATTACACTTCTAACGATCACTATGATATTATAACTTGATTACTCTTTAACCCTTATTTTCGAGTGGCCTCTGAGCCTTGATAAGAAGTGATTAAAAAAAAATATCAGTATACTCAGAGAAACAGAAATCGGGAGGAAATCCCAAAGTCTTGCGATTCAAGGAAAGAAACTATTAGAATAAAAGGCATTTCAGTATCTATCTTTATAATATTAATTGTAATAATTAACTAAAAACGATACTAAGCCAACATGATAAAAATTGAATAACAATTTATAAAATAATATTTAACCTCAAATTAAATGCTTTGAAAATTTTCTCCGCGAATCCACTATGCTAAAAAAAAATGGCGTGCAAATAATACTGCGAACACGTGATCATGATGGAAATCTACATCTTTTCGCGAAAAAAAAGCATATTAAAATCTTAAACGCAAAGTAAGTAAACTGAGCCAATTCTTTAGGTTATTCGGACTACGTTTCGGTTGATGTAACTTCCGGCCTGCTTCGTATATCTTATCGAACTCGGGAATCTTTCTGTTAAACTCGGGACTCTGCATGGAATTTCGACCAGAATTGTTTATTTAATCCACGCAGATAGCATGACTAGGTAAAAGTCTTAAGTAATTCGTAATTGCATTCTCCGTATCGCTTGCAGTGAGGATTAAACTTCAACTTCTAGAAGAGTGTCACTTATATCTGAATAATATAGTACTTTATCCGTAATGTCATGAGTCCTTGCGGTCAATTCTAATATGAATTTTGGGAGGCTTACACCTATTCTTGTTTTAAGATGTATATGCTTACGAAGTATCACTATAGATCTGTACTTATTACTACAGATTATCTTTCTCTCTCTCTCTCTCTCTCTCTCTCTATATATATATATATATATATATATATATATATATATATATATGTCTGTGTGTGTGTGTACAATTAATTCATCAAAGGTCCTGGATATGACCTAACTATATCCGATGGTGAGGCCCCACCTTGCGGGCCTTGGGGAGTGTGGAGCCACCCTTTAATTGACATTGCTCCCAGGTCCAATCTGACCCGGAGTGGTAGTACCTGTTAGGGTCCCAACTATGGGTTAAATAGAATCCAACTTAAAAAAACAAATATACTCCATTAAAAATCGTTCCTCAAAATAACTAGATTCGGCATCAAATAACCTGAAAAAGATTGATATGCCGTAAAACAAAAACAACCAACCAACCAACTCATCAAAGAATACATCTTTTCCTTATTGATCTGATGATATGATAAAGTTGTATGTAACTTTCATTCCAAATCTTTTATTTTATATATATATACTAGACCACCCGTGACCCGTTGGGTCAGTACGTTATATTAGCTATGGAATTCATGTATGAGCGTGACACTTGTGGCATAAAGAAAATAGTTTTTTTTTTACATAACAGAAGCATTTCTATGAAAGTATATTTAAATGAAAAAAGAATATAGATAGATTTCTATGAGTCGTTCTGTTTATTATAATTGTTATTTTTTTTTAAATTACAGTTACTGAATTATAAGTGGTTGGTCATACTTATAGGTAAATATGCACTGAACAGGTATCATAATCCTTATTATAGTTAAATTCAAATTTTGATATATCATCTTTTAAATGAAATTGTTAGTTGAAAGTACAGAATAATAAAAAAAAAACACTCTCCACATGTTAATAATGGCTTTTTAAATAGAAAATGAAAATAAAATGTAACTTTTTTCATTTAATTTAAGCAAACATTCAGTACCCATTGTGTAAAATATTTAATTTGTATGTTAATAATAAGGTCAATAAAATTAAGACAATTCTTTTCTATTTACATTTTTTGTACAATTAACTTTTTTTAAAGAAAACTTTTGTTATCCTTTTGCTTAATTGAGACTTCTTATCAGGTTCTAACTCTCTTATATCCAGATTAATTATATTAATCAATTTATTTTATTGAATATGTATCGCTGAAAAGCACGGGTGCTTAAGCACTTATTGTACAGAAAATAAATATTGTATTCATATGCTAATAATAAGGTCACTAAAACTAAGACAATACTTTTCTATTTACAACATTTTTTGTACAATTTGAGTGTTTTAAAAAAACTTTTATGTTTTCCTTTCGCTTAACTATCCAGTTTTACATCGCTCCCTTTTTCTCTCTCTCACACATACACGTAACTATTTCTCGCGTACGTAACGAAAACAGAGGGAGTAGGAGTGTTGAAATCTATGAGAGGGAAAGTGAGAGGTGTTTTCTTTCACCGCCGCTGTTTCTATTAATAATGAGTGTTGTTTTTTAAAAGGGAGAAGTTTTTTTGAAACTGCGACAGACTTTACGAAGTTGAATGTTTTTAGCCGTTAAAAAAAAAAAACTACGGTTGATTTTATAAAATTATTTATTTATAATGACATGAATTAAAGATTTCTCGCGTACGTAACGAAAACAGAGGGAGTAGGAGTGTTGAAATCTATTAGAGGGAAAGTGAGAGGTGTTTTCTTTCACCGCCGCTGTTTCTATTAATAATGAGTGTTGTTTTTCTTGTTTGTTTACTTTTGTTTTTTTAAAAGGGAGAAGTTTTTTTGAAACTGCTACAGACTTTACGAAGTTGAATGTTTTTAGCCGTTAAAAAAAAACAAAAAACTATTTGATCAAATTAAATGAAATTGTTTGTATTAAAAGCGATATAAAAATTCCGGAATTGGAATAACGGATTGAAGACGTTGCTATTTACGCATGCGCAACCGGATGTTGAAAACCGGAAATCTGATTGCAAACATACAAGATCCATAGACTTTTAGTATTATATATATATATATATATGTGTGTGTGTGTGTGTGTGTGTGTGTGTGTGTGTGTGTGTGTGTGTGTGTGTGTGTGTGTGTGTGTGTTGAGAGAGAGAGATGGGCAGGAAAGGGAGAGAGAAAAAGAACAACAATGAAGAATAAGACCACTCAAAGGAAAGTTCATATGCTGGTCGACGATCACCTACTAAGCAGACCATATACAATATGGAAGACATCAATTATAAATAATAGATGAGGTCATCATTAAAATATATATGAAATGCTGGGAATTTAGCTACAGGGTCATAGCGCTATGGTTTTAAATAAAGATTCATACTCGTAAGAGTCGTGGAAGTAATTGTATGAAAAAACTGCAAGTAAAAACATGCTTTGCCAGAAAAGACTCTTTTAAAATTATCAGTGGGAGATTAAAGCTTAACATGTATAAGAAAGACTATTACATGTGGACTATTCCTTAGTTAATACATGAGACGTATTTTTGTGGTTTCTTTTTTCTGTTTCCATTACTTTTTTGTGTTATAGCGCTGTTGAACTGTTGTGCATCATTCATTCATTCCGTATGAACCAGATGATTGTTGTTGGCATTCGTTTCCGCGATATCTTTCTAGTTAGAAAGACATTGGTTACTTACTGGAGTCACCGCATAAGGTTGCCAGCATCTCTTAGTGAAAATGTTTCTGTGAAACGAACTGGATTCGAACTTAGCACACACAAAGGGTTCCGTTCGTATCGTTAACCACTTAGCCATCTTTATTTCCATGCCTTCGTTCAGTCTCGAAAGACAAAGGATACCCCCTGTATGGGACAGTTGCATGTGTAATTGTGAGGCAAGTGTTGCGCAATCTCCAACCACACCTCTCCTGAATCGACACTGCTTGAGTTCAGTGGCAAGAAATCCAGGACGACTGCAAACAATGCCGGGATAAGCAGAGAGCACATACAGCACCTAGCCTTCCCAATTGATCACCCATCTGGTACTGACCAGGCTCATCGTTGCTTAACTTCGGTGATCTGACGGGGACCGGTCTGACAAACGTGATTATGCCGGATAACCACCCTTTTTCAATAAACTCTAGCTTACTACAGAAACCAACACCTTAAAAAGGTGTCATTCTTTCCGTTTTAATAGAGTCGCCCACAAAGAAAATGCATGTAAGAATGACAAAAGAATTGTCTTTAAAACCTGTAAAAATACAAACGATATACTTGCAGGCGTCAAGTAGAGTCTTTTTTGTTTTGTTTTGTTTTTTAATGACGATCCACTAAAGGGTCGTTATTAAAAAAAAAACAAAAAAAAAAGACTTTGGCCGTCATCAGAGGTTAAGGTTAAGGTTAGCTCTGTTTCAAAAATCAAGTACCTATATGATTTTTAAATGACAACTATAAGAAAAGTAAGTGTCCAGTGATGAGAAACAAACTAAATGCAAAAGGTACTAAGCAAACCTTTCACATTATAGCTTTTTATGTTTCTAATGATCCCATGTTTGAATACCCTTCCCGTATCTGCGACCACCATGTTTTATTATCGGAAGATAAACATTAAAGAGAGAATCCATATACATTTATTCTCACACTAGCTTTAAATACGCTTACATATAGATTTCGTATTTATTATTAGAGTCCAGTTCTCTATTGAATGTTATATTGTACCTAATATATAGTAGTGATTTGTATGACTTGGATTCTTCAGACTATTGTTCTCATATTGAATGTCATTTTTACAACGTTTCGCTTGATGTAACCGCGGGAATTTGGACGAAATTTCGAACGGAACCGTTTATTTACTTTACGAAGGTAGCATGCCACGACTGGATAGTAAGTAATTCACAATTGCATTCTCACACTGAGAATTGAACCTTGAACCGTGAAAGAGAATATCACTTTTACAATTGATTTTTCTAAGTACTCTAACTACTGCGCTATGAATCCTTGCGAACAGTTCTAGTACGAATTTGATAGCCTGAACTACTTTTATTTTTAATTAAAAATATCACTATTTATTAATAATTATTATTTATACACACACACATATATATTTACACACACATATATATACACACACACACACACACACACACACACATATATATATATATATATGTATATATATATATATATATATATGTGGGGTGTATATATATATATATATATATATATATATATATATATATATATATATATATATATACACTGCGTGTCAAATTATTAACGAGATGAGATTTTTTTTACCAATTTCAGAAACTTACCGGTAGTTTCCTATCAAAAACTTCGGAAACATTGTTAATACTGAGCTGCGCATACAGTGAAACTTTCGTACTGTTCCGCACAATGTAAACAACTTGCCATCGTAATTGCTGAATCCACGGTATTAGGGGTGTGTCAAATTATTAAAAAGGCAGTTTGTTTCGTCGATAAAATGGGTCGTAAAGGTTGTTTGAGTAGCTCTGAAAAGAGTCCTATTATAGAACAACTAGCAAAAGGTAAAACTTCTCTCGAAATATCGAAAATAATAGGAAGGTAAAATCAAACTGTGAAGAACTTTGTCAATAACCCTACAAAGGTAGGTAAGAGAGCTGATAAAGGTAAAACCAAAGTTGTTTCACGCCGTTCTCTACTCCAAATTAAACGTGAAGTTGTGAAGAACCGTGGACAGACAAGTCGAGAAGTCTTTAATTCTCGATGCCGCCTTCTGAAAGAAGTAGCAAAGTCTGAAAAGCTTGTGACAAACCCTCCATTAAAGCAACATTACACACAAAATCGATAGAAATGGGAAGAGGAAAACGTGAAAACGGATTTTTCCAAAGTTTTGTTCAGGGATAAAGTGCATGTCATTCTTGATGGTCCAGATGGCTGGAGCAAGGGATGGGCCTACATGGACGCCATCTTCATCATCGTTTAAGGTCCCAATAAGGTGGTGGTGGGATAATTATCTGGGCTGGGTTTATCGGAAGTACGTTAGTTGGCCCATAGAGAGTCCCAGAAGGCGTAAAAATGGCGTCGAATGCTTACATAGCTTTTCTGAAATAAGCACTTTGAAGCATGGCTGAAGAAGCGAAGGTTGACGTACAGAAGAACCATTATTTTTGTTCAGGATAATGCTCCCTCGCATGCAGCCAACAAAAGCAAAAATTATTTGTTATGTAGTTATTGTGTTCTAAGCATTTTTCCTAGTTCATTTAATGTTTGAAAATTATTTTAATAAACAAGTTATGAGTATATTGTGTTTTTTTTTTTCTCAACCTCGTTAATAACTTAACATACTGAAATTAACAAATATTCCTGTCTTCTGCCATAGTTTCGCTAATATGCTTTAAATACTTTTATTTTCTAACTGGAGTAGCTGAATAGTATTGTAAGCACTTTCTTAAGGTTTCATGGATTTTTATTAACTCGTTCCTTAAATATTTTTAAAAAAAATGTAACCTCGTTAGTAATTTGATACGCAGTGTATATATATATATATATATATATATATATATATATATATATATATATATATATATGTCAGGTCATGTCATATGCTACTGGTACTATGTAACCCAGTACTACCTGCTTTATGGTCGGGTTACCGGCGACTAAACTGGTTCCCCCACCAGACTTGTTTGGTGAGGAGGGTGGCTAGTTTCCCTGAAGGATTAAAAACAAGCCCTTCCAAAGGGCGAATGAACCCTTTTTCGAGGTCAACGGCAAACTAGCACTGTGTGTGTTTGTGTGTGTATGTGTGTGTTGGGGTGGAGAGGGCTCCCGTAAGCCGTGGTGAAGGTAACCTTTCTAGGAGAAGCAAATCTCTGATTTAAAAAAAAACATAAAGCGGGAGACCAGTACCCGAATTAAGTTGGTCTGCAGTTTAACTTGTTGCTGACTATCTTGCTCTTGCTTGTTGCTGGATCTCAACATTTTGAACCGAGAGAGAGACTTAGCTGTCATACAAAGCTAAGACTCTGTAACATCATTTGTGTATAGATACTCCCTCAGGCATTTGTCTATTAAAATGGTCCTGTGGCGATGAAAGTCATTTTTGGGCTCATGAACTTTAAGTGTCTGAGGGAGTGGCACTCGTCTGAAAAGACGTTGCAATCATCATATATATATATATATAATTATTACTGTATATCTATATCTCTACTATAGTTACTTTGTGTGTTTGAGTCCCTTCCTCATAGGTTCCGAAACGGCTGAGCCTATCTTTTATAAATTTCACACAAAGGTAATTCACACATCCGGCAGTGTTCTTGTATATGTTTTGTACAGAGATTCATTCGATAAGTATCGAAAATTGGAAAAATCCAATCCTAAAAATAGTCTTTCTTTCTTATAGATAAAAAGAATGTTTACAACGGGGATATTTTAAGTTAAACCGGCCAGGGGAGATAAGGAATTATATTTTCTTAAACAAAAAAAAAAAAAAAAAAAAAAAGAATTATTGACATCTGGAGATATAGTTTTGTGACAGAGCATTCAACTACAGATCGAATGATTTTCTGTTTAAGCTCGAGTGTACTTCATCATTTATTTATTTTTTTTCTTATTAATAAGTTCAATTTAAGATAAAAGGAAAGTTACAATTTAAAATCGCTGCAAATCATTTCTTCATTTGCATATTTTAAAACTAAGCATTAATCAGAGGTGAGTTTTCCAGGGTATTTATCGTCAAACCCAAATATCAGCTGACGTGATATTGTAAACAAACACAGACGAAATTTGATGAACGACATTATCATTATTATTTATTTATTATTATTTTTTTTTATTTTGCGAATTAGTTCACCGGGCAAATTATTTTTCGTAATATATAATATTCAATAGAGAATTAATTCTATAATAATACATACGCAATCTGCATAAATTAAAATATTATATTTAACCGTATTGTACGACCGTGCAACGCCGGGCATCCAACTCGTATTATCCGTTATTTATAATTAACGTTTTCTATTTCGTGTTAAATTCTATACTAGTGTGGACGACAAAAAAAAACATTCGTGAATTACCATGGCTGACGGAACAAGAGCATATTACCCCGTGAATTAAATAAAGGTTTCCGTTCAAAAATCCATTCCAATTCGACAGAAAGATTCACGACAAAATACACATGAAGAAGGTCGGAGATCACATCAACAGAAACGTTCTGAAAATGACACTCAAGATAAGACCAGTAGTCTGAAAGATCCAAATAATACAAATACCCAATATTCTTTTGAAAAAATTCAGAAGCGTACTATTCTAAAGATTTCAAAGTTTTTAGAAAATGACTTAGGTGCCATGAGTTAGAATCGAAACCAAAACATGTTACTTTCTAGTCGCGTTCCCTATCATTTTTTTCCCAGCATTAAATAATCCGAAAATGGTTAATATGACGCAAGACAAAAGAATCAAACCAAACACCATGAATAAATATTTAAAGATATAAAGGACTTGACGCATAAAAAATTTTTCAAAAATTTCTGAATTCGACATTAAATAACCCGAAAAAGGTTTATATGCCGTAAAGTAAAACAACCAAACCCAATATTAAATATGTATTTTGTAACAGTCATTAAAACCAGTGTAACTTGAATGCGACTATCATAATTTATTATAACGTTTCTTTAACAATATATTTTTTTGCATTAATCTATTTCATGTTTTTATCAATGATGTAGTAAAACACCGAAGATAGTAACATGTTTTTTTTATATTATGTGCTTTTTAAATCCAGAGGGATTTAAAAAGTTGTATAAAATTGGATATAGCAAACAATAATGAAAAGCAAAAATAAATGCTATCCTAATATTGTATAGCATGTAATGTTTACAGATATACGCGGACAACTCCGAGTAGCCCTGCAAGATAAATTACGTTTTCTATGTCGTACCCATTCACTCGTTTAAATCACAGATAAAGGTCGACAATTTTAGAGAATAATATAAAAAAAAATGTGCAGTATTTCATGACTCAGTTTCTGCTTTCGGTTCAATGAAGATCACACACACACACACGCACACACACATTCACACGCACACACACACACACACACACACACACACATATATATATATATATATATATATATATATATATATATATAATAGGACAACAAGAGTATGAAATGAAGACACAAAACTATATATTGATAGATAGAGAATGGATCATTTATTGAATAATGGAATACAGGCCAAATTTGGGGGATAGAAGGGACTCTTTATGCCAGGGCATTTCGAAGCCTAACGCTTCTCATCAGAAGAGTAGAGAAGGTGCTAAGTAGCATGGGGAAGATGCGGCGTCTAGCATAAGGTTCATTAGGGATGAAAAAGATTAAGAGGAATTATAGAATGTTGGGGAAAGCTTTATCGAATTCTAAATAAATAAGGAGAAGCTTGTTATATATAGTATGATATATAAGAATATATATGGTCTTTAACGTAATATTGAGATTAAGGGGTTTATGTATTATGGTTAAATAGGGGGTGTATTGTTGCTGCGTGGTAATTTATTTTAACGATTTGTGGGGTGTCTATTTTCTATGGGGTGGGTAATTTTGATTAATTTTGATTAGTGCCACCTAAACGGCAAATAGTGGCTATAAAATCGCTTATAATTTAGAGGGGGGTATGCAAGGTTGTAAAACTGAAAGGTAATATGCAGCAATATATTTATAAGTTTCTACTGTTATGATATACGGAGTATGATCATAAGGGGGCGGTCGGAGATTACGGTGGCAATGACTATGAGTGCGTATAACTTGACGCAAAGGTTAAGTATACATATTGATGTCAAAGTGGGGAGTGAGGAAACCATTGCTACTTATGAGAGTGGTAAAAATATACCAAATAATAGTAGGGTAATTATAATAGTACGAAGGATAATAGTAATGACAATTATAATAATAGTCATTGCCACCGTAATCTCCGACCGCCCCTTTATGATCATACTCCGTATATCATAACAGTAGAAACTTATAAATATATTGCCGCATATTACCTTTCAGTTTTACAACCTTGCATACCCCCCTCTAAATTATAAGCGATTTTATAGCCACCATTTGCCGTTTAGGTGGCACTAATCAAAATTAATCAAAATTACCCCCTCCATAGAAAATAGACACCCCACAAATCGTTAAAATAAATTACCACGCAACAACAATACACCCCCTATTTAACCATAATACATAAACCCCTTAATCTCAATACTATGTTAAAGACCATATATATTCTTATATATCATACTATATACAATAAGCTTCTCCTTTATTTATTTAGAATACGATAAAGCTTCCCCCAACATTCTATAATTCCTCTTAATCTCTTTCGTCCCTAATGAACCTTACGCTAGACGCCGCATCTTCCCCATGCTACCTAGCACCTTCTCTACTCTTCTGATGAGAAGCATTAGGTTTCGAAATGCCCTGGCATAAAGAGTCCCTTTGTGTCTTCATTTCATACTCTTGTTGCCCTATTGTATAAGCTCCAATAATTATTCTGAGCTTGGCATTATCCGAATCAGTCTGCTTTTGTGGAATTGATCTTTCTCTTTTCCTTTTACATTAAGCTATATACATATAATTATATATATATATATATATATATATATATATATATGACTACTTCATTTACTCACATAAATTTAATATACGAAAGTATAGATTTATGCGTAAACTTTTAGTATTTACTTCAAAAGTGCTCAATACGTAGGTAGAGCTAGTTAGTAATTTATAAAATATACATGGCGATTAAGCTACACTGAATATTCTGCGTTTCATCCACTATAGGATTCGTCAGGCTTATGCACGAATTCTGTGGTTGTTTCTTGTTTTTATATATGTTGAGGATTTTTAGTTAGCCAATCAGCTTTCTAGTATCCACCGCGCCCCTTCCTATCAGCCAATGGGCATGCATTTTATCGAACAAAGGATCTGTTTTAGAACTAGGTTAGTAGTTTAAGGTAGACGTTTTCCTTTTTATATATATATATATAAATATACCTATGAGTACACACATACATGCACATATATATACATATATATACATATATGTGTGATCGTTTATGTATATTTATGTTTATTTAATTAATTTATTTGTTTGTTTTCTATTGTTATTGTTAGTTTTAAAGCTATTTTGTATCGCTATACTAGAGTAAGTTTTATTTTGTGAACACAGTTGTTTGCTATTTCTCGTCTACAGTTTAATAGATTTGGGGGTTCTTTACAAGCTACCACGTGCAGACATTTAGAAGACCCATGTAAATTATGCCTCCATGAAAAATTTGCTATCCTGTACTTTAAAGAACCCCAAAATCTATTAAACTGTAGACGAGAAATAGCAAACAACTGTGTTCACAAAATAAAACTTACTCTAGGATACGATACAAAATAGCTTTAAAACTAACAATAACAATAGAAAACAAACAAATAAATAAATTAAATACACATGAATATACATAAACGATCACACATATATGTATATATATATATGTATATATATATGTGCATGCATGTGTGTACACATAGGTATATTTATATATATATATATATATAAAAGGAAAACGTCTACCTTAAACCACTAACCTAGTTCTAAAACAGATCCTCTGTTCGATAAAATGCATGCCCATTGGCTGATAGGAAGGGGCGCGGTGGATACTAGAAAGCTGATTGGCTAACTAAAAATCCTCAACATATATAAAAAAAAGTTGTATTCTATTTAATCCATAGTTGGGACCCCAACAGGTGCTACCACTCCGGGTCAGAGTGGACCTGGGAACAATGGCAATTAAAGGGTGGCTCCACACTCTCTAAGGCCTGCAAGCTGGGGCCCTCACTATCGGATATAGTTTAAGGTCATATCCAGGACCACATAACCGGGGAATACATACATATTTATATATATATAAATGTATACATTACATTTTATACAATATATATATATATATATATATATATATATATAGATAGATAGATAGATAAGATAATGAGTGATTATATATATATATATATATATATATATATATATATACAAGAAGAAACCAAGTTATGCGTTCATCAACGTTTAGTCTTTATTGTTAGACTTCTGCTGGATGAATGAAATTAAGAAAATGAAATATCAGTACAATATTTAAAAATATATTTTTGCTGTAATGAAATGTATGACTTTATTCTATTTCAGAACCAAAAACGTCATTGGAAATTCAAAAATGGTATCGGGATGTGTAACAAACTAACATTTTTTTTTAGCGTCATATGGCCGTTTATATATTTAAAAAGGTATGATGTAACTTATATACGTAACGGACATATTTGTTCCAAAAAGAACGAATATGTCCTTTACAATTCAAATATGGATGTATAATTGAAACATGTCCGTTACAATTCAAATATGGATGTATAACTGAAATGAGATGCGTGTATTTTTGTTATGGAATTTATTGACTGATTATATGTATTAATTATTATAGGTTGTGTTTTCTATGATGTGAGAGAGTTAACCTGTGTCTAAAATTAAATTATGTTCTTTCTATAGAAGTTTGCTTATTAATGGCGGTAAATTATAGAAACCCCCTACATTGTTTAATTGAACTTGAATTTGCGATAAGCGCGGTTTATTTGAAATAAATTGAACTATTTTTGTTTGTTTGAAGTCAAAAGTGTGATTATTCTGCAATGAATGAGAGAATAATGCACTTAGAGAATTGCTTTTTTTTATATATTTTTTCTAATCTACGTTGGGTTTCACCAACGAATATATGATAGCAATTTTGGCACGTAGAAGTGTAAACGCCTGCATTGGAAATTGGTTTGGTTTGGTTTGGAAATGTGTTGTTGTTGTTGTTGTTGTTGTTGTTGTTGTTGTTGCTGTTGTTGTTAATGTTTGTTTTATAGTTTGTGATGTAGTTTATATGATTGGATTCCTAGTTTGTTTAGTGCGTTGCAAATTATTGTGTTATTGGTGTGTGAAGGTAAGGGAAGATGTCTGTTTATGAGAGAATTTTCTGGTGTATTTGATTTTGCTTTTTTATCCTGGAAAATATTTGTGTGGCTTTTTTCTTTGCATTCAATATAAAATATGTGGAATATTGCAAGGTTTTCAAAGTATTTATGAGGCATTTGCATTCTCTGTCCAGATATTCTGGACTGCAAATTCTGAATGCACGTAGGAAGAAACCAATTATCCTACCTGTTTTTATTTTGTTATTATGTATGTAAGTAGAAATGTATGTAATCATTTTTGTGTTCAGTTTTGCGGTGAACTTTGCAGAATAGTTTATTATTGGATTTTATAATAAGTATGTCTAGAAAAGATAATTAGTGATTGTGTTCTGATTCATTGGTGAAATTTATTTTAGGTTCGACTGAGTCCAATATGTTTTTAATATTGTCTATGTGCGTGTTTTCCAATGTAGTCATATACACTATTAAGTGCCACAACTGCTACCATACATACGTTGGTGAAACTCAACGTAGATTAGAAAAAAGGATGAATATAAAAGAGATATAAGAAATATAATTTCTCCTAATGCATTATTCTCTTATCGCAGCATAACTATACTTTTGACTTCAAACAAGCAAAAATAAAAAAAAAAATTCAAATTAACCGCAACGGAGACTTCTTCTATCAGCGCGTATTGCAAATTCAAGCACAATTAAACAATGTGGAGGTTTCTATAATGTATCGCCATTAATAAGCAAACTTCTATTAAAAGAACATAATTTAATTTTAGACACAGGTTAACTCTTTCACGCCATAGAAAACACAACCTATAATAATTAATACATATAATCGGTCAATACATTACACAACAAAAATACACTCATTTCATTTCAGTTACACATCCATGTTACAATTATAACGGACATATTTATTCCAAAAAGAATATAAATTACATCACATCTTTTGAAACAAATCACTTATAGTTCAATGGCTGTAATTTTTTTTATTATCAAAAATAAACAATTATAAACAGAACGATGAATTATATCGGCGTAAAACTACTAAATACAGTGAAAAAAAAAACAATAACAAATAAAAAAAAGTTTGGTATTCATGCAGAGAGTGATCTAGACGTAACTCAGCGCACGCCCGGCTTTCTCCGGAACATGACGTCAACAGCCTGATTAAGCCGAGCGTCGCCGAGAAAATTAAGCCGTCTGGCGTAACATAAAGCTGAACCAATGACAATGTAACGCGATGGTTTTCAATGCGCCGCGCGTTCGCGCGAGTTGAAAATTCAAAGCAACAGACGACAATTTGGAAAGGGGAGGAAAAGAAAATAAGTTAGTAAAAAAAGCACACCATTTCGTACTTTAACATCAGAAAAACATGAATTTTACAGCCTTAAGTGAGCAGCTGGAAACACCAACTGGAGTCCTCGGCTTTTGTCAAGAAAAAAAATACTGGCACGGACGAAAACCTGTGCATCATGTGGACAAGGAAAGGTAAGCGATGGCTATGCCTGGAGGTATTAGGCTACCACATGCCTAACCTTTACATCATCTGCACTGGTACCTTTTTTTTGCCAAGTCTAGACCTACAATTGCCATTGTGGGCGTTTGAGCGAGCAACACAAAAAGACCTCCAGCGCGAATGCGGAATACGATTTACGCACACACACTATTAATAAAACAACAGTCTGATGAAACAACAAAAATATCTGTTTTAAAATGAACAAAAAAAGAAAAAAAATATATCCCACCCAGTCTTGTTTCAATTTTTCTAGTTTTCAGGTTTTTCCTTGAGAAAAAAAAAATAAATAAAAATAACACCCCAAAAAACAAAGATATTTTTTGTTTTCAATTTTTCTTGAAAAAAAAAAAATTACGATAAAAAAGTGTTTATTTGACTTACCTTTGAACTTTTTCTCGAACAAAAAAATCGGTCAATGTCAAGTTTTTTTCCAACTCCTCAAAAAACTTTTATATGGGTTTTCGGTGGTACTGAAAACGAATATCACATTTAAATTTGAGGCAGATAAGTAGTTTTACGATATAAAAATTTTTTTAAGTGGGTGATCACTTTCCTATATAAATTTAACGTAAAATGAACACTCACCATCTGGCCACCTAGTAATTTCTTCATGCTAAAACAAATTTAACTGATATTTGTTTTCAACATCTCCGAAAACCGGCGCTGTTTTTTTTTGTTTTTGTTTTTTTTTACTAAGATTAGTTCATTTTTTTTTATCCCATAATTTAGGACGCTAATTATGCTGTCAGTAAATTTACAAAAACATACTTTTTTTATTATACAACTTGTATAGTTGTTAACAGGTGCTACAGCAGTTAAATATTTCACAAACATTCTGTTTACATGGAGCTCCCCTAATGTAAACAGACGTTATGTGAAATATTAAACGATTCTGCTTTAATGGTTCAATGTCGGCAATGTCGGCACGTTACTTACGGAAAAACGGTTAATTAAACTACAAAAGCACCTGTTAGAAACTATACAAGTTCTATAATTGAATACCCACCTAAAAAAAACGCTCGTGTAAGCTAACTGACGGCATGATTAGCGTCCTAATTTATAAAAAGAATGAACGAATCTCTTAGTTAAGAAAAAAAAAAAAAACAGCGCCGGGTTTCGGGATTGCTAAAAACGAAAATCACAGTAAAATTTGTTTTATGATATGAAGAAATTATTAGGTGGACAGAAATTGGGTGCTCATTTTATGTTAAATTTATATAGGACAGTGATCCCCCCACGTTTTGAAAAAGTAATTTCTTCATATCATGCCCCAAATTTAAATGTGATATACGTTTTCAGCACGATCGAAAACCTACAGAAGTCGTCATTTTAAAGTTTTTGAGGAGTTGGAAAGAAACTTTACTTTGACCAAAAAATTTTTAACATTATTTATCTAATATATATATATATATATATATATATATATATATATATATATATATATATATATATATATATATATATATATATATATATAACAAAATTAAACAAAACAAAAATATTATTATAAATTTTTCTTTACAGTTAATAAAATTTAAAATTTAAGGTAGGTTTTCTTTTCTTGTTATGCTTTCATTAGCGACGCTCGGCTTAATTTCCTCAGAATAAGCGAAAAAAAAAATTACCTCCGAATTAAAAAATTACCTCTGAATTAAAAATAAAAATAATAATTCAGCTTAGAAGAATATTTCAAAATATTTGAGACCATAATTAACCATGCTCTAGTCCATCATCTTACAGATGCTAAACTACTGACTGACAAACAATATGGATTTAGACAAGCCCGTTCCACAGCAGACATCCTAACTGTGATCTCTGAACGTATATACCATTCACTGGACAAAGCGGGGGAAGGGCAGAGCGGTAGCTCTAGATATATCTAAGGCTTTTGACACGGTATGGCATGAGGGTCTCCTCAGTAAAATCAGATCATACGGTATCACTGGTAGAATACTTAACATAATTAAATCCTTCTTATATAAGAGAAAAATCCAGGTTGTCCTCGACGGTCGTACATCTAAACAATATGATATAAATGCGGGGGTGCCCCAGGGTTCTATCCTTAGACCTCTATTGTTCCTGATATTCATAAATGACCTCCCCGACAACATTGCCTCTGAGATGGGTATATATGCTGATGACACTACACTCTATGGCAGGCACGACAGGAAGACGAATGAACACATTTCTAAAGAAATGGCAGAAACACTAGAGGAAGACCTCCAATCTGTAGTGGAATGGGGACAAAAGTGGTTGGTCGCGTTCAATGCTGCCAAGACTAAACTAGTTTCATTCAATAATTACAAGAAACCCTCTCTACCACCCATAGCAATGGCCAACGACTCTTTATCTGAGAGTCCATCTTTCAAACTCCTTGGCCTAACGTTCACAGGAAACATGAGTTGGAACAATTACATTGAAGGCATTGTCAGGGCCGCTGCAAGAAAGGTGGGCTCTCTCTACCGTGCTAGAAAACTACTAACACCCGAAAGTATCCTGTACCTTTATAAGGCCACCATTCGCCCATGTATGGAGTATTGCTGCCACATCTGGGCTGGTACATCTGCTACTAGTCTCTCGCTCCTTGACAAGGTTCAAAAGAGAGTCGCAAACCTGATAGGCCCTGAACTGGCATCTAAGCTTCAGCCTCTGTCCCATCGACGAAATGTTGCATCCCTCTGCCTTTTCTACAAGTATTTTAGTGGTGAATGCTCTGACGAACTGCAATCACTTGTGCCCCCACGACGTGAGCACCCTCGACAAACCCAACAGGCTGCTAAATCCCACCCCCACACTGTAGAGATCCCTAGATGTAAAAGATTTTTTTACTCCAATAGTTTCTTCCCCAGAACTGCTAGACTCTGGAATTCCATTCCAGGTCCCTGCTTCCCCAACAGTACTGACGTGCAGAAGTTCAAGTGTAACGTGAACCGACACCTTGCTGCCCAAATCCCTACATAGTTCCCCAGTAGTTGTTGCCCCTGACAGTAGCCCCCTACACCAAAGTGGCAATTTGCCTTGTTTGGGGTGAAAATGTAATAAAAAAAAAAATAAAAAATGAAAAGAAATCTATTATAAAAAAAAATATTTAATAACGTGCTCAAAGAATTAAACTATCACAGCTGGTTTTCTGGTTTGAAAATTAAAAGGTTTCAGATTTACGATAATAATAAGTAAATTTAAATGTAATAAAATATAAATTGAAATGAAAATAAACTAAATAATTACATAATTACATTTTAAATTATATTTGTAAATAGTACAGTATTAACGAAGCTATTATGTTGAATAAGTAATATAATGGAGCTAATTATTTAAAATGATTTAATTTAATGTGATATGCAAATAACCATAACTCAGTCGATGTATATGTTATGTGAAGAATGCTATATCTAGAAGTTACGCATAAAGATGAATGTCTCCTTTGACAGAAGTATCCTACAATGGGTATTAATATTTCTGGACCAGGAGAGGTGTACACACACTATATACACTTTATATTTCTTTGATCATACGAAGTTGTACACGTAGACAAACACACACACACGAACGCTATTGCTTTATATATATATATATATATATATATATATATATATATATATATTAGTGGTGGAACGATTCCAATATTTTTCCTGATTCCGATACAATTACCGATTCCGATTCCGATTCTTTATGAATCTCTAATTATTTTACTATAGAGTTGTTATTTACCCCAATTTTCGTAAAAACACATGTTAAGTATGCAAATGTTTTCCTAAACGTCAAAATACACTTGTGGAGAGTAATCTATCGATTTTAGCTTTAACGGTATTTTAAAATCAATAAATATTTATTATTTTATCAGTATTAACGGCAATGGAAGATTTTACTTTAAACAAAATCAAATAAAAAGTTAATTAAAAGAATCGTTTTGGCATCGAAAAATACACACCAAATTTTCCGATTCCGATACCCCAAATCTTCCGATTCCGATTAATCGCCCATATATATATATATATATATATATATATATATATATATATATATATATATATATATATATATATATGAGAAAGAAAATTAAAACTGTAAGTTGAAATTTACAATCAAACTTTATTGTTCGACTGAATACACCAAAAACCAATTTACAAAGTCCTTATTCCACGGAGTTTCAAAAGAATGCTATTCTTGCTATTCTTCTCACCAAAGGACAGAAAGAAATCAGCAAATTATATTTGTAGCAATGCAGGAATTTTCTGGTTATGGCATTAAGTGAAACCGAAATTTATTATAGTCATAAATTGCCAAGAAAAAAAAAGTGACAAAAATGTTGGCTATGTATATCAGGTAAATACTACATCTTTTTTATTTCATTATTTTATATATAGAGATAAACTTTTTCTATTAAGTGCGGCTAGACTAGCCATTACCTCGAACCAACTATTTGAATGATGCTTAGGTAGATATGTAAAACTACAATGTTTAAACATTGTCCAAACTCTATTTGTTTATACAAAAAGTATTGCTTTATACGCTAGGGTAGTTTGCTATTACGTTCCCTAATATGTTCAACCCAAGATAGAGAGCATTTATAGTCATTCACAGACAGACTGTTTCGTTGCATCACAAATCATCAGTGCAGCTAGACACGTAACTACCTCAAACCAGGATTGAAACTCGACCGTCTAGGCGCCAGTATGAGAAAAGTTTATTTCCAAGAACTGACTGTCTGGGGAACAATAATACTACGGAGGTTTTCTCAGCTGACAACAGCATGTTTGTTTTGAGATCGAATGTTAACAAATTATTGTTGAGTTGTCCTCTTAATCAAACACTTCCCAGTCTTAATCTGTTACTGAACCCCCAGATAAACTCATTAACCCTTATCCTCAAAGTGCATTTCGGACTTAATGAATGATGATTCGCTTGTACATAAAAATATATGCTACATCAATTTATCACACTTTGACTAGCCACTATCACTTTTGTTTCATTCGAAAATTCATAAGGATATGGGCTGGTTAGGAGCAAAATATGTTATAGTGGCTCCGATACTATATTTCATCTTCTGTCTTCGGTTAGTGGAGGAGAATTCCTTCTAGATCGAAGCAATTTCGTTTTTTTGTTACAAAATTTGTTCCTATCGCTTGATTTTGCACTTCTGATTCTGTTAGCTAGGTTCAGAAGGTTCAGAAGTATCGTTGTACGAATGCTTCACATGATCTTGTTTTCTGACTAGGATATTGAACACTATCTCATCTATTTCTTTATCTGGGCAACTTGGTAAAATTTCTTTTTACTTAGCTTCACATAGACGTAATATATATATATATATATATATATATATATATATATATATATATATATATATATATATATATATATATACTAGCAAAAGTATCCCTCGTTGACTGGGTTCAAAAACAGGCTACAGAAAATGGACTCTGATTTATGAAAGTATGATAGGTTATGAAAAGGAAGGGTTGTAATGAGATAGCTTCGAATTTGGGGATGTCAAAACCAAAGCAAAATATGATTAAAGTAAAAATGAAATAGATAAACCCCATAATTTATTATACCATACCTGTTCACACTGAAACACTTATCACAATATTCTGTGGATCTGTATCAAAAAACTTTGTTAAACTTTGTGACATATTTCCATTCTATGGAGGTCAGGTGCGAACGAACACACCATAATTTTATTATACCATATTTCTTCAAACTGAAACATAATTATCAAAGTATACTTACACAGATAGATATGAAAAGCCTTTATTAAAGTTTGTGCCTATTTCCATTCTATGGAGGCTAGGCGCGAACGCAGACCCCACAATTTTACTATACCATCCCTATTTAAGTTAAAACATACTTATCAAAGTATTTTATGTACATCTATATCAAAAACACTTGTAAACGTTTTTTCTTTTTAAATTTTTTATTTACATACTTTGTGGACCAGGCGCGATCGCAGACCCCACAATTTTAATGAACCACCGTTCTGCCAGATCAAACATACCCACTCCTGTATCTCGATACATCTTCTATCATTATATGTAATCAGTTTTTTTAAATAATCAACCATATATGAGCCTATTCGTTACCACACACACACACACACACACACACACACACACACACGGACATTCAGCTTTATATTATAACATATATATATATATATATATATATATATATATATATATATATATATTTGTCCTCGCGCGAAAGTGCAGGACACAAAATGTTTTAAATAATAATAATAGAATAACAATACAAAGTCTTTCGCTACCGAGGACTACTATTGAACGCAACCAGTTATACACTCCTTTTGAAATTTTCATCTCTATTTTTCTCGTTACCCACTGAATAATTTTTATGAAACCTATATGAAATATGTTCCTTATTAAATTGTAAAGATTTTCTATTCTGAAAGCAGTTTAAAAAAATTTAATCTGAAAAAGTTATTTTAAAGTTTTTGTTAAAAAAATTCAGATTTTCTCATTATTCAGACATGTATGACAAAGAGGGTGTTGCAAAAAAGAGTTGTGGTGTGAGGAGAATTACAAACTGAAACAGAGAGAATATTCAGACTTGTAATAATTCAAAGAGGGAGTTGCAAAAACGAGTTGTGGTATGAGGAGAAATGCAATCTGAAATAGAGAGTAGGAGAGTTTTTATAAATACATACAAAATCACATTCATCTTTTTTTTAAATCAAAATTAATAAATTAAATAAAATATAATCTTAAAACGATACGGTACAAGTTAGAAAAGCATTTCATCCAAGGCATGAAAATTGTTAAACAAAATGTTTTTACTATAGGTTTTAAAAATAAAGGTACAAGATTCAATTTGAAATTTATTTATCTTCAAAGTGCACTTTTATACATTTTACAAATTAAGGTATTAAATTTTTATACCTTACTTTGTAAAATGTATAAAAGTGCACTTTGAAGATAAATAAATTTCAAATTGAATCTTGTACCTTTATTTTTAAAACCTATAGTAAAAACATTTTGTTTAACAATTTTCATGCCTTGGATGAAATGCTTTTCTAACTTGTGTGTGTGTGTATATATATATATATATATATATATATATATATATATATATATATATATATATATATATATATAGTGTCTGTGTGTGTCTGTGTACATTTCTCTATGGAATAACTCTGTCAATTTTAAGTCTACAGACTCGAAATTTGATATACAGGGTACTGAGATTTGGGAAAATTTTTGTAATCAGTTTTCGGCCAGAAATTTGCCTGTTAAGGGGTCAAAGCACAACGATTTGACTTTTGAGAACTCTACCAAACTCCTCCGACAATTTTGTGTCTAAACACTTGCAATTTTAGATATAGGTTCCTTGGACATGGATCTAACATAATAACTTGATTTGAATCCCAAGCAATAAATGTTAAAGGGTCATAATAGGGGTCAAAGTTTTAAAAAATTGACCTCTGCGGTTTCTACCAATTTACTCAGACAATTTCTGGTCTAAACATTTGACATTTAACATAGAGGGTATTCAGAGATAGGGCAAACTTTTAATCGGTTTGGGTAGAAAATTTGAGCTACATAATATATAAATCTATGCATGTATGTTTGCATGTCTGCCTAAAACTTTCGAAAGGAGCGACGGATTTTCACATGATCAGAATCGTTTTGAAGCTTGACCCTTCAGACGACAAATACCGAAAAATTGGCTAAAAACATTTATTTCTTCACCCTCAACTGGGCACTTTTCTACAGGGAGTGGTCGCTTTTTTCGCCGATATTTTCGAAAGTAACCCCTCTTTTCGATTGTCTTGCCTTAATTTAAACCTACGTCACTTCCAATTTGGCGGTGGTCGTAACAGCAAAGACGTCACGTTTTTTTTTCACGTTCGTCTATTTCGCAGTACGGGTTCGAGCCTGCCTTCCTACTACCACTTTTGTTTTTTTTTTTGCTCAACACACACCTTCACACACCCGGGCAACGCCGGACATCCCAACTAGTATATATATATATATATAGAGTCCAGTTCTTTGTGAGGGTGTTTGCTTGTTTCAGGAATTCTTTAAGACCGAATTTTATCCCAGGAAAAATTGGCCAGGGTCATAAATAGTTGAAAGGTCGCCCAAAAATAGCGTTCTTTCTCAGAGCTGATTTAATAACTTATGTTATGACACTATTAGCGTCTATTTATAGTCGTTGTAGATGGAACATTCTAGAATTTCTAAACACTACGACTTGAAACTTACTGGAGCCCTCAGAAAAAGAACATTTTTCTGTTCTATTTTAGAATTCTCCGGAAACGCTTAAAAATATCTTTTTTATTTCCTAATTGCAATGCAATGTATTTTTATATTAAAGGGTTTATATTATTATATATTATAATAATTATTGTATATTATTATATGCTATAATAATTATTTTATATTATTATTATATTTATAAATTTTATATTTATTTTATTTTTATATTATATTGTATATTATTATTTATGTAAGGAATTGTAATGCTTTCATCTTTTAAAGAAGAAAATGTCCTCTAGTGACATTGAACCTCATGTTCTGACAGGTTGAGGGTAAAGTTTTTACAGTTTGACTGACTGCTGTTTTTGACCGGTAGTATAGGATTCCTAATTCTTAGGTAGCACTAAGAAAGGTTGCTCTATCAACAGTTGTATAATATCGAAGTAACTGCAGTGTCATTTCACACACAGAAAAATCTCTGCGCTTATCTTTGGTAGATTATCTCGAGGCTACCGCCTCATGGAAAAGAGTATTGGATAATAGTCTACTATATCTAAAAACGAAAAAAAATAACTTTACAAATTAAAAGACATAGGTTTAAACCAAACGCTCTTGTAAAAACAAAGAAGGTGAGGAAAGCATTGGAAGTCGAGCACTATAATGTGACTTACAGTGAATATGAGTACCTGCCAAATCTTACGTATCCACTGGACGCTAACGGGATTGCTATTCTTGAGAAACTGGTCAACAGACTTTATCAGCATCAGGATGTTGTCAAGATATTTGACAATGCGGTTCCACTAGAATGAATAAAAATATTTTGAATTGAGGAAACATTAAGGGAAATAAAATTTAAAAATAAAACAAAAATTTTAACATTTTTTTCTTTTCTTCTTTCCAATAGTTATGGCATTTTCAAGGCTGAGGTCAATAGGTCATCTTTTGCGATTGTGATAGATATATTATGATCTTTTTAGTTTCTTGCATCAAGTGGTTTTATGTCTTGTCGGGAATGACATTCATATGAAAAAGAATAAAGATGATTTGGATTTTGCGTTCGCTGAAGAAGATAACAGGAACGACCAAAAATGATTTTCTTCTATAAAAATAAAACGCATTGTGTATTTCTATACATGAACGTCTAAGAAATAAATAGAGAAGAAATATAAACATTTATATATTTTTGAAGATTGATTTTTATACATACGCGTGTGCGTGCACACACACACACACACACTAACAAATAATCAAATTTGTTATAAATAATGTATTTGAATAATGTTCTATTATTGCTAACTATAACAGAAAAACTGGAGAAATTCCAATTTCTCACATTTTTAGAATAAAAAGATTAAATTTAGTGACAATTCTCATATGATTTAATTGATAAAAGAAACAGAATTCGTTGAATAACTCCCCATCCGTCGTGTCAAATAAAAAAATTCTTCCAATCAACAAGTTTGTTTTTGTTTGTTTGTTTACAGTTAAAAAATTCCATTTCATACGCACTTAAAGTTTAAAAAGATGAATGAATTTTCTTTAAATTATAAAGAAACAAATGTTTACTTATTTTAAAAACAAGGTCAAAACATTTGTATTGTTTGTATTATTCAGACTTGAGTGTAATTCGTGCAATCTTTCCGCCGATGGACTCTCCGACTTTCTTCCTAACAGTTAAAATACTAGGTAAACTTCAGTTGTAAATGGCATCCTTCTTGAGGGTTGAAGATTTAATAATCAGTGCAGGCGATACTAAGAATATAATCGTGAATTGCTTCAGATTTTTACCCGGTCATGGTAGACGGAATGAGAGCATGCTACTCCCGTGGATTAGATAAAGGGTTTCGTTAGAAATTCCGTCCAGATTCCCGTGTTCGACAAAAAGATTACTGAGTTTGATAAGATGCACCTTAAGAAGGTCGGAGGTTACATCGGCCGAAACGTGCGAATAAT
>NC_136499.1:27075157-27135157 GCF_053919585.1 Euprymna scolopes | reverse complement strand
TCTTTCCTATCCTTGGTTTCTTTTGCGACGTAAACTAAAATTACAACGTGTTGGTTTCCGGACAACATAACACGGAGAGGAACAGCAATGAACAGCCGATGCTCAAAATGTATATATTTCTGCCATTAATGCCCGTACCTAGATTACAGCAACAACAAACACCTAAGATTATTACTGCTGATAAACTCAGGCAGGCACACAGACACATCCTTGTCAGAAAACTTTTCAATTACATAAAAACACCACACGAAAGCACACACACACACACACACACACACACACACACACACACACACACACACACAAATATACTAAACGTTACGCAAAACGAACGCATGACAATTTACAACACTTTCCAACATTTTTTTCCTCGGAAATATTTCTTGCTGCTTTTGATAATAATTGTCGTTTTTTTTTTCGTTGAGTTTATCGTGCCCAGAACTATTAAGCAGATCTCGCGATAAGCATAAATGTCAACCATAAATCAAATCTTAAACTTGCAAAACTATAATGCGACAGACACAATAACCCGTAAGAATAAACAACTATTTAAGAATACTCTTTAAAATTGTCAATGTTGATTGAAAGTACTGGAGCGCTTTAATACTAAACATTTTTTGAGCCATTTTTTGTTTGCACATGCCTTTAACAGCACGCATTAAAATGAATTAATAGAACATATTTAAAGAGATCCCTACTTGGTCATCAATTAAACTTTTATCCTCGGCCCCCAAACTCAACAGAGATTAGACCATTTCCGTAAATGATCTGGACCCTGTTGATTTTGCGGTCGGGGTTTAGTTCTGTGTAGTTCTAGGAGGTCCACCTTTCCGAGCTTTGCTTTCTGTCTTTGCTAAAGCGGTTAGTTTTTGTCTAATCGCTTGAGGCGCCTTTATTGGGGAATGCTGACAGGGCTGCCCAGGCATTTTTCAGGTCAAATTACCCCTTCCTTTGGATCGCCGACTTCTTAATCTCACTTTCCGAAACTGGTGTTACAGTTCTTGCAGTAAGAGAGCACTATATACCCTTTAGAAATAACGAATGCGTGTTTGGTGTAATAATATGAAGGAAAAAATATACTTTTTCTTTTCCCGGAACAAATATGCCTCTTCTTTATTCATAAAAGCTTGTAATAATTTATTTTTTTAACACAATAAATATAACATTTCTTCATATCGTAAAGTCATATAAATATTCCTTAAATAAAACGATGCCACTTTTTACCACATTTATTTCAAATATATACAAGTTTGCCTCTAAGGCTGCGGTGCCCATTTCGGGCATATTTCAGTCAAAAGATGACTTTCATCAAAATCGATCAGAATAACTGAAACTTTGAAGAATAGTCATACGAAGTTAAAGATTAAAAAGCTTCTTGAATTTTATAAACGTTGATAAATTTCAATACAGTTTATATGCGTTCTCTTTTAGGGGGGTAGGAACAACTATATATATATATATATATATATATATATATATATATATATATATATATATATATATAGGAGTTGATCTTAACACCCACTGATAAGACTAACTATTATAACCCGATGAAATGACAGGATTCGATTTTGAAACAATTTATTTTAAAATGTGTAAAGTCTTTATTTTTTACCTTAATGATACCAGTTATATTTTAATTATTTGGTATTTCATTTGTGCGTTGAAGGTTGAAGGTAGCAAAAAAAAAACACGAATAAGCGTATTGTTCCTATTTACTTTGTCTCCCCACGAGGACAGAGTTAGACACCAAGGTCGTTTTTTAAACCACACGTAATCGTTCGTTCAAGTTTAAAATCATCTGAATTATATTAGTTCCGAAAATTTGTTTTGTTTTAAACAGCATTTCCTATATTCTACATAAGTTGGAAATAAATTGTACAGCCGTAAGTTCGGCTCGCGAGGCTGAAATAAAAAGAAGAAACAAAAGACAAAGAGATATGCGTGTGGTTTACAATAAACGATAGAGTAAAATTGTCGTATTGTACTCTATCCATCGGATGTTTTCTTTCTTTTTTTTCTTTTTGTATCTCAATGCGCATGCCCAGTCGTCTTTTACCTCCTGATATACTATAACGTCGCGGGAACAAACAAAGGAAGATAATAAACAAAAGTGCAACTCGGTACCTTTTTTAATTGCAAATGAAATGCATCTAATCGTGGTTCTTCCAAAACAACGCATTTCATTATCTTGTAAAAGTATTTTCGCATACACGTGTGCTTTTTAAAACTCTTTCTCCTCGCTATCTTGCTCTGGTGCTAGCCAGCGCTTTCTCGACCTCCTGTTTATATGTCCATCTTCACTGGATTGCAACTTGTTTCTCTCATCGACCACGTGGTGTATTTTTGCCCCCTTTTCTTTTCACGATTGCTAATTAGCATACGTGTTTTAACGTCTGTTGCTGCTGGTGATATTTTCGCAAGCCAGCTATCCTACTGCTGTTGCCGATTTTCTCACACGCGCTTATACGCGCTCTCTTCCAATACAAGGAGGGGGGATAATGATAACACTAAGTAAATGTGTTACATATTTCTTTTATATATTTCATGTTGTTGCTGCTGCTGTTGTTGTTGTTGTTGTTGTTGTTGTTGTTGTTGTTGTTGCTGCTGCTGCTGCTTTTCCTATTCATAATAATTGTTTTCACAAACGCGTGCTCATCTAAAGAGTTGGATAATTTCAGAAGCCGCCGAGCGTTAACAGTTCTCGTCGGTGAAGTATAAACAGCAGTCATGATTGCAGACAAAATCGAATAACTGAAAAATAAATCTAATTCAATTCATTTCTTTTTATTTGCCTTCAACGCTGAAGGGAATATTCAAATTTTATCCAGACGGTCCCAAGTCGTCATATCGTCGGACACTTTTATCGATGTATGAATAGCAGCTCCATATCGGAGAATGACAAATTCTTAATCTTCAAATAAGAGAACGAAATAATTTTTTTAAAAAATTGTGCAATGACTGTCTAATGGTCAATGGTGTTGCGTAGGTGGTCATCACTCGAGGAAAGGTAAATATTGCACTCGCCCCTTCACACAGCCTCAGTTTTTCTACTAGTCCAGTATTGAACTTCTTATATCTATCTATCTATCTATCTATCTATCTATCTGTTATATAGATATATTTTATATAAAGGAAACTTTGTCTGTGTATGAGACTTCATTCCTATAGACTCTTAAACTGCTGGGTCGATTGTTTTGAAATTTCACTTAAATATACTTTATGTGCCTGACAGTGTTCTTAGATAGGTTTTATATCGGAATGTCTTTGATAAATATTGCTAATCGAAAAAGTCTTATGAAGGAACAGGCGATTTTGACTAAAGTTTATGTAACTTTTCAAAAAATAGTTCATAAATAGCTACCATTTTAATTATTCATATGAAGTTATGGAACAAATGTTGTATTGAAAGATGGGTGATATTAAAACAGTCGTATTACACAGTGAGGTGGGAGATATTCAAAACATCATATGTTGTATTGAGAGGTGGGATTTATTTTGTTCTCCGAACGGCACCAGATTATAAACGTATAAATATTATGTATGTTTGTTTAGCCAGGGGATATGATATAAACGTATAAACTGAGTCATGTTGTATCAGAGAGTTATCACACGTTACAGTTCATATTACATAAGGTATCATTTTTTATAAGAAGAAGAATATATGCTTCATACCTTTCTTTCTTCAAGAGTTCTTCTATCTTCACTGCTGAGCTCCGTAATGAAACATGAAATGACCAAGATCATAACCAATTGAGACCTCTGTTCTTTCTTCTTTTGTGAAACCACAGAACAACACTTTGTATTTTTTAAATATAAATTTATTTCAATTGTCTCAAATGGTCTTCACTAGAGTCTGGATTTCGTCTACATACTTATTCTTCACAGTCTCGCTTCCTGGCTTCAAGTACGTCTATTCACTCTCGTGACTAAACTCCAACTCTCTTCAACTGACTAAACTTCCTGATCTCCTGACCTCAGTTCCGGTGACGTAACCGATTTAAAGACACGCCTCCTTAACGTGACCTTTCACCGTCTGCCTTCCCAGGGTTATTCTGTTTATTTAACCTAGCTAATATATGTAAACATCTTAAGCTAATACCCATTGCTACACTTTATTCTATAAACTAGCGGGGGTACCCAGCGTTTCCCGGCGTTGCCCTGGTTTTTAGATGCGTGTGTGGTTGGGGGATGGTAAAATGAAAACAAAGCGAAAGCATAACCCTGTTTAAATATTATAAACAATGTTAAAACTAATTTAAAAAAAATGAACGTGATGCAATACGAGCGGTCTGGTGGTGCCCGTGTGTTTGAAAAATCCCAAAAACGTTTGAAGGGGGGTCGAAATCGAATCATTGAGGCGAAAGCGCCAAAAAAAAAACGTGATAGATTAACTAAAAAGTGAATTAGGTCAAATATCAATTCCGCAGTGAAGTTTGTTTTGGTTTAGTTTCAGTAGTCACATCACACTCGAATTCTAAATGAATGTTTTTGTTTTCTCGAATTCTAAATGAATTTATTTGTTTTAATTTTAATTTAAGTGTAATGCAAGTGAATTCACGATATCGTTGCGTTGTAATCTTTGTGTATAAATAAATGTTGAGTTGCAAGTACTAATAAATAAAGGTCATAGTTAGATTTCACGGTTAGAGTCGTTTAAACCGGAAGTAAAATCCGGATAGTCTCGCAGATTGCGTCTTACACTAACGAAAAAAAAAAGCAAAAAGTAAACAATAATAGTAATCGCGTTTTTTTGTTGTTTTTTTTAAATTTTTTTTTAATTTCTATTTTATTATGGAAAAACAGAAAGCATAAATCAGGGAAAAAAGATTTAAAAAAAAACGGCATAAGTAACCTTGTACGATTCCAAACCGGTGTGTTTGTTACATGATAAGGGCTGTCCCCTGTTCATGTAAGTATAAAAATAGAGAGATTAGTTAAAATGAAAATAAGAGAAATCAGAAATCGAACCCTGGACATAAGTTTTAAAGAACAATAGGTTTAAATGGAATGTCCAGTAAATTGTTAATTCGGATGAAATAAATAATAAATAAACTATTCAATTGTTAAAAGAATGTGGATAATAAAATATTGGTTAAATAAATTAGATATGTAGGTTAAATTCCTTTGTGGAAACAACACAAGAAAAATAGGTTATTGGGAAATCAATGTCGGAAACGTGCAAAGTCGCGCATCTTGAAACACGTGAATTTTGCTCACGTGGCCGGGATGCATGGATTTCTCAGTATAGGAAGTGGGAGTTAGTTGGTCGCGGAGACAGTCAGAGAGACAGTCAGAGAGACAGTCAGGAGAGACAGTCAGGGGAGACGGTCAGTGAGAAAACTCAGAGACAGGCGGACGTCTGAAGCGAGACGTCACTTCAGAAACTAAAATGTGAAACTTTGAGTTCTTAATGAGGAAGTCACAACCGGTTGTAAGGGAATAAATTCATCATGTGTTTGTGATAAAGCTCATCTTTGTGTTTGTGATTTCTACAAAAAGGTAAATTGTATTGTTATTATATGTCTGTGTTATAAAATGTCATTACAACAACATCTCTCTCTCTAAGATACAACATCATATGTAATAAGACAAGAACTCTCACTAAGACTCATATCATTACTAATAAGAACTCACGTAACATACGCGCACAAGTGGTATAGTCTAATAATAATAATAATAATAATAATAACTATATAACATGTTTCCTCGTAGTGTTCCTTATGTCCGCATCCGCTACGGTGTAAATAGGGAGAGGGGAAAGGAGGAATCTAATAGAGAGAAAAGATGTTGCAACTCCCATTGAATGTAAGCGATTTTGGCAGTGGACTCTCACCGGAAAAAATATAGGAATGTACCTTTATCGAGGAACCGTAGAGGCAATTGGCCTATAGTAAACCTCAGATAATGTGCTACAGTCTGTGCGCATTACATTTGCATGTAATGTAATGATTTCTTAATCCTATTAAGGCCAAAGTTGGAGGGGAAAAATGAGTTCATTTTATTTATATAGAAGAGAAGAGAAGAAAATAGAATAGAAAATAGAGAAGAGACAATAAATAACTCCCAATATAAACTATTTTAAGAATATCATTGAATAGATAGATAAATAGATAGACGGATAGATCGATAATAACTAATTAACTTTTTACAATGTTAATTATCCAACACAAATTCGGTTAAAGATTTAATATTGATTTAATCTTACAAAGTTATCTCCTCTTTCAATTAGTTTTTAAATGTGTTGATTCTTCGATTGAAAACTACTTTCTTTCTTTCACTCAAACTTTAATATTACAGTTCTATGCAATAACAAAATGTACTGCAGTGTTGTTTCTCTGATATGTGTATACTTTTTTATACACACCAGTCGATTAACCCTCCCCGTTTTCATTTGATTTTAGGCTTATCTTAATAGCGATTTATTAGTAAGAGAGAGAGGCAATAACAGGGGCCAAGGAGGGATATGCTTTTAGAGTTGATTTAGAGAAACAGGGAGATATAGAGCTTGGACCGCACATTACTTAGTTTACATCGCGCCCACCACCACCTCTCATTCAGGTATTTGGAGACTAACGTGATTGCACAGCACGAGTGTTCATCGACGAAGAGATATAATTACATTTTACTGGAAATCGCTCAACATCTGTTTACCCGCCGAGGTCATACTTTCTGATTCCTGATCCGTCAACCATTCTCTTCAATCAATATGGCTTTTCGTTTTGTAACATATAATGATCATATTTTCAGTACATATCGGGATTAATTTCACCAAACCATCAAATTTAACAAAGTATTTCAACAAGTCCGCATGACATTATATTAGACTCTAAAGTATTTACCGAGCGAAGGTAGAACCTGACAAGTAAAGCAACGACAATCGCTATCCCCTAGTTGAACACCAAGAGGTGCTGCAGTGACTACCATCTCGCAAGAGTTTTGCCACTGTCACAGGCCTCGGACGAACAAGACCAGTGTCTTTCCGCCTGAGTTTGTGGAATGAATCAGTCAAGGACTGAAACAACAAGGCTCTTCCGGCACCAAAAGAAGACCTCCCAGATAAGCTCTGAAGTCCCACAGAATGATTGGGTAATACTCAACCTGGCCCGAGCGAAGATTGCAAAACACAGAACGACCTCCACAAATGAGGCTATGTACAGGACGGTCCGTAAACCTGCGATGCCGACATGCAGACTATTGCACACATCTTCACAGACTGTCCTGTTCTGGCCTGGACCTAAGGGATGCCTCGGACACATCAAGACGATGAATCTCAAGATGGAGCGAAACGCTATGAAGATGATGACTGAGAAATGTTTTATCTGGTACATATGGGTATGGATACACGTTTTCTTATATAGCGTCAATTCGCGTGTTAACATTTACCGACCTGTCTTCTATCCGCTGCAAACATTTATTTAGTAAAATACCAAACAACAGATCCAAATCTCGTGGTTTTGTTGGAAACTTCACGGTTTTCATGTTAATCCCACCATCTCACTGTTAATTGTTTCACTGCCAATATCTATATATATCTAAAACAATATTCCTACTAGTGAGACATCGACCTGGGTTAAGGCTAATTGCGATGACCACATCCCTTGTTCGAGACGAAGGTAGGTGCATTCCACTGTCGGATTTCCTTGCAGTTTGCTTGATCTATGATAGTTAAGACTTTCTTGTGTGCGGCGCGTTTGTTCAGTTTGGAGAGTGCTTGCCTCGCATGCAAAAGGCTCGGGTTTCGAATCCTGAGTTCGGATGTGTCTAAATGATGAGCCCAAATGAGGGCGAAACTCGAGTCTTGGACTTCCGGTCTGTTGGCTTTCGTGGCTCTTGCTAGCTGCAATGTTGTCTTGCAGTGGAATTATATATAAAACAATAGATGTGTTTGTCTGTGTGAAAATATTTAATCGATAAAACTTTAAACTACTGATCATATAACACTGAAATTAACAGGAAATAGTAATCTTACACCAAGGATGGTTTTATAACGAGTAAAATCTTTGTTTGGATGGATGAATAATGTGTCCAGAAACATGTTGGCAAGTTGAAATGCAAAATGTTCATTTCAACTTGCTGGTATATTTCTATTAGGTTTACGCATGCGTAAATTCAATCATTCGGTAGAAATAAGTTAGTTTTCAATATTTTTCATCTAAATGTCAGGTTAGCTCAAGCGGTAAGGAACGCGGCTAGAGCACTAACTTTTTCGGTTTCGATTCTAGTTTATGGCACTCAACTTTTGTAAATCAGTACTAAATGTATATAATATTCAATAGAGAATTGTCTCTCTAACAATAAATACGGAATCTGCATGAATTAAAATATATTTAAGCGTATTTTACGCCCCGGCAAACCTGGGCGTCGCTCGCTAGTTAAAGAATAAACAAGTTGACTTCGTTGATATAAGCAATATCGCCAGTCGAAGATTTTGTTCTGCAATTTCTCCATAATAATACGAAACTAAAAACCGTTTACATTGTTATGGGAAAGACTATTTTTTAAAAGCAAGCTGTAAAATTTTATGCAACACTTGCAAGTTTTCTTATTTAATGATTCTGAAGCACTACTAACAACTACCAGAATAATTCGCACTTGACAATTGAAACGACTGATGTAAGATGTGAGAATATATAACAGCGTCCAAAATTTACTGAACGCTTCTATTTGTATCACTAAGTGTCGCATAAGTTTTGTTACAATATTTTGATATAGTAATTAGGTTATGCAAAACACTTGCATGAGTGAAAAAGCGAGTAGTGACGCATTGAACCTGAAGTCGCCTTCCAGAAGTGTTGTAGAAAAAACGAGAAGTAATCCAAAAAGAATATTTATTCACTCTCCTCTTTGTTTTTTGTTTGTTTTTTGTTTTGTTTTGTTTTTGTTTTTTTGCAAGAAGAAAAAAGCGTGTTTCCGGAGAACTTGTTGCGGGGGCCGGTCGTCCGGAGACAATCGACCCAACAACTAACAAAATAGACACAGGCAAAAGGTAAACAGCATAAAGGCAAAGAAGAATGACAGACACAGGTTGTTTGGTTAAAGACGAGGGTTCGCCTTTTATTTTGAATAGAAGAAACAAAAATCGTTCAATCTGGGTGCTGGTCGCCTGGAAGGTCGCACGTCACTGGAGGTAAGGTCTGGAGGTCCGGACTGGTATTCTGGACGTAGTGTGGTTCAGAGGGTGCTCGCTGGGTATGGAATGGTCAGCTGGGCGTCAGGGCGATCCGGAACGAAGGGTGAACACTGAGAGCTCAGGGGTCAGTGTTAAGGAACAGACGACACTGAGAACGGAGGGATCAGTGTTCGGAACGGACGACGCTGAGAACGGAGGGATCAGTGTTTAAGAACGGAAGACAGGTAGGGAGCCAGATTGCGAACCAGAGGAACAACGTGCAAGCGAGGTAGCGGACCAGAGGTGCAAGCGAGGTAGCGGACCAAAGGTGCAAGGCGCAGTGCAAGGTAGCGGACCAGAGGTGCAAGGCGCAAGCAAGGTAGCGGGCCAGAGGGGCAACGCGCAGTGCAGGAAGCTGAATGCTGCAGGCAGGAGATGCAGGAAGCTGGAGGCTACAGGTAGGAGGTGCTAACAGAGTAAACAAAGTGATAGGTCTTTCGTAGGAACCTAGCCCTGAAAAGGGCTCTTTGAATTACTGCTGTAGCTGCATCGGCGCTGGTTCTGGAGAGGTTATGAGGAGGGCTAACAGAGTAAACAAAGTGGTAGGTCTTTCGTAGGAACCTAGCCCTGAAAAGGGCTCTTTGAATTACTGCTATTGCTGCATCGGCGCTGGTTCTGGTTCTGGGGTGTTTCCTGACCGCTGCTGCTACCGCATGAGATCCTTCGGCAAGTGAGTGGATCTCCAAATTCAGGGGACTCGTAGCCCCCTTGCCGGCTTACTTTTTTTGGCCGAGAGGCGCTTTCTTTGTGGAGACAGGGTGTTACAAGTGACGTCGCTCTCGGAAAATGAATAAATGAAGGTCATTAATTCCAGACGAAATTTTTTACAAATCAAACTTAGTTTAGAAGTTTGAGAGTTGTATTTAAATTCATTCTGTCTGAAACAAAAAGACAATCATTTAGCTATTAATCGTAAAAGATTAATTTTTATGTGTATTTCCTTTCACAGCGAGGATGTGGGGGAAAGGAGACATAAGTAGGTCAGCAGCTGGCCTTGCCTTTTAGGTGAGGCTATTCGTCCACTCTCCTCTCTTTTCTTCTGTTGCTCATGGTAGAAATGACGCGTGCTTATTAACGGTGGAGTGGGGAAGGTAGTTTTTCTTGCCCCCACGATAAGGCTCTCTCCCTGGATAATTGATCATACTCAATTGCAAATATGATGTACTGTCCCAGTGAGGGGATGTATGTATATGATGGTTTTCGATCATGCCCTCTCCCTGGATACTTGGGTATAATCCACTAGTAGTAGATGTACGTCTTATATCTACTTGGAAAGGTAACCTTTCTTCCACGCCTGGTGTGTTTGGTGGGAGGGCTGGACACTTCTGGAGTTTGGTCTTTCTCTTGGCGAGCTGGCTGCGATTGTGTTGTTGTTGGGGCTGATTCGGCGTCTGAGTGAGTTGAGACGGGTTCTGCCCCTTGCGATGTCTTTTCCAGGAAAGCTGGTTTAACCCTGTCGATAGAAATGGTGTCGTTCCGATTTCCTCGGTTGATGGTCAGATGTTTTTCAGTACGCTGCAAGACTTTAAACGGACCTTGGTATGTTGGTATTAGTGGTCTCTTTACTGCATCATTCCGTACGAAGACATTCGCAATCCTGCAGCTGGTGAGGGACGTGGACGGTTGGTGATGATGGTTGCCAGGGTGGTGAGTACTGGAGTTGGGACATTTTACGGCGTAGCTCTTGAGTGGAAGGACTTGCCGAAGTAAGGTTGGGCGTGGTATCCTCGAAGTATTGGCCAGGTAGAGAAAGAGTCGTGCCGAAGACTACTTCTGCTGGGGAACAACCTAGGTCCTCTTTCAGTGAGTTTCGGATTGACAATAGGATCAGAGGTAGCTCATCCACCCAGTTGTTGGTGTGGTGTCTTGTGGTCAGAGAAGCCTTCAGTGTCCGGTGAAATCTTTCCACGAGGCCGTTGGCGCGAGGGTGATAGGCTGTTGTCTTGATGTGCTTGACGCTAAGTATTTGGGTAAACTCCTGGAAGAGTAAGGACTGAAAATGTGCACCGCGGTCTGTGGTGATGCTGCCGGGCACACCAAATACTGCAATCCACTCTTGAAGGACGGCCTTTGCTACTGTGTTAGCCGAGGTGTCTCTGATGGTAACTGCCACTGGCCACCTGGAGAAACGGTCCACAACAGTGAGGAGGTGCTGGTAATTCTGGCACATTGGAAGAGGCCCGACTATGTCGATATGAATATGACTGAAGCGAGCGTCGGGATTGCTGAATGTGCCTGGTGGGGATCTTGTGTGTATGTGTACCTTGCATTTCTTGGCACTCAAGACACGTTGACACCCAATTCCGGATGTCCGAGTTCATATTCGGCCACACAAAGCGGTCGGTGATAAGTTTTCCTGTGGCCCGTTTGCTGGGGTGTGACATCTCATGGAGATGGTTGAAGATCTGCCTCCGGAGTGCGTGAGGTATGTAAGGTCTGGGATGGCTCAGTTTGGTGACACAGTAAATGGTTCTGCTACTGAAGGGGGCCGGAAATTCCTTTAACTGACGGGATGTGTTTGCCAACACATCTGGGAGGGTTGTATCGGAGTCCTGTGCCTCTGCTATCCGGTCCTGGCTGAGCGGGCTGTCTTCCATGGCGTTGATGTTGGACCTGGACAAGGCATCAGCAACAATGTTATTTTCGCCTTTGACATATTGAATGTCGGAGGTAAACTGGGAGATGTAGTCCAGGTGCCTGATCTCACGGGCAGAATATTTGTCCGAGTTGTTAGACAGAGAAGTTGTCAGGGGTTTATGGTCAGTTAAAACAGTAAAACTGCGGCCCTCGAGTAGGTGGCGAAAGTGCTTGATAGCGAGGTAGATTGCTAGAAGTTCTTTGGAGAAAGTGCTATATCTCGACTGAGCTGGTAAAAGTTTAGCGGAGAAGAAGGCTATAGGTTAGCGTTGGTCTTCACTCTCCTGTTCCACGACAGCTCCTACTCCAGTATCTGAGGCATCTGTAGTGAGATATATGTGCGTCCGGGTGTCCTCGTTCAGGTGTGCCAACTTTGTGAAGTTTGCTAAAGCAGCTTTTGCTGCGTAAAAAGCTTTTACTTGTTCCCCCTCCAGAGTGATGGATTTGTTTTTTCTCTGGAGGAAGTTTGTCAGGGGGGTGAGGAGATCTGAGCATTTTGGGATGAAACGTCGGTAAAAGTTTACCATGCCCAAGAAACGTCGTAGTTGTTTTATGGATGTTGGCATGGGAAAATCCCGTATCGCTTCTATTTTCGCCGGAAGTGGAGTGATCCCATGAGCATCGGTGTGGTGTCCTAGGAAGTTTATGTGCTGTGCTCCGAATTCCCACTTGTCTGGGTTGATTCGGAGTCCATAGTGTTTCAGACGGCGAAACACTTCTTCCATGTGTTTTGCGTGGGTCTCCACATCTCTGCTGGCCACCAAGATGTCGTCTATGTAGGCGTAGACGTATGGCAGGTCACGCAGAACCTCGTCCATAAGCCTTTGAAAAGTCTGGGCTGCATTACGTAGTCAAAAGGGCATTTTTAAGAATTCGAACACCCCGAAAGGGGTTGTAACGGCTGTCTTATGTATGTCCTCTGGGGCAACTGGTACCTGGTAATATGCCTTGGTCAGGTCGATCTTCGAAAAGATACGAACCCCCTGTAGGCCTGATGCGAAATCGTGAATGTGTGGAACTGGATACCGGTCGGGCACGGTGAACGCGTTTAGTTTTCGGTAGTCCACGCAGACTCTGAACTCTCCATCAGGCTTGGGTACCAAATGTAGTGGCGATGTGTATGGACTGTCTGAGGGACGGATGGTGTTGTCCGCCAACATCTCTTCAAAAGCCTTCTTTGCATATGCCAGCTTGTGTGGGGGGAGTCGTCGTGGCCGTGCGAATGCGGGTTGTCCAGTGGTCTTTATGTGGTGCTGGGTCTGATGTTCTCCTGCGTCGGTAGGCTTGATAGGCTGAGTGATGTCCTTGTACCGGCACAGGATTTCCGCGTAGCGTGGGTCGTGTTGTGTTGCTACGCTAATCCCGGTTGTGTTGCAACTTGATGGGGTCCCTATAACCTTGAGAGATGTGGTGTTGTCGGATAGGGTCCTTGTCTTCATGTAGACGGTCAAGTTGTAGTGTGCCAGGAAATCGGCACCGAGCAAGGGGGTTTTGACATTTGCCACAGTGAATGACCACTTGAAGTCACGCCTAAGGTTAATATTTAGTGTTAGTTCTTGGTTCCCGTAGGTTTCTATAATGGAACCGTTTGCTGCCCGAAGTTGAAATGGGGCGGGTCTTAGGTTTGACTTGTTGGTGGGTGGTACGACGCTGATGGCCGCACCGGTGTCGACTAAAAATCTTAGGCCGTTGTTCTGGTCCCACACATAAAAAAGACGACTATGCATGTGTGTACCAGCAGGGGTCGTTGCTGCTGCCTGCTGGTTTATTCGTTTCCCTGTGTCCTTTGGCGTGTACAGGGAGGTTGACACTTGCGAGCTTGGTCCCCGAAACGTTGATGGTACCAGCATTCGTTGGGGTTATAGCTCCGTCTCTAGCTCGAACTGCGGGTACGGCTTCTATAACGCGTGCGTGGGGCTGGGCTCCGACCACGAGCGTGGGTGTCTGGGTTTCGTTGCCTCTGAAATAAGGTGAATTTCAGCTCTTGGAGTTCGGCTCTCATCTGAGCCATCTCTTTGAAGCGTCGTGTAAGGTTTTGAGGGCTGTTATCGCCTTGGTGATCTCTTCGGTGAGTCATTTCCACTTGGTGGACTCCTTCGTGGGTGTCGTCCACTTGGTGGACTCTTTCATGGCCCCGGGAATAGACCTTGTCTGCTGAATCGGCCAACACTTCCAGGGGAGTTTCTATAGGAACCAGGGCCAACACTTGAGTGATGTTCGAGGGCAACCGATCCATCCATAGGCCTCGGAGAATAGGCTCGGCCATGGTGTTGTTTCCGAGGCGACTCTTCATAAGCCGCAAGAGCTGGGATGGAGTTCTGTCGCCGAGATACACGTGAGAGAACAGATCTTCATCTGAGCGGCCTGTGCGCTTGAGGATGGCATCTTTGAGGTGGGTGTACGGGAGGTGTTCGGGTGTATACATCAGGATGTCCTCCACTTCTTCCACGACGACTGCTGGTAGGGCCTGTACCACTGCGGCATATTTGGTGTCCTGGCGTGTGACTCTCCTGGATGCGAAAATCGCCTCAAGTTGAATAAACCAACTACTGGTGTTCACGGGGTTATATGGCGGTAGTTGAATGAAGGGAGTTGATGAGTTAATTTTGTGTTCTTCGGTGCCTTCCACCATCTTCTGTGTCAGTTGTTTGCCCGTGTCGAAAGTCGCGTCGAGTTCGTCTGTATTTTTAGCAATCTTCTCTGCCAGCTGTTTTTGCCTATGTTGAGAATCACGTCGGGGTCACCATTTGTTGCGGGGTCCGGTCGTCTGGAGACAATCGACCCAACAATTAACAAAATAGATACAGGCAAAGGGTAAACAGCATGCAAGGCAAAGAAGAATGACAGACACAGGTTGTTTGGTTAAAGATGAGGGTTCGCCTTTTATTTTGAATAGAAGAAACAAAAATCGTTCAATCTGGGTGCTGGTCGCCTGGAAGGTCGCACGTCACTGAAGGCAAGGTCTGGAAGTCCGGACCTCCAGTGACGTGCGACCTTCCGGACGACCGGCCCCCGCAACAAACTTCTTACCTCCCACATCACGGAGTGGAATGCTGGAGAGATACACTAAATCACTGGTTATAATAATTCACTTCAAAAGAATGACAAAAATAAGTCAATAAACGAAAAAAAAACTATACATTGCCTTTTTGATGGTGTATTTATTTGCTTCCCCACCGAGTAAATTAAGCACAAGGCCGATTTTAAATATATTGCCTTTTTGATGGAGCCTGATAAGCACTGCCAATCCCTTAGAGACACGTATTAGTACAACTGCTAATAGGCAACATGCGCCGGCCTCATTATTTTACATGAGGAAAATACATCTGTTGTGTTACAGATGACTCCGTGAAGGAGTATCCTTCTAAAGAGAGTAAGGATTTGAGCTACAACATTCTTATTGGTGCAGTCATTTCCATGCATCCGTCCATCTGGAGGGGCATAGGCCATCCACAACATTTGTAACTGTATTTGTAGCGAGGAGTTCTTTTTTAGGGGTGAGGGTGCTGGCATCACTCCTAACCTTCCCAGAAGGTACATACAGCGCCTAGTCATCCCAAGTGGTCACCCATCTGGTACTGGCCAGGCTCAACATTGCTTAACTTCGGTGATCTGGTGAGAACCGTTGTCTCAACGTGATTGTACATTACTCATTTTCATGCAGGATATCTATTAAAATATTTAAATCGTACATTTTAGAATCAATGAATGGGGGGTACAATTAAAAGAGGAGCTTCAGCCAAATAAAGGAATACTGCATTCAAAAAAATACATAGTTTAAGTGTGGCGCGATGCTGTAAATAAAACTGGACCAAGGACTACAAATCTTACCAATGCCTCCGACGAACAGGATCATCAATGGACGTCGATTATTACAAGGAGAGGTAAACTTACAAAGGTAACCGACTAAACCAATCGGCAAGCTAGTCGTTGAGCGAACTGATGAATAGACGAAAAACCTTATATACGAAGGTGTTCCAAAAGTAATTCCTCCTATTTTTCATTCCGCCCGAATGGCTCAAAAGCAGAAAAATGAATCGATCAACATTCATCGGCGCCTGTTGAACGTTTACGAAGCCGATGCAGTTGATGTCAGCACAGTTAGGAGACGAGTTCGTTGATTTCCGAGTGGCGATATAGCTGTGAATGACAAAGGGTGTTCCGGACGCTCATGCACAGCCACCAGCCTATCGCTTGCAAAAATGCTTAGAGTATGATAGCGACTATGTAGAAAAATAAATTATGGAGTGCACAATGTCGTTCGTTTTAATGGTATCACTCTCATCTTCGTATTACTTATGAGTTAAAAGAAAATAGGCTGCGTTACTTTTGTAACGAACCTCGTATATCGAAGTCAAAATGTCATTTGCGTAACCGAGCACAGCTCACTTCATTGTCACGGATGTCACGGTACAACAGCTTGTTTGACATAACTACTGTGCCCTTTCCGCCACAGAAATAATATAAAAGGTGGGCGGCGTTTCGACTGGCGTAGATGAGAGTGAGCAGTTTATTAACTGCATCAGTTTTATCGTTGAATTCCAAACAAATAGGAGGCCGCACCGTTGAACCCAGCAGTCAGGTCAAATGTCGTTTGTATACATTCAACGGCATGAGCTTCACACAGGCACACATTTTTCCGTTATTAGAACTTATAGTTTTTGGTAGGTTAACAAATGTTGAGAATGATATTTTACTGTACTTTTGTGCATAAACTTAAGTTACTACATTGGCATGTTGGTCTTCTCTCTGTTATTAGCAAAGATTTTGAAAATTTGGTCAACGACAAACGTGTTCATTTATTGGAAAATCTGTGTATCTTCAGTGATGTGTGTATGTCTTTTGCGGTGTACGTTCACCGTTGATCTTTTAGCAATTTTAAATGAACCGACCTATTGATTCATGGATAATGCAGGAAAATGCAGAGCTATTGTGCTTAACATTTCGAAAATGTTCGATAGAGTATGACTTACTGGCCTTCTACGTAAAATTCAGGGTTATGGTATTATTGGTGAAATTCTTAGCAGTAAGTATTACTTTGTTTTTTGTTGTTTTTTTTTTGGGGGGAGGGGTTCTGATTGTGAGTAACTCTGGGTAGTATCTCTTCATTTGCTTTTCTTATCAATACTTGCAATTTTCATGGTTTTATTCTAGAGCCGATTCTTTTTTTTTCTTTACATCCAGAGAATATTATTCAGAAGATTAACATCTATGCTGTTGATATGACTCTCAATTCTGTGTTGCTTCTTACCTATTTTCTCCAGAGCAGTTGAAATGTGCAGCTAATGTAGAGGTTGGCTTGGATTCAATTGTGGATTGGGAATTGGATACTTCGTTTCATTCTATTGAGACTCCGCCCGTGTCTTTCAATCGTAAGCGTGCCCCTTTTCTCCCTCAGATTCTCATGGATAGATTTGCTCTTAGGAATGAATCAATTCTGGAATTTGTTGGTCTTTCTTTCTCATCAAATCTTTCTTGGATTATATACATCAGACTCATTGCACATTCTGGTTCTCGTAAAGTCGGTTCTCTTTATCGCTTTAAACATTTTCTCACACACGAAGCTATCCCCTATCTCTACAAACCTACTATCAGACTATTATGGAGTACTTTTATTATGCTGATGAATCTCTATCCCATGTGCAGAAATGTATTTATAATTTCATTGAGCCTACCAGTCTTTCTTTTCTGCAACCGCTTTCTTACAGTCGTGATGTTGCTTGCTCAATCTTTTTTATAAACATTATAGTATATGTTCTTCAGAATTGTCTGAACTATTCCCTGCTTTCTTTCTTCCAGCTCGTTTGATTCGTTGATCCGGTGATCTCTGCCAATTGTAATACAGTTTCTTGTTCCAGTAGTTTCTTTTTAAAAACTGCAGGCCTATGGAACTCTCTTCCATCTGAATGTTTTCCTCCTACCTATAACCTTATTATCAAGACTAAGGTCAGTAGGAATCTTCTGTCTTTTCGACAATAGTATTTCGTTCTTGCTAGCTCTTACATTAAGTGGCTTCACGCATTGTCCGGGGCGTTTTTCATAAAAACATATAAATAAAAGCTCAGGATACAATCTTGATTCAATTTCCAAAACAAGGCTCATTTCGTCGAATTATTTTTGGTCTTTCAGTTGATTTTAATCTGCTTGTATATTATATGGTTAGAGATCATAGTCTCTCTCTCTCTCTCTCTCTCTCTCTCTATATATATATATATATATATATATATATATATATATATATAAGAACAAATAATTAATAAAACATGGTAAAAACACTAAGGAGAATTAAAACATATTAAATTAAGTGGATTGTCTCTGATCCGCAGAGATTCGAAATTATAAGCTCTATTTCCTATTTGGTTTTATTGAGCTTTTACATCTCGTTAGGATTACTTTATTAATATTAAGTATTTAATATTTATAATATACTTTAAGTTTGCTATTTTCGAAATTCTTATTTCATATATATATATATATATATATATATATATATATATATATATATATATATATATATATATATATATATATTAGGTTGATGCAAAAATAATGTTGTTTTTTAAGGTTCAACTGTATATATAAAAACGACATTCTTTTTGCACCAACCTAATATATACCTTCCCCCTCCTCTCTCTCTCTCTCTCTCTCTCTCTCTCTCTCTCTCTCTCTCTCTCTCTCTCTCTCTCATCCTCGCTTTGGCACAACAGAAGACAGACGTATAAGAAGAGCTCTCTTAAAGACACTCTCCTCTAGCATGGGCAATTTTTAAGCCACAGTTAATGGAATATTTTCTCATGTTGACTGGTGATGAATTAATAAATTAAAACCGTTATTAATGTTGTTAGGATCTCTGCTGATTACGCGTGCCATGTCAAGTAAATGCGACATCCTGATAAGCACATCGCGTCAAATGAAGATGGCGTCGTCGGTTGGGTGAGACAGTTCATGCAACGCAGCGACGGACTCATCACATGCATAATACCACAAGACTAAATCGGTTAAGACTTTCCTTAATGAATAAAATATCTTCGTTATGATAAGCGATGCTCAATGCACAGATTTAAATCCAATGAAAAGTGATTGGCAGATTCTCGCAGAGATATCTAAATTCAAGAACTATTGAATAATTGTGAGGATTCTTTCGATGCGGAAGGAGCAAAGTTTCACTGTAAGAGTTCCGTATTTTCTTTTTCTTTTTTGCTTTAACAAAATATGTTGAATTATGATTGAAAGCAAAGAGTTTCGTATAAAATATAAAAATTATATAGGAATTTGTACTAGTTCATATTGTTCTGGTTATTGGGCATTCATATTTTGTGATAAAATACACATTTTGAGTACTTCGGTAATTAATTACACAAATCAAATTAAAATGTGCATGTCAATTGCATCCAATATTTATTAAATATTTGCTAAATTTAAATCTCTAGCTAAGTAACTATTACCAATTATTATGATATTAAATACTTTTAAGAAATAAATGGATTAATATTTATTTTTTTAAATACAATAGCTTATCAAATAGCTTGAATAAATTGAGCAATAGAGAATTTTATTTTTATCAATGGGGCAAGCAATTTTGAAAAAGTATTATCAAAAAATATATCTCCATATTAACAACCTTCCGGGCCGGAAAAGTACTTTATGGGGGAAAAATTAATTACATAATGTTTATACTTATTGGTCTTTTTCGTTTCATAGAAGATGCAATAAAGCGTCTGGTCGTAGATGTATTTAATCGGTTATACATGTTAACTCGAAGATTAATATCATTGACGTATATGTAGGTCTTTACTTTTTGTATAATGATCGTTATTTGTTGTATATTAATTGTTATTTATTTATTTATTTATTTGGAATGCAGCAAAACATGCCCACACACACACACACACACACACACACACACACACATATATATATATGGGAAAATATGCCTGTTCAATTATATCTTACATTTTTTATGTGTTTTGCTGCATTCGGCATTTGTCTGTATTTGTATATATATATATATATATATATATATATATATATATGTGTGTATGTATCTCCTGAAAATCTCAACATAAATAGATCTACGACCAGACTCTTTATTGCAATATATATATATATATATATATATATATATATATATATATATATATATATATATTGTTTCTTAGAGTTGGAGAGGCGCATGCTTGGGGTTAACACTTTATTTATTTATTGGAATGCAGCAGAACATGATCACACACACAAATATATATAAGCATGTTTTGTGGCATTCAGCACTTGTCGGTATTTGTGCACACAGACACACACACACATATATATATATATATATATATATATATATATATATATATATATATATGAACAAATGATTAATAAAACATGTTAAAAGACATCTTGAAAAAGAGTTAAAAACATATTTAATTTTAAAAATGGAAACACAAGATAAGTGGATAGTCCTTAATCTGCGGAGTTTCGACGAAATACTCTCCTTCTCATCAGAGGGCAGGAATTAGCAAAATGCAGGATCGGATTTTGCATATAAAAGTATTAATGAAACTACAAGTAAGTCACAGATCTTACTTGGTTAAAAAAAAAAGGGGTGAGGTAAGGGGAACAGGAGGCAAAAGAAAAATGATAAAAAGATTTCATATGAATGGATAGTCCGGTGAAGGGTAAAAATCCAAAAATGGTAAAATCCAAAACGGTCGAATTTCAAATTTCAATCCAATGGGTAAATTCCAAATGGTCCAAAATAATCCAAAAGGCAGACTTCCTTGGAAAAAAGAGCAAATGGAATGAATTTCAAATCATTAAAAGAAAAGCACTGGAGAGAATATTTAAAAACACGTCTGTCAAGGCTGGATGAATCAAAAACAGCCTACAGAAAATGAATTTTGTTGATTATATATATATATATATATATATATATATATATATATATATATATATATATATATATTTATATATATATAATTATATATATATATAATTATATTGTACCCTATATATAGTAGTGGTTTCAAAAGTTTATATCTATATATATGTGTGTGTGTGTGTGTGTGTGTGTGTGTGTGTGTGTGTGTGTGTGTGTGTGTGTGTGAGAGAGTTGTGTCCTATCAGCTAGAACCGAAAACAAAACATTTAGCTCTCCACCGTTATTCGCTATCATATGACCAAAGGACACATGGACGACAAAAATTAAAAATTAAACGTATGAAATATATAAATGTATATTGGTGCATGCCTAGATAATACAGGTTTAGTCGACTTACCCTTGCCAAGTTCCAATTGTTCCATGTTGTCCCCTACCAGAAATTTTACCGGCTAAAAAACAATCGAATTTGTTCAACGGGTCGGAATCCCCTACATATAAAGTTTCAAGTCTGTAGATCAAAAATTGACAGCGTAGTTTAGCAGAGATTGCACACACACACACACACACAGTTTTATATATATATATATGGAAAAATATTCAATTATATTTCAACCTTTCTTTATATCAAGTCTTTTATTTATGAAGCTCAATGTATGTCACATAAAACTAAAGAGCATATACAAATAAATGATAAAAGGTCTATATTCCAAATTCTAAGATGGTGTCCATCTTTTCTTTTATTTCTTTCAGCAAGTAAAAATGTTCAATTCTTGACAGCACCTGTTTCGTAGCGCAGAAACAAGCATATAATTATTATTTCAATTTTTGTATATGTTCCGCCCTGACTCATCAGAAGAATAAAAACTCATTAACTTTATATATATATATATATATATATATATATATATATATATATATACATATATATATATACATATATATATACGTAAATCGAGTTCATTCTTTCTCACAGTATGAATTATCTCAAAACTTCTGATCCTATTAAAATATTGTAACGGTTTAGTATTTGAGTATTCTAGAAAGAGTACAGTGTATTTTAAGCTATAAAAAGTTTTATTTTCATTAAAAGATGCTTATACATATGAGAATTAGACTGGATGCACGTTTACAAGAGATGTCATTGGAGCCATCCATAGCTCTACAAGTGTTGTTTCATAAATATATTCTTGTAGGTTAAATATGTTTGTAAATAAGATATTATATGACAAGCAATTGCCACTTATATCGTTTCTTTTTTTCATCCTGTGTGCAGCTGTTCGAATAACTCTAATGGTTCGTGTCACGTGGCTGCTTGCCAAACCTAAAAAGAGGAGGAGGCGATAGAGGCGAACTAATTCTTGACAACAAACGTCGTGGCGTATCGCATTATCATCGCAGCCAGAAAACCGTACCCCTGCTATTTTTTTTTTCTTTTTTGTCGTGCTTTTTGTACTCTTTTCAATACATGACGAATTACTGAACATTTGATTGAGCACACATTTTATATGTGAGTATTGATTGGACTCCCTTCTCAGAATACAAAAGATTCTTTCATTCTTGGTGTCCACTTTTGGTCGGACTCGCCATTGCAACACATTACAAAAAGAAATTCAAAAGAAATACTTTACGCTTAGTTTTTCAAATCACAGAATATATAAGTTCTTCTAACTAACTAGTGATATATATATATATATATATATATATATATATATATATATATATATACAGTACTGTTTCGCAGGCAGCTCATCAGTTGGGCTAGACAGGCAACTGCCTCAAGCTAGGATTGAAACCCGACCGCCCAAATGACAGTCAAGGTTTCTCACCATTGCACTATACGGCTGCTGCTGTGAGAGTAATAAATTTTTGACATCATCCAGATGCCCCCGCTTGATTTGTTTACAAAGAGCGTTGCTTAATACGCTAATGGCAGTTTGTATATCACTTCCTAATATGCTCAACCCAAGATAGGGAGCATTATATATATATATATATATATATATATATATATATATATATATATATATATATATATATATATATATATATTATTAGTGTTGGGACGATTAATAGGAATCGAAATCGAGAATCAGAAAAATCGGAAGATTCGGGGGTATCAGAATCGGAAAAATTGATGCCTATCTCCCGATGCAAAAACGATTCTCTTAATTGTCTTTTTTTATTTGATTTTGTTTAAACCAAAATCTTTCATAGCTGGTAATAATGATAAAATAATAAATATTTATTGATTTTAAATTATCAATAAAGCTAAAATCGATAGATCATTCTCCCACAAGTGTATTTTGACGTTTATGAAATATCTGCATATTTAACATATGTTTTTACGAAAATCGGGGAAACTAAAAACTCTATAGTAAAATAATAAGAGATTTATAAGGAATCAGAATCGGAATCGGTAATTGTATAAAAATCTGGAATTTAGCACGGAATCGGTAATTGTATCGGAATCGGGGAAAATATTGCAACGTCTCACCACTAATATATATATATATATATATATATATATATATATATATATATATATATATATATATATATATATATATATGAGTTCTTTTAATCATATTTATATATATATTTGTAACGTTCTCATTTATATGTAAACATGTTTAAACGCGTTAACATGCAGAAATTTCAGGACCCAACACATTGTAGCAGTGAACGTTACAAGGAACATAGAACAAGTAATAACTCGACTCCTTTTTAAACAACGATATTTATTTTTGATTACTTTCCCAAATTAAATATCATTATGCTACCGACCTCTGACCTCTTTCCTCCCAAACATATATTCAAACATGCTCTCGAACGTGTTCTCTCTCTCCTTTTATTAGTTCTTTTTTTCCTTACCATTGCGTCATTTTTTATATCTGTTATATGTGCCTCCTCGCTCTATTACATATATTCCCACTAGTATATATATATATATATATATATATATATATATATATATATATATATATATATATTAAATTGGTTTATACAAACAAAGGGCTACATATGGGTATACACGTTTCAGTAATTTCCTGTTACAGAGAAATCACGTGATCTGGCCAAGGATCTCTTGTGAAAAATAGGCTCAAGATAAAAAAAAAAAACTTATGTACCAAATATTCATTTCTAGATGATTACCAGAATTAGGGAGCGAGGTAAATTAGTTTGGGAGATTATATTTGACGAGAAAATACAGGGTAATAATGGTCACTCATGTATATATATATATATATATATATATATATATATATATATATATATATATACATGGGAATAATAATTTTAAGATCTTTAGTTAACAATGAAGACAACGAAAGGAAGTCTCATGTTGACAGTTAATAAACAACTTTATTTGTCATCTTCGTTAATAGCTTTGGTAGAAGAGAGAAACATAGTAGTAAAAGAGTTCATTGAAAGAGAGAGAAAAGTATTCAATGTGTTTAAAGACATATTTAATATCATGCCGGCTGGTTGAAGAAGAGAACAGTTTAGTGTTTGTGCGCGCACGTGTTTATAACTGGGTAAAAGAGAAAGAAAGGACAAAGTCTTCAGTGTACTAATGTGTTAGTGTGCGTGAGTATGAGTTGTATCGACGAGAGTACTCCTGTAGAATGATAAAGTTCGTGTGGGTACCGCATGTGGAAATAAATGCTAGTTTGAAGAGAACCATAGCTAGCTCGTTGTACTCGTGTCCTGCCCGGGGCCGCAGCCCCAGGTCAAGTCTGCTCCCAGGCAGAGTCAAGATCAAAGAGGATTAAAGGTTCGTGATTTCGCCTTTTAAATACTCAGTCATGTAATTGACAGCTGGCTTGTGATTGGACAAGCCAGGAGGAAATGGATTTCAAATCTCGAAGTTGTGAGAAGTAGCTTCTGTCTGTTTGTAGCTTCTGTCTGTTTGTAGCTACAATCTTTGTTGTTAAAATATAATGAGTAAAAAAAATCATCAATGGACCTGAGGTCATCTCATCAGCATCAGACGAAGACAAACTATTTGCAAAGAACTTTGCAGCTAATTCTACCCTATGCAACCAAGGCCAACAATCCCCCGTATTTCCTCCTATAAAACATAACACGTTATGCAACATACAAATATCTTGATTCCAGTAAAGCAACTGGCCCTGACGGCATTCCAATTATAGTGTTGAAATGGCTTCAACCAGAACTTGCCCCTATACTTACAAAACTGTTTAAGCATTGTCTTAAGAATTGCTTCCCAACACCCTGGTAAACCTCATCAGTATGCCCTGTATTTAAGAATTTAGGTGACAGGTTATCTCCCTCTCAGTACAGACTAATAAGTCTCCTGTGTGTCATGAGTAAGTTGCTGGAATCCATATATAATAATAAAAAAAAAAAGTAGCAAATCACCTCAGCAGAAACACCCTTCTTAGTGACATGCAATATGGTTTCCGTTCTGCTAGATCTAGAGCAGATGTGCTAACGGCTATATCTCATAGGATTAGTGAATCTCTCGACAAAGACTTCCTTTCTAGAGCAATTGCTCATGACATATCAAAGGCATTTGATAAGGTATAGCATAAAGGCCTACTTCACAAGATTCCCAACTACGGTATAACTGGAAATGTTTTTTCAAGTATTAAATCATTTGTCTCTGATAGGCTCATAAGAGTAATGGTTGATGGGCAGAAATCAGAAGCCCACAGAATTAATGCTGGTCTCCCTCAAGGGTCCATCCTGGGCCCAACTCCCTTCCTGATCTACATCAATGATCTCTCAAAACACATACTTAAATCATTCGTTGACATTTATGCTGATGACACGATCATCTATGGCAACACATCAAAGGCCGTAAATGACAAATTTCTATCTGATTCTCTCTCCTCTGATCTTGAGCGTGTGGTACAATGGGGGAAGAGGTGGCTGGTTACTTTTAATGCATCTAAAACCAAGCTTCTATCTTTACATCATCAATGCTCTGATCCCCATCTGGCATCAATTGAAATGGATGGCTCTCGTCTTGGGGAGGCTCCATGTTTTGACAAGTTTCTGTGATTGACATTTACTCCTGATCTGAAATGGAACACGTACATCAAATCTGTTGCCAAGGTCGCTGGAAAAATGGTGGGATCCTTCTACTGCTCCAGTAGATATCTCACTGCTGATGCAATTCTCTATCTACATAAAAGCCAAGTACGTCCAAGGATGAAGTACTGCTGCCACATCTCGGCAGGAGCTGCTAAAAACAGCCTATTCTACCTTGACAGAGTACAAAATAGACTTCGGAGCCTCGTGGGAGATGCCATTTTCTCTTCCCTGCAATTTCTCTCCCACAGAAGGGACGTTGCGAGCCTGTCTTTGTTTTATCGTTATTTCCATGGCAAGTGCTCGTCTGAGCTTCAATCTCTGGTCCCTCCTCGCCAATCTTTCACAAAAAACACCCGTCTAGCTGAAACTACTGTCAATAATTTTCCCCACTCTTTATCTGCGCCTAAATCAAAACGTAAATTTAAGGAACAAAGCTTCTTTCTTAGAAGTGCACGCATGTGGAACTCTCTTCCATTTGCCTGTTTTCCACCTGACTACAACTTGGATGTCTTCAAGTCCAACATAAACAAGTTCCTGTTGACCGCCCCTTAAGTAAGACACTTTACCAGATCTCCATTACTAGCGATTACTACGATATTGTCGCATTGATTACTGTAAACGCAATAGCCCTCATCCCCGAGTGGCTTCCGGGCCTTGATAAGTGGGGACTTCCTTGTAAAAAAAAGAAAAAAATTAAAATATTGCGTGTAAATTTATATAAAATGATTTACTAAAAAATAGCACCACCACATACACGCCCATACACACATTACTATTTGACATATAATTACCAATAAGCTAAGATTTTGCCACACTTAAAACATTCTAATTCTTTACCCCTCCCACCCTTTTAATATCGACATTGAACTTTGCAGAAAGAGTTGTTGCGGTCTGTCTAGACAATTTCCTGTTGCAGTGATAGAAACAATCACGTGCTGACATACTTTAGGCTAATCTTAATTTTTTTTTAAATTAAGTCTAAAATCATCTTTTCTCATTAACCCAGCGATAGGAGGTGACATGTTGGTTTTTCTATCCATCAAATTTCTCCAATCGACTCAACTGCAGATCAACCTATCTTTGGACTACTGCACTAACCGCAAAGCAATTTCCATGAATTTCAGTTGCGTTGAAAATTTTCCAACCGAACTATCTGTACTCAACTGGATTTAAATTTGGATTTGATTCTTTCTAAAATATTATTTTCGCCTTTCGGATTACCTTTGAAAGAGTCTTCATGCAATTTTATGCCCGATTTGTTTTTATTATTTTTTTACATCTCCTACATTTTTACTCGTTGTTTTTAAAGGACATGTACATGTTTGCAATTTATGACTATAATAAATTGCGGTTTCATTTAATGCCGTTACCAGCAAATTCTAGCTAATGGAGAGATATATTAATTGTGACATTCTTGTTGAAGAATATCATTTAACAGTATATCATATGAAATTAGCTACTGAGTATTTTCTAGTTTCTCCTCGATAAATGAGGACAGTAAGAGGTATGATTCGTATTATTATTATTATTATTATTATTATTATTATTATTATTATTATTATTAGAGCTATAATGGAGTAACTCAGTAAATTATGTTTACTGAGCATACAATCATTGTTATACAGACATTGGTGAAGGGTTTATCAATTATAATTGAAGAAGTTAGTTGATTACAGATTCTTTATTTTTCTATTATTAGAGTTGATTATAGTTTACGTTATATCAGGCATAGTAGAAAATGAAAATTTAACAGTATATTTATTTAATATAGCATTATATCTATGGGAGATTTAAAAGAGTTTTCTAAGATTTTGAAGAATTCATTCGGGATGTTAGTTTTTATATTGTAACTATATGGAGGATTAAACCATAAATTATTTTCCTTTTAGTTTCTTAGATGAATTAGACTCTCTATCAATGAGTGGTTTATATTTCAGGTGTTTATTGTTATCATTATTGATATCAATAAATCGATATTTTCTTGATTCTTTTAAATGCCATATTATGAGTAAATATACCCTTACGGTTCTTGGGGTTATTATAGCTATTATGTTTAGAGAAAAAAAAGCATTATTATAAAAGCGAGCGTTTTCTTCAAAAATGGATTTATTAACTGATAGTTTCGAGATTCTGTAAAACTGAAAGAACAGTAGATTTTACGATCGATTTAGTGTGATTTGTTTGAAATCTTGTTTGCATAAAATAGATTGGATTTATGGAAGGGAGAGATTTGGTTTATGGTAGAGGATAAAGCAATCGGAATTTAGGTTAAGGGTAACATTTAGAAAATTATAAGTTGTTGTTCATGATCAATATTAATAATAATGCTAAATTCTTTAAAGAAATTTCGGAAGTCATTAATAGTTTATCTCTGGCTCTGAGGATGAAAAGAGCATCATCTATGTATAAGCCGCCTACTTAGTCTATCGTTGAATTTAAGTCTAAGCTCATGCAAAATGCAAAAGGAAAGGTCAACGAGATCTGTAATTTGGGCAGAGTCGGAAACCTATAATAATGAGCATTTTTCCTCTTCCAAAGTTTATTATCATAGCTAAAAAGAGATTTTCTAATATCAATTTAATTTCTAACTCAGTTAGATCGAAATTATCATTATTATTATTATTATTATTATTATTATTATTATTATTTTGCTAAAATGAAAGATTAAAAGCTTTATTAAAGAGGATAGGATATATAGATTAATAATAAATGTCAATATTGAAAATGATCAAATTTAAATAGGATTTTTGCTTGCGGTTTTAAAGCCAGTTAATTAAATTATCGGATGATTGCCAAAGAGGAAAGTAAATTTTCGTTTTTAAGTTGAGAATGATCCTGTCCAAAATTGTGTTGCTTAATTTACTTAAATCTGACTTAGGCTTGCAAGTTAAGCTGATCAAATGTTGTTATGAAATCTTTTTATGGCTTTTAAGTAAAATTCTTGGAGTAGTTGGTACTATGCTTTCTGCATAAGTTATTAATATGGTTAAGAGATTGGGCAAGAGCGGTTTTATAAGATTTATTTACTTCTTTATAATACAGAGATTTGTAGGTAGGGTAATCTATTTTATAATAGTTGTTGGTTTTGTCAGCAGGAGCAATTATCTCCGGTATTGTTTTAACTGTTGTTTTGGAACAATGGAGAGCGCCCCTTTTGGGGGAGCTGGGGGCTTCTACATTAATGAACCTTGTGTCCAACTTGTCTGTACTTGTGAGGTGCAGATGTGTTAAGCAGGTGCATTCTGGGTTCGGGAAGGTTAGAACATGTCGGTTGGGTTTGAATGACAGTCGTTTATTAATATTCAACCAAGTCAAACCGATTTGAGATCCTAGAAAACGAAAGGTCAAACCCGGAGAACTCGTCATCGAGGCATACGAAAATAAAACAATGTTCAAACTGTATGAATATATCTTCTCTCTTTTTATGTCGTTCTCTCTCTCTCTCTCACTCTCTCTCACTCTCTCTCTCTCTCTCTCACTATATATACACACACACACACACACACACACACACACACATATATATATATATATATATATATATATATATATATATATATATATATATATATATATATATATACCTTTTTGAATTTTACCGTTATTGGATACTTTACCTTTCACCAGACTATCTATTCACGTGAAATCACCTTTTTCTTCACCATATTCCTTCTGCTTCACTTTTTGTTATCAAGTAAGATCTTTGACTTACTTGCAGTTTCATCAAATACTTTTGTATGCAAAATCCGATCCCGCATTTTGCTAATTCCTGCCCTCTGATGAGAACAAAAGTATTTCTTCGAAACTCCGCGGATTAAGGACTATCTACTTATTAAGTATTTCCTTTTCAGATTAAATATGTTTTTAACTCTTTTCCAAAGTGTTTTTAACATGTTTTATTAACTATTTGCTCTTATATATATATATATATATATGTGTGTGTGTGTGTGTGTGTGTGTGTGTGTGTGTGTGTGTGTGTGTGTGTGTGTGTGTGTGTGTGTGTGTGTGTGTGTGTGTGTGTATCTCTCTTTCACTCCCCTTCTCTTTCTCTCTCAATGAAGAAAGAGAGAATTAAATATAATTCTATTGTTTTAAAACATTTGCAGCTTGCATTCTGGGGTCGACGGACGCGACATAGCAGTTTTACATGCATGCGTCTGGTTTCAACTGGTCTTTATAAAAATATGCTCCGCCAGTATTAAACGTAAAATAAATTATATATTTTTATAAAATTGCATTTGTTCGCTATTTTTGTACACGCCTTCAATTTCAGCATTAAGTCCCAGCCAGTAATGCCTACGATGGAAATGTTGCCTGTAAGGATGCAATGAAAATCAAGAAGCGACCCATGCCAGTCAGTTATAGCCGACGACATATCGACCCGTTATTGTTGCTGTTTCCATGTGCCTATCGTTTGATATCGTTTATTCCCCCGGGGAGCTGGTTGCGTTCGCAGGACGTACCTCACGCAAGTAACTTTTCCCGGGAAGGAAATTGTTAAGTTTATGTATAGCAGGTTTTGAATATTTCATTTTTTTTTTAATTTTATGTATAGCAGGTTTTGAATATTTCATTTTTTTTTAATTTTATGTATAGCAGGTTTTGAAAATTTCATTTTTTTTTAATTTTATGTATAGCAGGTTTTGAAAATTTCATTTTTTTTTAATTTTATGTATAACAGGTTTTGAATATTTCATTTTTTTTTAATTTTATGTATAGCAGGTTTTGAATATTTCATTTTTTTTTAATTTTATGTATAGCAGGTTTTGAATATTTCATTTTTTTGTTTTTTAATTTTATGTATAGCAGGTTTTGAATATTTCATTTTTTTTTAATTTTATGTATAGCAGGTTTTGAAAATTTCATTTTTTTTTAATTTTATGTATAGCAGGTTTTGAATATTTCATTTTTTTGTTTTTTAATTTTATGTATAGCAGGTTTTGAATATTTCATTTTTTTTTAATTTTATGTATAACAGGTTTTGAATATTTCATTTTTTTTTAATTTTATGTATAGCAGGTTTTGAATATTTCATTTTTTTGTTTTTTAATTTGATGTATAGCAGGTTTTGAATATTTCATTTTTTTTTAATTTTATGTATAACAGGTTTTGAATATTTCATTTTTTTTTTAATTTTATGTATAGCAGGTTTTGAATATTTCATTTTTTTTTTAATTTTATGTATAGCAGGTTTTGAATATTTCATTTTTTTGTTTTTTAATTTTATGTATAGCAGGTTTTGAATATTTCATTTTTTTTTAATTTTATGTATAACAGGTTTTGAATATTTCATTTTTTTTTAATTTTATGTATAGCAGGTTTTGAAAATTTCATTTTTTTTTAATTTTATGTATAGCAGGTTTTGAATATTTCATTTTTTTTTAATTTTATGTATAACAGGTTTTGAATATTTCATTTTTTTTTAATTTTATGTATAGCAGGTTTTGAATATTTCATTTTTTTTTAATTTTATGTATAGCAGGTTTTGAATATTTCATTTTTTTGTTTTTTAATTTTATGTATAACAGGTTTTGAATATTTCATTTTTTTTTTAATTTTATGTATAGCAGGTTTTGAATATTTCATTTTTTTTTTAAATTTTATATATAGCAGGTTTTGAATATTTCATTTTTTTTAATTTGATGTATAGCAGGTTTTGAATATTTCATTTTTTGTTTTTTAATTTTATGTAAAGCAGGTTTTGAATATTTCATTTTTTTTTTAATTTGATGTATAGCAGGTTTTGAATATTTCATTATTTTTTTAATTTTATGTATAGCAGGTTTTGAAAATTTCATTTTTTTTTTAATTTTATGTATAGCAGGTTTTGAATATTTCATTTTTTTTTTAATTTTATGTATAGCAGGTTTTGAATATTTCATTTTTTTTTATGCATAGCAGGTTTTAGATATTTCATTTTTTTAATTTGATGTATAGCAGGTTTTGAATATTTCATTTTTTTTTTAATTTTATGCATAGCAGGTTTTGAAAATTTCATTTTTTTTTTAATTTTATGTATAGCAGGTTTTGAAAATTTCATTTTTTTTTTAATTTTATGTATAGCAGGTTTTGAAAATTTCATTTTTTTTTATGCATAGCAGGTTTTAGATATTTCATTTTTTTAATTTGATGTATAGCAGGTTTTGAATATTTCATTTTTTTTTTTAATTTTATGCATAGCAGGTTTTGAATATTTCATTTTTTTTTTAATTTTATGTATAGCAGGTTTTGAATATTTCATTTTTTTTTTAATTTTATGCATAGCAGGTTTTGAATATTTCATTTTTTTTTTTAATTTGATGTATAGCAGGTTTTGAATATTTCAGTTTTTTTTTTTTTTGCTTGAATTTTCAAATTCGTCTAAGTGTTCGATTGGTTTATGAAAGGTGATAGATTTGAAGCCGTTATAATGTTTCTGTCTTTTTCAGAACCGCAGCCCCCACAAACTACAAGAGAATTAATTCGAAATCAAGGGTTATGGGTATCATGGCTCTTGAGATAATTTAAAGGAGAAAGTTTATTATTGGGAGATTTTAATGTTTAGCTATAATGGAAGGCTTTCCATCTTACGTTTATCATACGTTTAAAGAATTGAATATGTAAGCCTCTTTAGACGGGATAGGTATATTTTCATGTGATTATGGGATAAATCCCTTATCGAACATATCGAAATAGATAAAGAATGCTCAACCCCAAAATAGCTTTTAAGTAATAAATTTGATAAAGATACAAGTAGCCTTTAAGTAAACAAACCTATCAAGATAGTAAATATCGTAAGAGTAAAGAGTGCTCAATGCAGGACAGAGCTGATATATAGTCTGTTTATTATACAAACATTATTGGTTACATATTTGCATACATGTTTCAGAGGAATCCTAATTAAAGGATAACATCTCATCAGACCAAAGAAGATATCGATTCTTTGTTTGGTTTGATGAAGTGTTATCTTTTAATAAGGATTCCACTGAAACATTTATACACAGATAATAATGTTTGTAAAATAAACAGACTACATATATATATATGTGTGTGTGTGTGTGTGTGTGTGTGTGTGTAAATATGATTTTGTCAATTATATTTCACCTTATATATATATATATATATATATATATATATATATATATAAATCCTTAATTTAAGAAGCTCAATGTGATTACAGAGCATATAACAAATACATGACAAAAGTCTAAGGTCCTAGATATGACCTTAAACTATATCCGATGGTGAGGCCCAGCTTGTGGGCTTTTGGGAATGTGGAGCCACCCTTTAATTGCCATTTCTCCCAGGTCCACTCTGACCCGGAGTGGTCGTACCTGTTAGTGTCCCAACTATGGGTTAAATAGAAACTTACCTGAAAAAACATATTCTACTAAAAAACTTTTCTTCCAAATCACTGGATTTGGCATTAAATAACCTGAAAAAGGTTGATATGCCGTAAAACAAAACAACCACCACCAACAACAACAACAACAGCAACAACAACAACAAAAGTTTATATTCCATGATAAATTAAGGGCAAAATAGATTTACTGATTGATACATGAATTAAATGAATGATTCTGTGCAACGAAACAGTTACAGTCAAGAATTGAAAGTGCCAAGGAATTAAAGAAATAAACTGTAGTTGCTTGTCTAGCCGCACTGATGAGCTGGGAAACAGCGAAACAGTACTGTATGTGGATTATATATATATATATATATATATATATATATATATATATATATATATATATATATATCAAAACGTCATATGGACAACGTAAAACTTTCTTCACAAAGATTTTAATGATTTTTATATCTACCTACATGTTCTACACATGCGTGCAAACCTACACACGCGTATGTTTATATAAGATGTCCCAGAAATCGGCCACCATACAAGTTTTCATAAAAATACACATATCTATTTTATTGATCACTAACTTAACAGATGCTCAAATTGTTCACCCCCTGCATTAAAACATGCATGAATTCTTATACAACTATCGTTAACTCTTCTGAAGTTTTCAATACTGATCCTTTGATCTAAGAACACGATGCATTGATGATTTGCTAACCGCTAGCCCCAGGTTTATTCTTTTTGTTGATTTCACGGGACTTTTAACAACATTCGACAAAACTATAGTGGATGTCTCTTCATCAGCCGCACTGTTTGCTCACTCACGATCTGGGCCAGATTCTTTTAATCGTTTCATCAAACGGCAGGCAGTGGTATGACTCCATGGTTGCTCCCGTTTAGGATGGTTGCGATTGAATTCCTGACCAACACACCGGTATGTCTTCCCATACTTTTTAAGTATAAAAACTAAATTTTTTTTTTTCGTTTATTATTAGTTTCTTACCCATAATCTGAAACAGAAAGAAATGAAGGTCAATATATGGCGTGTGACTTCCGGGGCACCCTGTATATATTGGTGTAGGTGGGCATGTCTTTTGTGCGTGTGCAAACTGTGTTCGGCCACATACATTTTTTTGTTTCATTTTACTTTAGGCAAAATTCTCCGAAATCAAAAATCCTCTTCTTAGGGGCTAACCCTTGACCTTTCTTTATAAGATACATAGATATGCAAATATTCCATTAAAGTTCTCATTTACCTCTTAAACGCTGAGTTAGTAAAGAAGTTGAGAACTTTCCTCTCCCGAATTGATCATTAAAATAATAGTATACCTTTCTTGTGGTCTCTTTGTATTCCTGGATTCCAGGACAAAAACTCATCTAGTCTGGTCTGGTGGAGTATCCAGCTTCGTGCTATTACTTGAGGTAACATCACTTGGAGAAGGTGCACCACTCCTCGTGAAAACCAGTGTTGGTTAGCCATACCAAGATCTTATTTGGGTTGCAAATACTATGTGATTTTCAATATTTAGTTAGGGTTTACTTCTAGGGAAAAGTAACTTCGTGCCAGGTTTTCTTGACAAACTCCTGCACAGAAAGACCTTGGACACTCGAGGATAGTGTCTAGTAGGTATTCAAGTTCTCCTCTATAGGCATTCAAATTTTCTCTATATATGTACTTTTGCGTGTGTGTGTGTGTGTGTGTGTGTGTGTGTGTGTGTGTATAAGCGGATAAATAAAAGGTAAATAAGGAGATGCGTAATATGAACGGGTATGTGTGTGAGTTTCTGTGTGTCTGTGCCTTTTCATAGTGTGCGTATGTGTGTGCGTGCGTTTATCCACCAAAATCAGAGTTTCATCATCAAATCCAACTTTTCACATTTTCGTCTTTTTCCTTAATTTTTTTTTTTTATTTATTCATTTTGAATATTTAGCATCCCAAATTAACTAGAAATCATATAAAATCCACTATTATCACCGGTGATAGAATAACTGTCTTATCTTTAGAGGGATGAACTACCTTCCCCCCTCCCATACACACACTAACTTCCTTGGCAGATAAATTAGATAATTTTACGATGTATAAGATCGAAATGGATCAGCAAAACCTCGCACATATGGTTTCAAGTTAAGGTTAATTTTTTGTTCTTCTCATTAAATGTCGTGTAACGCATTCAACCTTAAGCACGAGAGGTGCAAGTGCAAAATAAAAAATAAAACAATGCGGTAGAAAGACTGGCCGACCACCTCTTCACTTATTTGGGGGTGATACCGGTGAAGACTCATGACTCCGCACACCTGTTCGAGTTCTGTCGGTACTATAACATCGCCTTCACTGTACATATTGGCAACCTTCACGATTAACCTTTGCTCCCGTCCGTGGGGACATGTTTCTAAAACGAATGAGGGGGTGGCGGGCAATTTGAGCAGCAAAGTGAAGCAGATAAAAAAAGGTTGTAACATCATACGAATTGCCTTGTTTACTTCTCGACATTTGTTTTTAAAACATGAACTCGTCCATCGGCTATGGAACAGCTACTGACTTATTGACCTCTATTACTGTATCGTTATTATTTACTTATTAACAGTTCTCACACAAGTCATTATCGGTGATTGCTCACTGCTAACAAAGTATAGTGTACCCTGGAGTCTGCGAGACAAGTTTTCCCAGATTTTTCTCTGCTTTGTTCGATAATAGTTGCAAATCACTTTGCATTCTTACAACAGCCGTTTACTATAGGTTTCTCATTGATAACGACCACTAGGTTTTCTCTTAAATTGGAGTGGCAATATGCTTCTCAAGGATTTCAGTACCATCCAGTGGAGGTTGGGATGATGATCTTCTTACTCGTTCTTTCCATCCTCCTTAGTTCTTCACGGTCATTTTGTGCAGTGCTAAGAAAGTCTGATGGCACCGTTTTTTATTTGAAGAAGAGGTCATGTTTCCTGGGCACATAGTTTCTCTTTTGGGGACGCTTGTTATTCGTGTTGTCGTGATAATCATCATCATCATCATCATCGTGGTTGTTGTCGTGATCATTATCATCGTCGTCAACCTCATCATCGTTATCTTCATGGTCGTTGTCCTCATTATCATTATCATCGTCGTCAGCATCATCTTCATATTCATTGTCTTTGTCGTCATCATCATCAGCGTTATCATCATCATCATCATAGTCGTGAAAGAAGAACTTATAACGTTACTTATCTGTAAACATTTGTTTTTTTCCTTGGTTAATCCGCAAGTTACTTTGAAAAAGGCCAAATAACATTTTTGAAGTCCAAACAACTACAAAAAGGCTAAATTCACAGGATTTGGCTTTAAAATTTCCAATCTGGCAACCCTAGACAAAAATATGAGAGTAACCTCCCTTTGCTGTAGCCTTGTTTTTGAATATCATTATAATAACAATATGTGATCATTCTTGTAATGATGTGAGAAAAGAAACTCGTATTAATTTTGACGTGAGCGGTTCTTCACCAAAGAAAGAAGGGAGCATTCCAAAGAAACATGGCAAACACAGTCTGCCAAGAGGGACAGGACTGAAGGAGTCAATTAAAAATTGTCTCTTACAATAAGATTTTATTATTTGTATTGAACTATGTAGCACAATATTACTTTCTGGGTATTTATTTGTACTTGGTTTATCTCATTTGATTCAGTCCTATGTTTAAAATACAATAGACACTATTTTCATAGAAATGTTAATAAACTCATATTTGCTTTGTCCAAAATCTAATTCTAGGTGCTATCTAGAAAACTATCAGCTTCATCTAAACATGTTTGTTTATTAAATATATTCCTCATTCTGTGGAATTTACACGAATTCTTGTAGTTACATAATAGTACTTTTTTCTTTTATAGCCTCCCTTATGAGTTATGCTTCTGACAAAGGGGAAAGAATTTCTGTTGTCTAGATCTATATCTATCCATATAGAATTTATTGTTGGTTAGTTTGTTCGTTTTTTTTTGTTGTTTTTTTTTTACCTAAAATAGTATTTGTTTTTAGTTCTTTACATCAAGCGGCTTCATGACTTGTCTGGAGCTTTTCTCTATATAAAAAATATTATTGATTTTATGATCGTTCAGATAAAAATAAATAATCGATTAAATATTTTTGATTTGATAAATAGATGGGTCAACAGTCAACATTTAAAAAGCCACAAGCAGCACAAACGTATAATGAAAATGTAAAAAAAAAAAATATTTCTACCGGGTGGAAAGATTAAAATATTGTCCTTAATAAAAGAAAAACTACAACTTTATTTTGTAACTTTTATTGAAAAAAATCAATTCAGGTAACTTGATTATGTAGCAGAGCTGACATTTATTCAATGTAGCCGCCTTTAGCTTCAATCATCGCCTTGATATAGGTCCGGAACTGGGAGCATGCTTTTTCCACAAGTGCTGAGAGGATCTTGGCGAATACATGGCGGCAATCAGGCTGACTTTGTTGTTGTAGGAGGTCATGATTTTCTCGACGTATGACCAAACAAAGTAGTCTGGAGGGTACAGGTCAGGGAAGGAGAGGGGCAGTGAATGTGGGATACAAAGTCGTAGTACTTCTTCTGAAGCCAAGCTTGGGTCTCTTTGGGCTTGTGGACTGATGCTGAGTCCTGCTGCCACATCTAGTGTCTGCCAGCGGCCACCTGATTGCACCCGAGGATCACCACACTCTTCAACACATCCAGGTACACTTTGGTGTTGACTTTCAAGCCGACTTCAAAGATGTGAGGTGGCGTGATGTGACCCTCACTTGAAACCACACCGAAGACAATAATTGTAACAGGAAACTTTGTTTTCATCACCCTAGGCATGTCCCTGTTATTCGTGGCAATCCAGTGATGCATTTTGAGGGTGCTGGCAATGGTCCTGTTATCATAAATTGGATCAGTAGATAGCATGAGTTGTACAGCGGTGCATCTGTGATCTCGCTCTTTGAACATTGTGTCACTTTCATACATGATAGAAGACTTTTATAACTCTTGGAATTTGTATACAACTGTCCAACTAGTAGATGGCCTGCAACAAAAAAAGAAAACCGGATTTCATCAAACGGAAATGGAATCATGTGGTCTTTTCTCAGGCAACAATTTTATCGTTCCATCCTGTACTGTAATAAAATAGAATTCAAGTTATTATATTAAAAATCAAGGTTTAGCAAATGTCAAATTGCTTTGTCTGTTAATTTTACATTTTTCTTTGCTTTCGTATTTATTTATTAGAAATCGAAGCTCTTCAAAAATCATATCACGTTATTTTTTATCACCGGTTATCAAACAACGTAACTGTAAGAGAAAAGGACTATAAAAAAATGAGAGAGAATCACGTAAGGGACATCACAACCGTAAAAAGAAGTCACGCGTGGCAGGGGAATGAGGAAATAATAATACCTGATAAATAGTAATACCTGGTGGGGTATTAGACACTATCAATAACTTCCCCCACTCTTTATCTGTGCCTAAACCTAAACGTAGATTCCATGAACAACGATTCTTTCTTAGAACTGCACGCATGTGGAACACTGTTCCGTTTGTCTGCTTTCCAACTGACTACAATATGGTCGTCTTCAAGTCCAACGTAAACAAGTTCTTGATGAGTAACCCCTTTAGTAATCCAATTTACCAATTTTCCACTACTAACGATAACTACGATATTTCCCTATTGACTATTCTACACTCATTAACCCTTCTCCTCGAGTGGCCTTTGGGCCTTGACAAGTGGTGACTCCTTTGTAAAAATAAAAAATAAGAATAAAATGAAAATAAATGCCGTTGTTATAAAGAAAAAGTGAGTTGGAGTTATTCTTTGTCTTGTTCTCCTTTGCGACGTAGACTGCTACAAAGTGTGTGTAACATTCTAAGATGAGACAACACCGTGATGATCAGTGATGGTGGAAATTGGGTAGAACTTGATTATTTAAGAGGATGGCTCAGCAAGAAATTGTTTACGTTCGACTTGAAAACGACCATGTTATAGGTAGATGAAAAGCAGCTCCATGGTATTGGGTTCCATGGACGAATTGTTTTTCCGTGAACATAAACTTGCCATTGCTTGGAATAGGTTTATACAAAACATGATTTTAATTCCTGGGAAATATTTCTTTTGATTCATTTAATAATAATAATAATAATAATAATAATAATAATAATAATAATAATAATAATAATAATAAAACAGTATCCGCCATGTTTGAACAGAAGTAGCTCGTCAAAATTTAGCATATAGCACAATCACATCTCTCGTAAGCTGTGGTAGACACCCCATCTAGTGATGGCGTCACGATAAAAAAAAATTACCTTTGATAGCCCTGGCCCTGTTTATGAACAAACATATTTTAATAAGACGTCTTCGATTTTTCCAAAAATATAAAAAAACAAAAACAATAGAATGAACCTGTAATAACTAGTGTGGTATTAGCCCTGATCATGCTATGCCGAAGGAGAAAGTTTATAGGGAATGTCAAATTCACAAACGGTTCCAAACAGCATGTATATCCCGGTCATCGGAAAGTTATATACAATATGTGACATTCCGAAATGGTCACCCATCTGGTACTGGCCAGGCTTCATATAACTTAACTTCGGTGATCTAATGAGAACCGGTGTATTAACGAAATTCTACCGTACAATATTCGACCACTCACCAGAACAATAAAAGTATTGATGATACAAAAGGAACAATGAATGAAAACCCACAGATAGAGAATACTTTATCGTCCTGTTTTTTTCTTGAATTCTTTAATCGCTACTGTTTTTCATCCCATCCTACACACACAAAGAATCATTGAAAGATTTCAGACAATGAAGAATTTGAAAGACACCATGAACAAATGGCTTGAAATTCAGTCCAGATACCATTTTGCTGAAGAAAGGCAAAAGTTTATTTCCAATAAATAAAAGTTTTGCCGTTTTATTACAATAGTAACATTTTTATTGAATAATTCAATACACTAAATAGTGCTCAGTCAAGGGAGATAATCTCTAACAAGAGAAGTAACATATGTAGGGGACGATTTTCTTCGAATTTCGTCTTACACGTTATAGATTATTATTTGGTTCGTTGATTGCTTATGGTTAAAATTTCTGAGAACTCAGTGGTTTGAAAATGTTCGAAAGGTTTTGAAAGGTTTGTTCACTCTTTTTAAAATGTCACTGACTAAATCTTCAGTGAACGGTCCTCAGTTATATTAATATTAAATTTCAAACAGATATTCAATTATTGGGATGAGTAACACAGTCTCTCTCGGCCTCTCTTTCTTTCTTTCTTTCTTTATATATATATATATATATATATATATATATATATATATATATATATATATATATATTGTCATCCACATACAGTACTGTTTCGTTGTATCACAACTCATCAATGCGACTAGACATACAACTTTCCCCAAACGTGGATTGAACATACTACCGTCGAATTGATAGTCGACAGCTCTCATCATCGGGCCATATATATATATATATATATATATATATATATATATATATATATATATATATGTATATGTGTGTGTGCGTGCGTGCGTGCGTGTGTGTGTGTGTGTGTGTGTGTGTGTGTGTGTGTGTGTGTGTGTGTGTGTGTGTGTGTGTGTGTGTGTGTGTGTGTGTGTGTGTACGTGCGCGTGTGTGTGTGAGCGCGCTTGTGTGTGTATGGAGAAAAGATAAAAATAAAATAAAACTGAAAAAGTATATTTTCAAATAAGACAAAACTATCCAAATAAAAAAGCTTTACCCGATTAAGAGGAGCAAATTATAGAGTAACTAAAAAGGATAAAGAGTAAAATTACATAGGAACTTTATTGCATCATAAATAAAGGTGAAAGAAAGGGGAAAAAGAGGGAACCTCTTTATGCCATGATATTTCGAAACCAAGTACTTACCATCAGAAGAGGATTAAAAAGCCAGTATTATCTTTTTCTCTATATAAATAAAATGAACTCATTTTTTCCGTGTGAGTTTGACCTTAATAGGATTAAAAATCGCGATATTACCTTCAAATGTAATGTCCCCACACTTCAGCACAGGATCTGAGGTGTGCTATAGGCCTACTACCCTTACAGCTCCTTGATATTCGTACATATCTATGTTTTTCCTGTGAGAGTTCACTGTCACAATTGGTTAGAATCAATGGAGGTTGTAAAATCGTTTCTCTCTATTCGATTCATACTCCGCCCGTGACCACTTAACACTGCTGCGGATACATCCACAGGTGAATATACGAGGAACACCGGTTTGAATTCTTAGCTGCTTAAAAAATATGGATTGGCATTTTTCCGTCGGGTGAAACGCGACTTTACATTCTAGTTATTCTGTGGATTACTTGTGCCATTTTATAAACTTCTTTTATTTTTCCTCACTTTATATTTTTTCTCTTTTTGTAGGGGGTGGGGGGTTGCGATTTGAAGGATTACTTAAACGAAACGAACTAACATTGGATTCCAGTTTTTACAAGAAACCTTAACAGTTAGCCGGCAGCGTTCTTCAAATCTTGCACCGATTAGTCGCTTTAATATTTTATTTACTGTCTTTATACTCTACTATGTTTGCACTGATTTCATACGTGATACTAGGCGAAGGAGAGCTGACTTCTTATTTTCGGATTAGTTACTTATTCATTATTTATTTATATACATTGCAATTCTGAGAGTTTCATCAGCACAATTACTACTACGCTATCGATATTGGAATCAAACGACACCAAAACAAACCAACATTTAAAAAAATAAAAAACATGGTCAGTTTTCTGGTTTTATTTATTCATTTTTTTCTTTTTCATTGAAACAAAGAAAAATAAATAAATAAAATCTAATAAACATATTTTCATTATACACGGTAAGTTTTATGTTTTTTAATTTTGTTTTTCCATTTAACAAAAAAACAAAAAAATTAGATTTAAATAAGCATCTGTTTATTTTACGCGGTAATTTTTGGGTTTTTTTCTTTTTTTTTCCTTTTTTCCTTTGGTATTCTTTCATGTTCGTTTTGTTTTTTATTCCTTTCAATTTTACGCGTCATATATTAGCTAAACCAGGGCGGGGGGCATCTATAAATATAAAAGCTAAAATGTGTGCATGTGTGGGTGTTCCTTCACCCTAAACTTGGCCCCCTCCTGCTACTACGACAATGACGTCATATTTGACCTAGAAAACGTTGACGTTAGTTTCAACCACCAAGTGTTTTTAAATGGTTAATTTTATCTGTTCTCAATTGTGTACTTCTTTGGCGTAGAGGTAACGTGTCAGGCATTTTTTTCCTCCTTAGCCTCGATGCTTCGGGTTCGAGCCTGTCTTCCTACCTAAACCTTTTTTTTTTTTTACATTTTTTACTTTGTGCGGTTTTGCTTTATTTTGGTTTTTCCAATTTTTATAACATCGTGTTTTTTTATAATATTAAAACAGGGTTCCTCCCTCCTACATACACACCTCCAAACACCCGGGCAACGCCGGGTATCCCCACTTTTCGCTAGTACAAAAATAAAGGTAAAAAGACAATACTGACTTTAAATACCTTTAGATTAGAAATGGAAAAATGGATAAAGTGAAAAAAGGAGAAAAATAGGAAAAAAAATAGAAGAAAAAGAGAGGAAGATATAAAAGGAAAGCAAGAAGAAATTATAAAAATTAGAAGCAAATCAGCTCAAGTTCATGGCGGCTAATCCACATGAAATAGGAGTACTCCGAAATAAAATAAATCAAAAGTAAAAATCACGCACAATCGTGGGCAAAATAATCCTGAAGAAAGTGTTTAATGTCTGTAATTGATACAAAGAGATACCGAAGTTGCAATCAAGTTCTGGCTTCTTGACTATAGCAATCCTTACGAAAACATCGTATATCAGTGTTTTGTCTTCATAAAATGTATCTTCCTATACAGCAAAAAGCTTTTTAAAAGTACAATACTAGCTCAGAAAAATAGAACACTAAGAAAACGGTGGGGTATAATATTAAGTAGAGAAGTATTTCAAATTCTGAAAAAAGGAATTTTCTATAATTTTAAGGAAGAAAAATGTTCAAATTAAAATTATAGTTAACCCAAAATTTTAGTTACTGCAACGGAGTTTTGAAATATAATTAGAATCAGAAAATAATCGAGAATAAAAAGTAAAAAAAAAGTATCAGACCGCATCAAAAACAGAGACAGTATGAGCGATACAAAGAGAAGAACGTCTTCTTTTTATTATCTTTGTTGGTGCTCTTTTTTTAGGTTTGAATTTCCAAGTGTCACGTGTTCTCAGTCGGATGCAAAACTTTTGATGCTTTTGCACAGGACATCGAATTTTTGGAGGATTTCACATGCACCCCAAATTTTGAAGAGTCTTGCTTTCTGCTAAATTAACATATGAGTGAAAAACGCATGAAAAATAAAGAATTAAAAATAATTATTTTTTAAAGATTATTTAATGTCAATTACTAAATTGAACACACAGCTGAGGCCGAATGGATTTGGGCCTTGCTAATGGAGTTAGAGATGGCTTCGTTGCCGGGTTCGAATCTATCAACTAGCGTTAATCGTGACACCCTGCACTGATGATTCCTGAAAAGATGAAACACTAGTGCCTAGAGGTATTTAATAATTATTATAGCAAATAATTATATATATATATATATATATATATATATATATATATATATATATATATATATATCATTAATAAACATAATGTCTCATATATATATATATATATATATCATTAATACATACACACATACACACATACACACATATATGTGTGCCAAAGGTGTACACAGATTCCAACGAAAGAAAAAAATGCATATTTATAGAATTTATAGAATTTGAGGCACCAACAATTGTATTTCTTATATACTTAGTTTATTATTTGATATTTTCATTTTTTTGCATTTATTGACATGAGTTTGAATGTTCATAACGCGTTTCAGGTGATTGTTACATCCTCATCTGATATTTTGTGGAAACAGATAAGCCATCCCGAAAATTTATGTTTTTCTCACGAAGTGGAATGTGTCTCTACATTATAATTACTTCTAATGCGCATGTTTGGAGGCGTGCACGTGCGCGTGTACACACACATGCCAAAACCTCCCTTGTCTCTAATGTAACATATCTATAATGTAAGAAAAACAATTGTTTGTGGCTCCACTCCTATAAATATGCATTTTTCTTTCGTTGGAAACATTGTACCTCTTTTACACACACACATATACACACACACACACACGCACACACACGCGCACACACACACACATACACACACGCGTGTGTGCATATATATATATATATATATATATATATATATATATACTAGTATGGGTACCCGGCATTGCTCGGGTTGACATGAAGTACCGTTTGGAACACACCTGCTATCCAAAGGATATTGATCATTTTCATCGTCGATAACGTCGATATCCCCAACAACAATTTCCAAAATAAAAGAACAGATAAAAAGATTCAAATGTAACTGCCCCAAAAAGAAGAAGTATGGGATACCCTCTCCGCCGGATATTTTGGCAAAAGGGATACAAAGATAAGAAGCTATTATCCGGATATTGAGCACTTTTTGTTGCCCGTGCGCTGGACTCCTTCCCAATAAAAATAAGAAATAAATGAATCAAAACAACTTTTTGTTTCAATAAAACTAGCAACGTGTGCCCGTGGGTAGGCTTGAACCTGAAACAGGGGAGAAGGTAATTGACAAACGATTATGCCAATTCTACCACGACGACTCCGAAAACAAACGATTATAAACATTAACGCATACGTGACTTGCACAAGGTTTAAGAACTAAATGGAATCGCTTTCACTGGCTTGTTTTTTTGGGGGGCATTTTTATTTTTCATTTTTATTATTTTATTTTATTTTATTTTTTGTAAGGACACATTTGTCACTGGCTTTTTTTTTTGTCGTAAATAAAGGAAGGGTCAAAGATTCTGTATAGCAGTTTCAAGAATAATAAAAACAAAGGAATGAAATCCTTTCAATTTATCCGTAAGTGTTTTTTTTTTTTTTTTTTTTTTCAATATTTAAAAAAAAAGCAAAACATTTTTATGTCTACACGGAATTATTTTTTTCACGCTAGAAAATTATTGCGATTACAAGATTATTTTATTTGATGAAAATATTTTTTATGTTTCGACGTTTCCAGTAGAAATAACTCTAGATTCTTTTCTAAAAAAATTGATGTTAGAAATAATAATTCCAAATAAATTAAATTAAATATACTATCAATATCATTGTTATTTAAAGTTGATTAAATAGCAATCTTAAATGGAACACTTAAAACAATTCTCTCGCTAGATACAGTAACTAACATACAGCTATTTAGTAAAATTGATTTTCCTTAATGTAATGAGCAAATGAGGTTACTTCTTACTTGTATATTTTGCAATAATCATACTGTATATATAAATGAAATAGTAACGTAATGGACCTTTTGTATGAATTAATCAAATTGTGAACAAACAAACAGACAGATACGAATTTATATATATATATATATATATATATATATCAAGGGAGACAAATTTAAATTTCAAAATATATAAAAATAAACAAACAAAAACTTATCACTAAATAAAAAATATATAAAGTTAAAATTTTAAATGCAAAGACGTTTTTTTCTGTTCTGAATCTCAGTCCAAATCCAATTTGCATTTACAATTTTAACTTTATATATTTTTTATTTAGTGATAAGTTTTGTTTCTTTGTTTTTTTTGTTTGTTTTTTTTTTTTTAATATATTTTGAAATTTAAACATATACATATATATATATATATGTATATATATAAGAACAAGTAGTTAATAAAACATAAACCTGCTTGTTCTTATTATAAGCTCAATCTCCTATTTAGTGTTATCGAGCTTTTACATCTGGTTGAGATTACTTTATAAATATTATTTTTTTTATATTTATAATTTACTTTAGTTTTGCCATCTTGGATCGTTTTGGTAAACTTAACTGTAATTCTTATATATATAAATATATATATATATATATATATATAAATATATATATATATATATATATATATATATATATATATATATATATATATATATATATATATATATATAAAATAGAAGTTACAATAAGTTTACCAAGGTAATCAAAATGGTAAACTTAAAATATATTATAAATATTAAAGAGTTAATATTTACAAGTAAAATAAACTCAGCCAGATGTAAATCATTTGTTCATATATATATATATATATATATATATATATATATATATACTAGCAGAATTACACGTCGTTGACTGGGTTCAAAAACAGCCTACAGAAAATGGACTGTGATTGATGAAGGTATGATAGGTTATGAAAAGGAGGGGGTTGTAAAGAGATAGGTTTTGATACTCAAAAATTTTACCCCAAGCAAAATATGATGAAAGTAAAGATAATTTTCGCAAAAATATATTTTTTAGATCAACTTTGTTTCCATTCGTAGCCAAGAGTGACCAACAAAATGATGTTTCCGTACAAAGAGAAAATATTATATATATAATAATATAAATATACAAAAAATAAATGTCACCAGAGTCAATAAAAGTTACTTTTATGTTAGAAAAGTTCATTGGTTTGTATTTTTAAGTAGTTTAAAAAAAAAACTTTTTTTTTAATTCACGAACCGGTTCAAAAACAATCAAAATGGCAGCGACTTTGAAATGGAGTGCCCCGTTTTCAATTTGAAGGAGGGGCACCTGAGCATTCTGTGTTAACAATTTAAGAGAGTTCCGTCAACGTAAGGAATATTTATAAACATATTTTACTGTTTTCCGTTATTTTGTACTTGAGGAATATTCGATTATGGCATGCGTAGTTTATATAAAAATTTATTTAAGTAGTTATCGCCTCAAATTTCGTTTTAATTTTGGTTCGCTGAAATTATTTCAAGTAACAAGCATTAAAAACTATTTCAAAACAACAAAAAACATGAACTGAACTTTTATTGACTATGGTAACATTTATTTTTTGCATATTTATTTTTTCGAGTAGTCGTTTGTTGGCTTTTCTGCTAAACACTCTTACTAAATAATATCGACGAAATATCGGAAAACAAAGAAACAAAAACAGTTTTGAAAAACATTGAAGCCTTACTTACTTTAGTAAAATAATCCGAAACAGCAAAATGGGATATTAAAAAAGTAAACACGTAATTACTTTAGTTTTTTAAAGCAAAGAATTGATATAAATATGAATAAGAAGAAAATGGCGCCCTTTTCAAGCAGAACAGCTTCGTTTCAGTTTTACAGTATTGAACGGTGTAGTATTGCGCCGTCGGATTCAGGGTTGTACTATTGTAATGTAAAGAACACGCAGACAGGTTTGCAATCAACTGAATTCCTTCTAGTACAAAAAAAACTTAAACAGATGTATACATAAAATAAAAACGTTATGTAAGTGTTTTTAAAAAGACACGTAATCACGTAAGCAGAATTTTTTCCTTCTTTTGACACGATAACAAGTAACGTTCTTATTTTTATTATTTATCTATTTATCTATTTATCTATTTTCGAAAGAGTGCCACGTGCAAGTGGAGAAGGAAAAAACAGAGTTATGCAAAACTTGTGTCGAGAACTGTCTAAAGTTTAGACTTTGGGGGGGGTTCACTTCAATAAGAACGTGAATTTATGAGGTGAATTTATTCGACACAATATGGTTCAGCTCAAAAAAATAAATAAAAGCTAACGGGAATTAAGATTAAAGTTAAGGTGTTATTGTGGACCCTCACCCCCTTTTAAAAAACCTTGTTAAACTTTGTGACATATTTCCATTCTATGGAGGTCAGGCGCGAACGAACACCCAATAATTTTATTATATCATATTTCTTCAAACTGAAACATAATTATCAAAGTATACTTACGCAGATAGATATGAAAAGTCTTTGTTAAAGTTTGTGCCATATTTCCATGGAGTACAGGCGCGAACGCACATCCACAATTTTATTATACCATCCCTATTTATGTTGAAACATACTTATCAAAGTATTCTCATGTACATCTATATCAAAACCCCTTGTAAAGCTTTTTTTTTTTTCATTTTTTATTCCCATACTTTGGGGGCCAGGCGCGAACGCAGACCCCACAATTTTTATGAACCACCGTTCTGCAGGATCAAACATACGCATTCCTGATCCTCGATATATCTTCTATCATTATATGTAATCAGTTTTATAAAATAGTCAACCATATAGGAGCCTATTCGTGACCAGACACACACACACACACACACACACACATACACACACACAGACGTTCATCTTTATATATATATATATATATATATATATATATATATATATATATATATATATATATATGCGTGTGTGTTCAGCTTAGTAATTGACATTACAAAATCCTTAAAAGGATAATCATTTTTAATTTTTAATGCTTTTGTTTTGTTTTTTGTTTGTTTGTTTTGTTTTTTTTTTTTGTTTTTTTTTGTTTTTTTGGCACATGATCCTGTCATTAATATGTTTATTCAGCAGACAAAAAAATCTCGTCAAAATTCTGGGTGCAAGTAAACTCTGCCAAAAGTGCGTTTACAGACTCCACTAGAAAATATACGGAAATATAATTTATACTTCACAATTCAATAACAAGAGATAGTTTAATCAATATTCAATGACGTAGATTTATTTATACTCAGTAACATGGAGAAAAGTATTAATAAATTAATAGTTAAAAGGAGTAATAATTAATGATGTATGTATAATGATATGTGTGTTTGTGTGTATGATATTTATCCAAATGTATGAGTACGTATACGTGTGCGTATATACACCCACATACACAGAGATCAAAACGGACAGAATTAAAATCATCCATAGACACGCACACATAATATGGAACAAGCCTGAAAGAACTGCGCTCATTATCGATGTTACAGTCCCCAATGATTTTGGCCTTAACAGAGCTGAACAGGAAAAAATAACAAAATATCAGGACCTAAAAAATGTTCTACAAACGACATGGTCTCTGAAAGAAATAAACATTATACAGGTTGTGATAGGAGCAACTGGGTTAATAAAAAAGAATCTTCATAAATACTTAGAAGCAATCCCTGGAAGACCAAGCTGTAATGAAATACAGATAGCAGCCATAAAGGGAACAGCATCTATTCTTAAAAGAGCCCTCGGATATAAATTTAAATCATAACAGAATCAAGTGTTAGCTCCAGGAGGGAGCCCCTTGATCTCTTAATACTTACTGAAGTAAAATAAATAAAAAAAATGCAACAACGTGACCACAGAAAATTATGCACATGCGCACATACACATACGCACTTACTTCCAACAGACAAGATAAATAATAAAACTAAAAACGAACAAAAAATAAACAACCACCAACGCACCTCTGATCCCAATTTCCACTGAATGAACTCCACCTGCCTTCAAACACATCTAAGGGTGAGCCACACTTCAGTTAGAAGTAAAGATAACTTAAAGACGTATTCCACTTTGTGAGAAAAACATTAATTTTCGAATGGCTTCTCGAAACCTATCTGTTTGCAAAAATTATCTGATTAGGATGTAACAACCACCAGAAAAGCATTATAGACATTCAAACTTACTATGCAAAAATGAAAATATCTGATAATAAACCAAGTATTAATTAACAACAGTTGGTGGCCCCACTCCTATATATATATATATATATATATATATATATATATATATATTATTTTTAATATCTGTATATATGTATATTATTTTTAATATATATATATATATATATATATATATATATATATATATATATATATTAAAAAGTGTAATAGGCAGGGTTTAAATGAGCAAAGCCTCAGTGAAATCTATATCAAAGTGCTGTGCTCTGAGTACTGCAATTATGATAAGCTGAATAGGTGTAATTACCTAGAGCTATATATAGAAGGTGTCTGAAATTAGCATTCAAATGAAATCTTCAATCTATTTATGCTTATGAGGAGACGATATGCAGAAATATTTTACTTATTTCTCTAATATTTATTTATCAAATATCGAATGAATAAAAGGATATCGTTTCCGAAACGATCGTACATATAAACATGATTTTGTTATGTTTCTTCCTATGAAAACTTGATTGATAATTCCACCCACTTTATATCATATACATATATATATATAAGAATATATATATATATATAAGAATATATATATATATATATATATATATATATATATGTATATATATATATATATATTCTTCTAATTTTTTTGATTCATCCAGCCTTGACAGACGCATTTCAAATATCTCAAGTACTTTTCTTTTAATGATTTGGAATTCATTCCATTTGCACTTTTTTCCAAGGAACTCTGCCTTTTGGATGATTTTGGACCATTTGGAATTTACCCAGTGGATTGAAATTTTAAATTCGACCGTTTTGGATTTTACCATTTTTGGATTTTTACCCTTCACCGGACTATCCATTCATGTGAAATCTTTTTATTATTTTTCTTTTGCCTCCTGTTCCCCTTACCTCACCCTTTTTTTAACCAAGTAAGATCTTTGACTTACTTGTAGTTTCATTAAATACTTTTATATGCAAAATCCGATCCTGCATTTTGCTAATTCCTGCCCACTGATGAGAAGGAGAGTATTTCTTCGAAACTCCGCGGATTAAGGACTATCCACTTATCTTGTGCTTCCTTTTTTAAAATTAAATATGTTTTTAACTCTTTTTCAAGATGTCTTTTAACATATTTTATTAATCATTTGTTCATATATATATATATATATATATATATATATATATATATATATATACTTGCAGAGAGACCCAACGTCCGGGATTGAATGAGGCTCAACACTTCATATACTATTCTTGTCATCAAAATCGGTGAATCGATTGATTGAGTGCTGTAGTCAGGGGCACTCCTCCCGCAGTGTACTGGGAGTGAGCTTCGCATGTCTCCACATGCGCAGTGACTTACTCCACAATTGTAGTCTACATTGCACTGTAGAGAATCTACTGTTGATTTTATAAAATTATCTGTAAATGATGCCTTCGCTTGAAGTATAAAATGCAAAAGTCAAGTATCATGATTCGATTGTGTTCTATACAAAAACATTCATTTCAAACGCGCCTTTGTCATATAAAAGAAGCAACTGTTGATTTTATGTGTTATGTAATGGGTTATATTTTCGAAATACCAAATATGCGAGTATGTTACATTGTTCTTATTTAGATGACGACTTATATACTTGTAGTTGTTCATGTTTGTAAGAGTCTTAGAGTGATAGAAACAGTCTTAGGAGTCTTCATGTTGTTGAGTGTTGTGAGATGCTAGATATTATATATATTCATTGCGAGTGTTCATATTGTCTTAGGATGTTCATGTTTGTGGAGATAGCATATTGGAGACATAAACAGAGATATATAAAGAGGCAGTTCTGTATATATAAGAGACAGACAGGGTACATATAAAGAGAGGAGCACCAAGCCTGTAATTCAATGAGAGGAGATTTGATATATAGATAGACAGACCGAGAGATAGTGCGTTGGCATTTACGTTTGACAGTTCTGTGAATGGGAGTGTTTCTATAAACAACACATATATTTCTTACCTATTTTTGAGATGATGATTTTCACAAAGTTCTTATAAATGTACAATACCTTTTCTGTTGAATAACAACACGAAGACGCAGATACAAAACCACGTGATGATACGTTTATTTCTTCTTCGACCAGTCGGACATGATTTTGTATTTCAGGGATTCAAAGTTGTTACATGGTTATCTCTAAACCTTCTCGCTTCTAGAGGGTGCCTTGACTCTAACGGAGAATCGGTTAGATCTCCTCTGCTTCTCTGATCTGACTGATCTAACTCCCTTCTCTCTTCTCTCCTAACTGACTGATTCTGATTCTGACTTATCTAACTAAATTCATAACTTATGACGTCACTGCATGACCAAGCACGTGCATATGAAAACACATGGCACGACATGCCTCCGTGTTTAAGCATGCATTGTTAATCACATGTTTCTTACAAAGCCGACCCTCTAACCTAATTTTCGTAACCCACTTTACAAATAACATTTTCCATTGTCCGTTTTTCAATTCTTTATTTTAATTTTCATTTTTATAACAGAAACAAAATTTATCATTACATTCCTTTTTCAGTAAACAGATATCTAACTATTTTGTGTGAGCTAAACAATGGCAATTCCACATTCCTTATTTTCAATAACATTCTGTATTTATTTTAACTTATGATTGGAATTCTCAATTCCAAGTCTAGCTTCGCAAGTTCGAATCCTTGACTATCCTATTTCATATTTACATTTCACTAATTCCCTATTTTTTTACTTACATGAAAAGGGAGCAGCCCTTATCATGTAACATATGTAGTTATATTTCATAATTGCTTGAATTAAACGCATAAAAGTCAAGTACCATAGTTCAATTGTGCTCTAAAAGGAAACATTCAGTTCCTACGCGCCCCTGTCTTATAAAAGAATATACAATTGTTTTTATAAGCTAGGCCATTCTGCTTGTGCGGTGATAAAACTTCTCAAATGAACATGTGATGTTTGGTTGTATAACAGTGTTAACTTTATTCAAAATCGAACTTACTTTGTTACTCGGATTTTTTCGAGTATCGATTTTCGATACTTATCAGACGCATTCTGATACAAAACCTACGTAAGAACACTCCCAGACATATCAAGTACCTTTGTGTGAGATTTAAAAAAAATTGACCCCGCTGTTTCAGAGTTCATAGAGAACTCTCACACACAGACAAAGTTTATATAAATATATATATATATATATATATATATATATATATATATATATATATATATATATATATATATAATAGATAGATAAATAGATAGGAAGGAAAATAATGACATTATTTATTGAATCATGAGATATTCATAAAACAGGTAACACAATAGAGGTTATTCCATGTAAATTCGAAAATGTATACTTTTATCATCATGAAATTTAAATAATCTAGTTATGTAGGAAACATTTTTGGAACTGTATAAAATTTGAAAACTTAGAAATCGAGGTTTTGAAATCTGGTTGCAGAAATGCGAAAGAAAATAGAATCCATTCAACATTTGAATGACGCAATAAATTTTGTAAACTTTTTCTATTAGTCATCAGTTAATTTCTAATTAACGTTCTATCTTGAATATTGAACATCGTCAGAGAAAATTTATTTGATGATATTCATATTTTCAAATGCTTTTTTCTCTGTCTTTTCTCTCATCCTCATATATATATATATGTATATATATATATATATATATATATATATATATATATATATATATATATATATATATATAACAGAAACTTTGTGCATCCGTGCGAGAGAGAGAGAGATAGTCCATAGGGAATGCACTATCTCTCTCTCTCTCGCACGGATGCACAAAGTTTCTGTTATATATATATATATATATATATATATAACAGAAACTTTGTGCATCCGTGCGAGAGAGAGAGAGATAGTGCATTCCCTATGGACTCCTAAACGGTTCGATTGATGTTTTAAAATTTCACATAAATGTAGTTTATGTGTCTGGCAGTGATCTGTAGATATGTTTTTTTATCGGAATGCCTTTGATCAGTATCGATAATCGATAATCGAAAAAATCCGATGAGCAGGCGATTTTGACTAAAGTTAACACCTTATATAGCCTAACATCACAAGTGCATTTGAGAAGTTTTATTATCGCGCGAGCAGAAAGGCCCGGCAATAAAATCAACATCGCGTTCAAAATTAATGTTTCTGTTCATTAAACGACGATACTTGACTTTACTATTTTAATATTTAATTCAAGCCATTATATATATATATATATATATATATATATATATATATATATATATATATATATATATATATATATAATCAACCGTAGGTTCTCTACAGTATGATGTAGACTACAATGTATTGTTGACTAAGATACTGCGGGAATGGCATGTGAAGCATCCTTCCTGTGCACCGCGTAGATCCCTAACTAGAGCAGGCAATCAATCAGTTTGATTGAAAAACGGGCGATATCACCGATTTCAATGACAATAAAAATATTGAAGTGTAATATACAATCCCGGGTAACGTCGGGTATCCCTGCTAGCATATATATATATATATATATATATATATATATATATATATATATATATTCGTGAAGTTAATGGAAATGGAGTAATATTTGTTGAGCTGATAGTTTTAATCTCACCCACAACTACTTCAGCTGATGGCTATATATAACTGAAGGTCATACCATGTTTCTTTGTTATTTATGTAATAATTGAATCCAACCAGTTTTATGCGGCCTTGACTGTAAAGTGGGAGAACGCCTTCGGTAAGCGGCAACCAGTTTTCATTGGTTCTTTTCGAAAGTCTTTGAAGCGCTCTGTTTCCAATTTGTACAAGTGGAAAAATGAGAAGGAGGAGGTATTAAAACAATACGAAAACGAAGATAACTTATACATCAAGTTCTTTTTTTTTTACAAAAAAATATGTTTTTCACAAGATAAGATTATGTATTCAAGCTTCATAAAAATGTAATGCAGATTAACAAGATTTCAATTTCTTGCTCTTCCCAAATTCCTGGCTAGGATCAAAGTGTAGTACTGCAAGAAAAGCATACGCTTCCAAAACTTCACCCTATTCCCTTTCTTTCTACTTAAATCCCACTCCCACTTTAAGATTTACAAGCTTGTTTTCGGCAATAAAAATACGGAAACAAATAGGCAGGTACTGTTGAGGGAATGCTAGTAACATTCTATTGATTTTATTTAATTTTTCTTTTTTTAGTTATTTTTTTCTCACTTTCCGTTCTTTTGTTATCTCATTGTAAATATCTTTTTGAATAAAATTCAATTGAGGATATTTAAAATAAGGTAGCCCATAGAGTAAATGCGGTATTATGGTGATTACTTGCTGACGCTGATAGCAGCAGCAGCAGCTGACATATGCAAATGAACAAGCCGGGTGCGCGATGTGACGTCACAGCAGAGACAAAAGGGCACATTTGGACGGAGAAGGATGTTGCGAGAAACACGTGTTTGAGATGTGTTCGGAGCAACGCCTGTTTGAGACATGTTCTGAGAAGCACGTGTTTGAGATATGTTCGGGGAACACGTGTTTTGATACGTGTTTGGAGAAATACGTATTCGAGATGTGTTCGGAGAAGGGCGTGTTTAAGACGTGTTCGGAGAAGCACATGTTTGAGCTGTGTTCGAGACGTGTTCGGAGAAGCACATGTTTGAGCTGTGTTCGAGACGTGTTCGGAGAAGCACATGTTTGAGCTGTGTTTGAGACGTGTTCGACATGTGTTTGGAGAAGCACATGTTTGAGTTGTGTTCGAGACGTGTTCGGAGAAGCACGTGTTTGAGACATGTTAAGAGAAGCACGTGTTTGAGGCATGTTCAGAGAAGCACGTGTTCGAGACGTGTTCGGAGAAACACGTGTTCGAGATGTGTTCGGTGAAGCACGTTCGAGACGTGTTCGGAGAAGAAGAAATATTCAGGACGTGTTCAGAGAACGAGAGGTGTTCGAGACGGGTGTTCGAAAGAAGCGCGTGTTCGAGACACGTGGGTGGCGTCACAACAGAGACGAAAAGTAATACTTGGTCGGAAAAACAGGAATGAAGATCTTTTGTTAAAAGCTGAAACTGCGAGTTGAATTTCTTTCCTTTTACTTTTCTGTTTCTTTGCGACGGAGTGTACATGTTAACGTGTAACGTTGCGTATTGAAGTGTAAGTGATAGGCGAAAGAATGAAAAAACAATGCATGTATGAATGGATAAAAATGTGTCTAGCTAAAAAATATGATAGACAGAATAATGACCACTCATCTCTCAAATTTTTTATGGCCTTGTGCCTAATTTATACATAAGATGTAATTTGTTTTTACGGAAAATTGTAAAGTGTAGTATGTGTTCTGTTTTCAGTTAGTCATTAGAAATTCTTTTCTAACTGTGGCAATTTTTATTGTTCCCATTAAAAATGCTTGTTTGGAAGAGCAAGATATACCAAATGAATGAAGCGAGATTCATCTTCAGCAGGTTGAACTGGCTTCCTCTGTCGGAGAAAATTCCATGGGAATATTAAATTCACAAGCGATCCCCAGTCGCATGTATATTCCGGTCAGAGATGAAAACGTGAGCTGTTTACCGTTCTTGCAGTAAAGTATCGAGGTCACCTATCTGGTACTGACCAGGCTCAACGTTGCTTAACTTGGGTGATCTAACGAGAACCCGCGTATCAATGGGATTATTATGAATATATCTACCACGGTAAAAATCGCCAGTGTGTCTAACGTGGAGAGGCAAAAAATAAAAAGAAATTCGGATTTAGAAGAAGATTTGGTCTCTTTATTTTTTCGTTTTTCTTCCTCTTGTTTCTCTCTCTCTCTTTCTCTCTCTCTCTCTCTTTCTCTCTTTCTCTTTCTCTCATTCTCACTGATTCATTCTTAGTCACGCCCTTCTTAGCTCTTTCTCTCTTTCTCTCACTCTCTCTCTCTCTCACACACACATGCACACACACACACACACACACACACACACAAACCTCAAGATACACTATGGCGTTGAATTTCATGCCGACTTCAAAGATGTGAGGTAGCATGATGTGGTCTTCACTTGAAAGCACACCTAAGACCATAACCGTAAACGGAGACTTCGTTAAGCTGTGCCCTCAAGCGTTAAACCGACAGGATTTGCATTTTCAGGGCGCTGTAAATAGTCCTGTGTCATAATTTGGATCAATAGAGAGGATTAGTTTTACAGCAGCACATCTCCGATCTCGCTCGTCGAACATTGTGTCATTTTCAGACATGATAGAAGGCTCCTATCGCTCTTGTGATTTGTACACAATTGGCCAACTAGTAGATGGTCTGCAAAAAAAAAGAAAAAGAAAACCGATTTTCATCAAACGGAAATGAAATCATGTAATCTTTCTGATGAAGCAGAATTTCGTAGCCCAATTCGTTCAACTTCTGCAGGGTTGGTTTAGCAATGTGCGGTCGGGCATTGCCATGGAGGAGAATTGGGTCTTTTCTGTTTAATGATGAGTGCTGTTGTCGAAGTTTCTGATCCATTTCATCAATTTGTTGACAGTTTTTTTCCGACGTAATGGTTTCACCTGCATTCAAAAACTGTAATGGGTAAGTCTGGTCGCAGACCATAAAACAGTCAGCATGACCTTCTTTTGGTGAAACTCTGGCTTTGGGAAGTGTCGTGGAGCTTCGTCGGCGTCTAACCACTGAGCTGAGCGTCGCCAGTTGTCGTAAAGAACCCACTTTTCATCGCAAATCACAATCCGGTCCAGAAACGGGTCGTTTTTGTTGTTAGAGAATGGATCAAGAGAGAGAGAGAGAGAGGGGAGATGTGTAAATTATATTGAGACACGTTGACCGGAAGTCAGGATCAGCTGATCGGATTGCGTGTGAGTCACGTGATCAGGTTAACTGAATTGTGGAGATTTGGTTTGGACGTAGAAGGCGACGGACGATTTCAGAGACGTCTCCTCCCCTTCACGGGGGGGGGAACGCTGACGTATCTAGAAATGAGACCAAGAGAAACCACACAAGCCAGAGATTCACTTTCCATCCTTCTGCGAGACATCTGGAAAGTGAAATAAACTATAAAACCATTTCATCGTTTGGAGTGAAATAAATCTTCGTCCAAAACAGGTACCGTCTCCCCTCCAAGACACGAGATGATTCTAGATGGACCAACATCGAGAACACAGAAGGTATGTCCAAAAATACATGCTCCACACACATTAACACTGATTAGATATATTCCACACGATCCCCTTTATTAGATAACTACACAACAAATACAAATTTTGGTGCCGTTTGTGAACCAGAGCACTCATACAAGTGTGTGTGAAAAAAATTGAACCTGGTGGTTAACTAAAAAAAAACTTTTTTTAATAGACACAACGAAAAAAATATTGTACACTAGACATAAAAGATGAAAAGATAAAGAAAATTAAAGTAAAAAATACAACATAGGCTCCATTAAATAAAAAACACGGTGAAAAAATAAAATATAGACGCAACGAAAAAAAGAAGGAAATAGACACATTAAAATTATGTATAGATAGATTTATATGCTAAATTAAGAAGAAATAAGAGAAAAAACAGATAGCTCGATCGACATACAGATAACGAATTGTTGATTTTTAATATGAAAATTGAAAACACAGAGGAAACAAAGAAAAAAATATTAATACAGCCAATGTGTAAAATAGAAAGAAAGAAAAAAGAATGTTATGTGTAGAAAAAATGAATAGAAGAAATTGGAAAAAAAAAACAGATATATCAATCGATAATAAATTGTTGATTTTGAAAATACAGCCAACGTGTAAAACAGAAAGAGAGAAAAAAGAAAAAAAAGAAATAGAACATATGAATTTAGTTACAGAGTGTGGGTGAAATTACCAGAGAGACGTCAATCAAAAATATTTGTTATGAGTTAGATGTTACACAATTACGCACACTTAAAATGTTGCAATTTGTAAACTGTAAAAACTTCGAGTACTTTTAGGAAAAACAATGTGTACTTTTTTTGTGAAGAAACAATGGACAGGCGGCAATGTGATTTTTTTTTTTCTTTAATTGTACGGTTTTTTCTTAGGAATTTTTTTTTCTGGTGTGGAAAAATGTTATTCATTTTATGTAAATCGATGTAAACTGTTTTATGAAATGTGCGTTTTTTTCGATTAAGAAAAAAAAAAAAGAAAAAGGAACACAAGTGTTGTCTTTGGGTGATGGGATTCCGTGATTTCGATCAACATGGAAAGATCCATATGTGGAAATCCCGATATTTTACACTGAGCTATATGCCTTGAAAGACAGTTGCGGTTATCGACCTGGAGAAAAATAATTTTTTTTCAAATATAGCAGCGCGAAATGTATTTCTATCCGGCGTCGGGAAGCAAATGGAATTCCCCTGACGTGGCGTAAGTGGCAGAAGAGAAAATGGCAGAAGAGGCCATAATAAAAATCACTCGGATAAGTAAAACGTGATATATTTTTTTCTTTTTCAGAAAACCCCAGTGTTGGGTGACGTGGAGAATTTTAGTTTCCATCGATTGTTATTTTGTTGTTGATTTTTTTTTTGTGAAGGATTGTCTGGAAGTTTATGAGTCGTTTTTCTTTTTGTTGTTGTTTTTGTTTTTGTATTTTAATTGTAAATGTCTATGCATTTTTTGTAGACGACTGTGATTTTTTTTTCTTGATATTCTGGACGTGGTAAAGGTGATGCAGCCAACCTCAGAATTGATGACGTGGACAAAATTGGGTTTCCACGAAACTGTGTTTTGTTATTTGGTGTTTTATTATTGGTGAGATGAGGCTTTGTGAATGCTTATAAGAATTTTTTTTATTTTTTATATAATTGATGTTTTCCCAAATCGGTATTGTGCGGGATTTTCTTGTTCTTGACATGTATTTTTTACCCCGCAGAATGGAGGAGGAGTGAATATTTGCCTTGTGGGGTTTATTGAGATAATGAAAAATTTAAAAAGTAACTACATGCTGTTAATTAAGTAATAATGATAGTAATAATAATAATAAAATTGGGAAAAAGAGAAAGAAATAAGATTTAAGCAGTGTAAGAAATAAAAAGACACACTACTGGGTTGAATAAGGGGTCAACTAGTTCTTAAGTTTTGGAAGGGTCAAAGGTTCAGTCGATATTTATTCTAATTTTGGAAATGGTTGTAGAATTTTTTTGTGTCGTTTTTTTTCGTGGGATTTTTCTCCGGATGCATGGTCATTATTAGGTATATACATTAGAATTGAAATGATATAGGAAAAATAAGATGATACTGAAGATGGTTGGCCTAGAATGAATTAGAATTTTAAGGAGGGGACCAAAATAGCAATTACGTAAGCGGGTATTTTTGAGAAGTTTTTACAGATGTGATAAGCCAAATGAGAGATTCTCTTTTTTAATAATTTGTT
>NC_136499.1:27065157-27070157 GCF_053919585.1 Euprymna scolopes | reverse complement strand
TCGCTATTTCTTTCTTAACATTACTTCTAGCTTCTATATACTTCTCTTTGAACTGGACTTATGTCGGTTAAATCTGCGATATGCATGCTGCCTTTGTGCAATGGCAGTTGCACAAGTAGAAGTAAACCATTGGGGAGAGTGGGACTTGCTATAAAATTTCCACATGGGAGCATGTGCTTCAATTGCCGTTTTGAACCATTCCGTGGTCTAAACAGGAAGAGAAAAAATATTTCCCCATGGGGCATCTCTGATAAGATTTCTGCTGGCTTCCCAGTCAGCCTTTTTATAATATCTCGTTGTTTTGAGCACTGGCTCTTCAGTTTTGGGTCTAGAGTTTAGGGCGATTTCGATCATTATCACTGCATGATCAGCTTTCCCAAGGGGGCTGGCAGCATTTGTTATACAATCATCGAGAACTGTGGTCAGAAACAGATCTAGAAGTGATACGTGCTGTTCTTGCTGGTCAGAGAAATGGGTTCAAGTACGATAACCATTAGTCCAGCTTGACACAATCTTTAAAAAGTGGTTTCAAACCTACTTATTTTTAACATAATGTGAACAATTCACGCATGTGCAGTCATGAAACAGTTGACAAGCAGTTAAATCCGATGAGTCTCAAGTACCAATTTTTCAATTTTTACCATTTACCAGCGCTTTTACAGGATGAAAGCCAATTAAAAAGTTTGCCACACGTCTGAATACCCTATATACCAAATTTTAAGTCTTTACATAATAAATTCATTGAGTATATAGGTTGAGAAGTGTCCTCATACACACACATTCTCACTTTTATTGATATATAGACGAACTAGAATAAACGTATCTGTATGGCTCATACTGAAACATACATACGTACTTACATGAAACGAATGTAAGAAATACGTACATACAGGGTGTTCCGAAAATCTATTTTGATGAAATCGGTAATTTGTCTGAAACTTGAACTTATTTTTATTGTGTGGTTGAAAAATTTTACAACTTTCACAAGAGACTCCACGCGAATGGTACCTATTGTCTTTCGTGATTGAACATAGGCTCTCTCTCTCTCTCTCTCTCTCTCTCTCTCTCTCTCTCTCTCTCTCTCTCTCTCTCTCTCTCTCTCTCTCTCAAATATATTGTTGCAATATTTTTGGACTATAATGGGTAGATATTTATCTGCTGTCCACGCAAGCAAAATGTGACACAAGGTTGGAAAACGGAGAGTAGGCAAGCTCCCCTAAAGGAGGGGCACTCTTGCCTCAAAATAAATTGCCTGGGCACCCTCTTCGGCATACCCTTTTAGGGGCGCTTCAGGCGACGGGCAATAAACTTGCCCTACCCAAAAGCCGAGTTGAAAATCCTAGAAGCGTGGACCTCCTCGGTTGGTACCCAAGTGGTGTACCTCACTCCAACAGGTACAAGGCCAGTTTCCGACCCCGCACCTGTCAGGCTGAGTGTCAAGAACGGATCCTTGATGAGTACTTTACCCTGTCTCCCCGCAGCCAAAGCCGCTAGGAGATACATCTCATCATAAGAACTATAATGGGGTAGATATTTATTTGGTGTCCACCACACCAAAATGTGACACATGGTCGGATAGGCAAACTTCCCTAAAGGAGGGGCACTCTTGCCTGGGCACCCCTCCCCCACCCCGTCGGCATTCCCCGGTAGGTGACAAGCAATAAACTTGCCCACCCAAAAGCCGTTGGCAGGGCCTGGGAGAGTGGACCTCCTAGGTGATACCCAAGTGGTGCAACTCAGTCCAACAGGTACTGGGCCGGTTCCCAGCCCCTCACCTGTCTAGCTGAGTGTCAAGAATGGATCCCTGTATGAGTACTATACCTTGTCTCCCTGCAACCGAAGCTGCAAGGAGACACATCCCATCATGCAGTATAATGAGGTAGATATTTATCTTCTATCCACCGCAACAAAAGGGGGCACAAGGCCGGAAAGTGGGGAGTAGGCAAACTCCTCTAAAGGAGGGACACTCTTGCCTCAACAAAAATTGCCTGGGCACCTCCGTCGGCATTCCCTGGTAGGGGCATCTCAGGCGAAAAGCAATAAACTTGCCCCACCCAAAAGGCGGGTGACAAGGCCTGGGAGGGTGAACCTCCTAGGTGATATTCAAATGGTGTATCTCAGTCCAACAGGTGCTCGGCCGGTTCCTGACCCCCCACCTGTCGGGCTGAGTGTCAAGAACGGGTGCAGCCAAAGCCATTAGGAGACACATCCCATCATGCAGTATAATGGGGTATTATCCTGCATAGTCGAAAGATTCTATTTATAAACGATGCTGTTAGAAACTGACGAATCAAATTAATTCACGTTCTGCTACCAACCAATCAGAAACCAGAATTGCTCCATAAAAATTAAATCTTTTTCTGTAACAACTTCGCATATGTTTTCTTCATGTCAACACGGGAAGAATCTTTCGCTTTGTGGCTTCCAATTCAAGAACTGTCTACTGAGAACCAGTCACCCCCAGGACTTGTGTAGAACAACTAACCATCGGAAACGGTTCTGAAATTACAAGTTTTTCGTGATTAAACAGGGGCCCTTATCTCTCTCTCTCTCTCTCTCTCTCTCTCTCTCTCTCTCTCTCTCTCTCTCTCTCTCTCTCTCTCTCTCTCAAATATATATATATATATATATATATATATATATATATATATATATATAAGGAATGAAAAAATACCAGCAGTGGTTGACGTTATGTTATGAGAAAAATAGAAAAAACCGAATGAAATTATTAAAAAAATCAACGTTTCGTCCTTATTTCAGAGGACATCTTCAGGATAATTGAATTAAAAAATAAAAATGTAAGAAAAGAAAAAGTCATAGATCGTGCGAAAAAGACAGTTCTTGAATCCTACCCATGTCGGGAAAGACAAACATATGTGTGCGTATGTTTGTCCTTCCCGACATGGGTAGGATTCAAGAACTGTCTTTTTCGCACGATCTATGACTTTTTCTTTTCTTACATTTTTATTTTTTAATTCAATTATCCTGAAGATGTCCTCTGAAATAAGGACGAAACGTTGATTTTTAATAATTTCATTCGGTTTTTTCTATTTTTCTCATAACATATATATATATATATATATATATATACATATATATATATATATATATATATATTTATATATTTCTTCTAAAAGTCAACAAATCCTCTTTATCCTATAATACCTACACTCCCAGTTTTTTCACCAGAACTTTCAATCTAATCCTCCAAAGAATCATAGATCTATACAATCTGAATATTCACAAGTCTATGGCTGTGCATACCAGCAATAGATGTACAAATTTTAATAACATCACTGATTAGATCTTGTTATTGTCCAACTATATCTTCATAGTTGAACATCAATTTGAATTACCTTTGATTTGCATCTGTATATATTTTTACATAATGTTTCGAACTTTTAAGCTTTCAATTTTTGCGATAATCAGCAATGTTATAGCAAGTCTATATAATATTCCCTTGCTTAACGTTTTTCCTCTGAAGAAAAAAGCCATATTTTTTAAACTCCATAGAATAAGGAAATCATTCTCTTTATGAACAATAAATCTTGTAATTCATAATTTGCAAAATTGTACCTCTCTCTCTCTCTCTCTCTCTCACACACACACACACACACACACACATCACATCAAATATATATGTGTGTGTGCGTGTGTTTTTATACGTGTATATATATATATATATATATATATATATATATATATACAATTTAAATAATTTAAAAATAATGTTCATATATTTATTTTGACGAAGAGACTCGCCCTTGTCCTGATATTTTTTCTTCTTGCGTCTCATGATGGTACTTTTAAACGGAACACGTCCGTTCAGCTGTTGTTTAAGGGTTTATTTTTTATAGTCCACTAATGTACATGGCGTGTACTAAAAACATATTGATTGGTTTCCTGTTTGAAAGCTATATATATATATATATATATATATATATATAATAGAAGTATATCTATCTATCTATCTATCTATACTCCTAAAAATTCGTTTTTCTTTTGTGTGTATTGATATTCATATTAAAAACCGTATTTTCTATTTATTTAAAAAGAAAATACAATTTTCTTATATATGGGTTGTGGGAGTGCATTCACTAGCAAAAGATCTAGCTAATTTGCATATTCTTTTAAACATTCATATTAATTAATTCCCTATTAGTTTTTTCGGTTTTCTTATAGGATGATCATCTTTAGTTAACTATTACGTGTAATTATATTCATGCAAATATTCTACATGATTTATACTTGCATAATATTTGCGTAAAAGGCTTACAGTAAACATACGTATATATTTTTGTTTAATCTATCTATCTATACATCTATCTATCTATCTATATATATATATATATATATATATATATATATATATATATATATATAAAAAGTGAACCTGTCTGTGGGTGTCTTTGTGTGTGTGTGTCTGTGTGTGTACATTTCCCTACGCAATAACTTTGTCAATTTTAAGACTCAAAATTTGATATACAGGGTACTGAGATTTGGGAAAATCTGTGTAATTAGTTTTCGACCAGAAATTTGGCTATTAAGGGGTCAAAGTTCAACGATTTGACCTTTGAGAACTCTACCACACTACTCCAACAATTTGGGTCTAAAGACAGTAAATTTTAGTTATAGGTTCCTTGGACATGGATCTAACAATAACTTGATTTGAGCCCAAACAATAAATGTTAAGGGATCAAAATTGGGGTCAAAGTTAAAAAAAAATGACCTCTGCGGTTTCTACCAACTTACTCAGACACTTTCTGGTCTAAACATTTGAAATTTTACATAAAGGGTATTCAGAGATAGGGCAACCTTTTTAATCGGTTTGGGTGGAAAATTTTTAGTTACTAATATATAAATGTATGTATGTATGTATGTATGTATGTATGTATGTATGTTTGCATGTGTGCCTAAAAATTTCGACAGAGCAGACGGATTTTTACAAGATCAGTATCGTTTTGAAGTTTGACCTTTCAGACGATAAATATCGAAAAATT
>NC_136499.1:26912657-27060157 GCF_053919585.1 Euprymna scolopes | reverse complement strand
AGCCGAATACCAAACCTATATATATATGTGTATACATATATATATATATATATATATATATATATATATATATATATATATATATAGTTCCTTCAGCTATCATCGAAACCGAAACCAAACCTTATGAAGTATTCTTGATAAAATAAATAAATAAAGTTTAAATCATATTTCTAAACGGAACAATTCTATTAAGATAAACAATTAATAACATCGACCTAAGATAAAGATGCCATCAGCTAAAAGCGAAACCGAAACCAAAACTTATGAAGAATTCTTGATAAAATTATTTTTTTTAAATAGATTATTGGAGTTCCATAAGCTATAATCGAAACGGAAACAAAGACTTATGAAGAATTCTTGATAAAATTATTTTTTTTAAATACATTATTGGAGTTCCATAAGCTATAATCGAAACGGAAACAAAGACTTATGAAGAATTCTTGATAAAATTATTTTTTTTAATAGATTATTGGAGTTCCATAAGCTATAATCGAAACGGAAACAAAGACTTATGAAGAATTCTTGATAAAATTATTTTTTTTAATAGATTATTGGAGTTCCATAAGCTATAATCGAAAGGAAACAAAGACTTATGAAGAATTCTTGATAAAATTATTTTTTTTAAATAGATTATTGGAGTTCCATAAGCTATAATCGAAAGGAAACAAAGACTTATGAAGAATTCTTGATAAAATTATTTTTTTTAATAGATTATTGGAGTTCCATAAGCTATAATCGAAACGGAAACAAAGACTTATGAAGAATTCTTGATAAAATTATTTTTTTTAAATACATTATTGGAGTTCCATAAGCTATAATCGAAACGGAAACAAAAACTTATGAAGAATTCTTGATAAAATTATTTTTTTTAAATACATTATTGGAGTTCCATAAGCTATAATCGAAACCGAAACAAAAACTTATGAAGAATACTTGGTAAAATTATTATAAAAAAAGATAAATGACTTAAGTGCCATTAGCTATAATCAGAACCGAAACGAAAATTGTGAAGAATTCCTATAAAAATTATTTATAAAAAAATTAAATAACTTGAGTGCCATCAGCTGTAATCGAAACCGAAACCAAAACTCATGAAGAATTCTTGGTAAAATTATTTATTACGAGAAATGGAAGTACATAACAATTAAACGACCCGGATGTATGCGTGACACAGAAAATAACACACACGCTATCGTAATAATATATAGATTCAGTTAAAAAAATAAATACTCTTTAAATAACATTTCTAAACAGAACAATTCTATTAGGTTAAACAAGTAATAACATTGAGCTAATCATTAAAATAGATTTTCTATAATGTAATACGCAAATAAAGTGACTCATTCAATGTAGATTTCTTTTAAATACATAGTATATGTATAGAAATTATGCTGAAATAAATTTATTTTCAGTCTGAAAATTAATTTGTGAAAATGTACATATTTATTAAAATGTGGACAAATAAACAGACGACTTTATTATAATAGATATGTTGTTTTAGATTTGAATGACCCTCTCACTTCATTTTCTCTTGCCTATTTTTTTATTTACTCGAGAAGGTTATAGATTATTAAAATGGTTTAAATAAATTATATCTATAAATATAAATATATATATATCACACATGCAGGATATATATATATATATATATATATATATATATATATATATATATATATATATATATATATAACACACATATATATAAATATATATATATATATATATATATATATCCTGCATGTGTGATAATGTGGTTTTTGTAACGTTTTGCTATAAATAATTCTAAATTTGTAAACCTAGTCGCGACTGCAGACAAGAAAATTGCTATAATTTTCTGAAAAAATACAATATTTTATTATCAATCTAAAAAAAAAGGGATATTTTGAGTTGTTACTGTAGATTAAAAAAATAGAAACCATTTTCAGCAAATATAAATGTTCCTGCGTGATTGGAATATATATGGTTTTTGGGGTTTTTTTTTTTACAAGTACGTGCAGTCGACATTGACTTTGAGTATGGGTTTATGTTATTGGTTCGACGCAATTACAATAAGCTTTGACATTAATTTAGAGAAGGTTCGTTTCTGTTTCCATTATCGTTTTCCTAGAAAAATCTTTTAAAGTATTTTTTTTTTCTTATGCGTCAATCAGTAAAAATAAAACTTTGTTCCTGGTCGAAGTTCGTCATTTAGGAAAAGATTTATTCTTAAGTTTGGTTTTTCTGTATTCCGACATCGTCATATTTTTATTGGCTTGGGATAAGAGTAGGTGCCAGGAGATGATTAGAAGAAATATATTTAAGTAGTTGCTGTAACAGCGGGCAAACGTAGAGAACGCGTGGCCACTATTCAGAGTCAGATGTGTTGTTGTTGTTGTTGTTGTTGTTGTTACCAGACGTGTCTCCAACTGATGCTCCCATCATCACCATCAACGGTATACCAGCTTCATGTACTTTGGCTCCAATCTTTCATTCTCTTGCGAGTTCGGCGATGAAGTTAAGCGCCGCTTTAATCTCGCCTCTCTTGCTTTTGGTCGCCTGAATGGCCGAGTGTTTGCCAATCGTAATCTCAAGACCCATACAGAGGTCGCTGTGTACAACGCAGTCGTCATGCCAACATTCCTGTACAGTTTCGAGGCATGGGTTCCGTACTGCCATCACATCAGGCTACTGGAGTCATTTCATGTCGGACGACTGCAGCAGATCTTTGCCCTCCATTTGGTGGCACAAGGTGGCCCATTCAGAAATTCGCAGGGGAGCTGGAGTTGCCCCTCTAGAGTAGCTCGTTATCCGTCGTCAACTTTGCTGGTTGGAACACGTCATCAAAGAGACTACCTCGACGAGTACTCTACGGTCAGCTCACTCATGGCTGACGAAATATCAGCTGCCCGAAGAAACGCTACAACGACTGCATCAAGGCCACCCTCAAGCGCTGCAATATCCCCTTCAATGGTTTGGAGATATTGGCAGCGGACAGACATTTGGCCCTCCACATATGATAGCGTGATGGCCTTATTCAACAACGAGTATGAACGAGCAGCTACGGAGCGTCGCACACTAATACACCAACGAGTAGCGACCACTCACCACTAAAACCCAAATCCTGTCTTCCTGTGCCATACCTGTGCAAAGTAGTGTAAATCACGCATCAGGCTTCACAGTCATCAACGGAATCATAGATTCAATTTAAAAAAATGAAGACGTCGTCATCCACATGGATGGACTACCATAACTAAGTTTTACAATAATCACATATACAACAGTGATTCAACACCAACTACTTCGACGAACGTTATTTTATACAATAGAGTCACCGCACAATGTAACGAGAAGAAATGATTATTTTTGACCACAGAAACAACTAATAACAAGAATTGCTCGGTCAAGCGTACCTTGGAGTATCATAATCCCCAGTGACGTGTGAAACGCAAACACAACGCGGGTATCATGCAGTTCACGTTTAGTGTCTGATACCGGATACTAAAGGATTCTATCACCCGCTGGGTATCAACGTTATATTTGGTAAGACCCTGACCTAAAGATTACAATTAATGTCTGTGGATTCAGGATCTGACCCAAGGATTTGAAAACTTTACAATACAATGGACACTATTTCCATAGAAATGTTTGGGAAAGAACCCTCATATTTGCAACATGTTTTGGGTTTTTCTATTTAAAAACCTAATTTTGTACTGTTCAGAAAAATATTTATTGGTTAAATATATTTCTCATTCCATGGTATTTCCACGAGTTCTACTAATTATTATTATTAGTATTAGTAGTAGTAGTAGTAGTAGTAGTAGTAGTTTTTTTTGTTTTGTTTTTCTTTGTCTCTTTGTTATGCCACTGTAGGCATCTCCTTTTTCACTATCTTCTCAATCCCATTTAAAAGCATATTACACAAAGCATTTACGCTGAAAAGTTACGAATACTTTACGCATTAGTGTATTATGCTTCCAACAACACAGAGATATCTTTGCCGTATGCGATTTCGTGATTTTGTGGGTTGTGTTATTGTTGATAACACGCACATGTGTATGAAGTAGAAAAAAAAGAAGAGAAAACACTTGGGCTTACATTCATTTACATTTATTCAGATAAATAGTTTGTTGACTACGAACGCGAAAGGCGGTTACTGAACTCAACATCTGATTTAGCAAACAATATAATACGATGGAAAATAATCATGGTCGTAAGTACTGGAGAAGAATACATTAAGGTACCGATATAATGAGAAAGACATTTGCTGTCATGATTGTGAATAAAAAATATTTGATCACTAAATTTTAACGAATGAGGCTTTGAATGAACAAACTGGTGGTGGATCATCATCATCATCATCATCATCATCATCTATCCATCTATCCATCTCTAGAGCTGTAAGCCATGTTTAGTTTCAGAACAGTTTCCGATGGTTAAATGTTCTACACGAGTCCTGGGGGGGGGTGACTGGTTCTCGGTAGACAGTTCTTGAGTTGAAAGCGACAGAGCAAAGGATTCTTTCCGTGTTGACACGAATAAAACATGTGCGAAGTTGCTACAGAAAAGGTTTAATTTTTATGGAGCAATTCTGGTTTCTGATTGGTTGGTAGTGGACCGTGAATTAATTTGATTCGTCAGTTCCTAGCAGAATCGTTTATAAATAGAATCTCCCGACTGTGCGGGATTATACCCCATTATATCTAAAAAATATTGCAACGTTCTAGCTATCTAAAATATTCTGTGTGCAAATAGTCAAAAGATTTTCCTAATTCGTATACTAAGCTAGACCTTCTTCGTCTACCATATATATGCAGTTACTGTTTACATAAACTATCCGCTGCAATTTGAAGGATCGCGTTATCTCTTTGTGATATCATCTAGTGTGCACAGAGACAAACAAGATAATAATATCTACATGGTTTTAATAGTGTACCAGACTCCCAAGGGTCTATATGTTCATATAGATAAAGAATCTCTTCCTATCTATGATTTCATGGATGACGTTATTATTTTGTGACTATGCTCAATTATTTTAATAAGGACGAATAACATCTTTTTATGCTGATAACACCGGACAAAAGGGAAACATTTTCTTCCACTGGTTAGTCTTGACTGAAGGGTCTGTAAGATAAAAGACTTTTTATCCGAAGTAAAACACCATAAATTATATTTCCATAAATAAAATTTATTTCACTTTTGTGGGTTCCTTCGTAGTTCTCTGTAACTGTTATATTTTCTACCAGTTAGCCCATCGGACGCGTCCATGAACCTCAAGAGATTAAATGCCTTCCGAGTCAAACTCCAGTAAGTCTTGACTGAGCTCCATCTGCTCTCTCTCTCTCTCTCTCTCTCTCTCTCTCTCTCTCTCTCTCTCTCTCTCTCTCTCTCTCTCTCTCTCTGCTCTGTGTTTCGTGAATATCTGATAACTCTTTCTTTGTTAGTTACCTGAGGTCATATAAACAAGTCAGTCCTTATTGTTTTGGTAAGCTTTATATCATTATTATTATTATTATTATTATTATTATTATTATTATTATTATTATTATTATTATAAATTAAAATTATTATTATAAATTAAAATTATTATTATAAATTAAAATTATTATTATTATAATTATACATCAAAATTATTATTATTATTATTATTATTATTATTATTATTATTATTATTATTATAAATTAAAATTATTATTATTATTATTTTAAATTAAAATTATTATTATTATATTATAAATTAAAATTACTATTATTATTATTATTATTATAAATTAAAATTATTATTATTATTATGAATTAAAATTATATTTATTATTATAAATTATTATTATTATTATTATAAATTAAAATTATTATTATTATTATTAATATTATTATTATTATTATAAATTAAAAATTAATATTATTATTATAAATTAAAATTATTATTATTATTATTATTATAAATTGAAATAATTATTGTTATTATTATTATTATCATTATAAATTAAAATTATTATTATTATTATAAATTGAAATAATAATTGTTATTATCATTATTATTATTATTAATTAAAATTATTATTATTATTATTATCATTATTATAAATTAAAATTATTATTATTATTATTATTATTATTATTATTATAAATTACAATTATCATTATTATTATTATTATTATAAATTAAAATTATTATTGGTATTATAAATTAAAATTATTATTATTATAAATTAAAATTATTATTATTATTATAAATTAAAATTATTATTATTATTATTATTATTATAAATTAAAATTATTATTATTATTATTATTATTATTATTATAAATTAAAATTATTATTATTATTATAAATTAAAATTATTATTATTATTATAAATTAAAATTAGTATAATTATAAATTAAAATTATTATTATTATTATAAATTAAAATTATTATTATTATTATTATTATTATTATTATTATTATTATAAATTAAAATTATTATTATTATTATTATAAATTTAAATTATTATTATTATTATAAATGAAAATTATTATTATTATTATAAATTAAAATTATTATTACTATAAATGAAAATTATTATTATTATAATAAATTAAAATTATTATTATTATTATAAATTAAAATTATTATTATTATATAAATTAAAATTATTATTATTATTATAAATTAAAATTATTATCTTTCATTATAAATTCATAACTAGAAACATTCTATTGTTTTTACTATTTCTTTTCTCACACATTTTTTCTGCTATTGAAAACATTTATTTCAATACCTGCTCTTAAAAACATTCATTTCAAAAACATCTTTTCTCTATTGAATATTTCATATTCAATAGCATTTGAACATATCGCAGCGCCACCCCCTGCTTCCTCGTTCTATGGAGTCAGCCGATGCTGGGAATCCAATATTCAATATAAATAACTTGAAGCATAAAAACCTTTTTACAAAATAACTACATTCGGCATTAAATAACTCGAAAGGGGTTGATACGCCGTAAAAAAAAAAAATCTTGTTTTATTTTTGATGCTGGAGAAAGTCTGAAGAAAGCTGATAATGTAACATTAACAGGTACCGTATTTGTAACGTTACGAGGTGACATTACTTGTGCAAGTGTTGTTAGAAGGCTACGAAAGGACGCTAAGACAACAACGCCATTTTCTTAACTCGCTTATTTGATCATTTGATGACGAGATCCTATGATCATTGTAAACGATTAAATGAATACAAGTTGCTATTTTACGGGTTTTGTTGAATAAATCAGATTAATTTCTTTCAATAAATAAAAATTGTGCATTGTTTGGATTTTGCTCATCGTAAAAATGATTTTTTTATTCTCGCAGAAATATTTGTTTTGCGGCAATTCAAAACCTCAGTAAATCAAACGTAGCGCATCATGAAATCTTTGGTGGAAAGTAGCAATACTTTCAGTATTTTTGTTGACGAGCATCACATGGTTTATCATGTGATACTTAGTTGATAAAAAAAAAATTTGATAAACAAAGAGAGGCCTCTAGACCGAAGAAGCATTCCACAAAATGCGCTCCTATGAACTTACTGCATTTGTGCCCTCTCAGTGAAAATATTCCCTATTCACTCGACTGGCAGTCAAATCCCATTCCTTCATTTTAGAAGTCCGTTAGACGCCAGAAAACTTTCTACTCTAATAGCTGTTTTTCATGAGACTGCTTAATTTTAGAATTACCTCCCTGCTTCCTGTTTTCCCTAGGATACCAATATGCGGAAGCTTCAATATAATGTGAATAAAATCTTCCCGCTTAACTCTTCATTTAGGTTGCCCTTCTATAATTCACCCACGCCTGATCACAAGTAGACGCTTATTGTTGGATATTTGGCATTCGATGGGTTGTACACACACAAATTAATTCCATTTGATGAATGCAAGGTTGTCTATGGGAATACATAATTTGATCAGAAACATATGAGAGGATATCAGTCAAAAAGTCGAGACAATAGGCAATGGAAAATATTAAACATTGCAGGATGAAAAAATGTTTATATAAATCGACACAACAGAATATTCGGTCACAGAGCGAGAAGAAGCTGGACATTAACATCCACACTGCATGCAGATTTCGTATTAACTATCCTATTATATTGGATACAATATATAGTAATGATTTAAAAAGTTTAAACGAAAAATGATTCGTTCGCCACCACCGAGAATTGAAACCAAAACGTTTAGCTTACGATTTACTTTTTTCCTTTCATATTAATGCCTGATCTATGAAGGCATTTTTGCTGCAAGGCTAAAAATTAAAACGTGAACCAATAGCTATTACGTTACGCATCTATATTCGTAATGCCGTCGTTGGACCTTCACCTGGCAAATTCCATTTTTTTAATTTTCACACTTTTGCACCAATTTTCCCCGACTAAAATCCAAATATAAAGTTTCGCATGGGTTCAAATACTCTATATATTAAGTTTCATGTCTGTAGACCAAAAAGTGACAAAAGAGTTTAGTAGGCAAAATCTTTTAAACAAATATATATACATATACATAAATATATCTAGAAAGAGGTTTGTGTTTACTATAACGTTTTCACACAAATATTACGCAAGTATAAATCATGTAGAATATCTGCATGAATATAATTACACGTAATAGTTAATTAAAGATGATCATGGCATAAGAAAACCGAAAAAAAATAATAGGGAATTAAATAAAATAAATGTTTAAAAGAATATGCAAATTAGCTAGTTGTATTTTTTTTTAAATAAATAGAAAAAAAAAGGATTTAAATATGAATATCAATACACACGAAAATAAAATGTATAGGAGTATAGAAGATTATGTCGCGGTGGCAATATGCTTCCTTTGAGGTAAATTAAAGTTTTTAAAAAAATGTAAGATGTATCTGTTATATGATATTGTGTAGTGAAGGGTGGTTTTTTGTATATAGACGTTTAGGAGTCTACTAGCAAACAGGCTCTATTTCTTTAAGCTAGTTGTCCAACTAAAATGAGTTGGTATTTAAAAGAATAATGATTAGGATTCCCGAAATGGAAAAATTCGTTATCTATAATTACCAGAGATAAGGTATGGCGTTCCGAGACTCACTCCATTAAATAGAACGAACTCTAAGATAGTATTATCCAAAATTAATCAACTCACATTTTTCTTTTAATTCCATCACTATCCTTCAATGGTTCTTTTACTTTCGTTGGTTCTCTTGTCCACTCCAGTGAAAACTAAACTTCTGTTTAGATAAAGAAAAGAGCAAACTTACTATTTTATCAAATAACCAGTCGCATCCTTATCATTTTCTTTGCTTAACCAAAATATCAATTCTTGCTTCGCAAGAAAAAAAAATCAAAAATATTTCTGCTTCCTGTTATTTCGCCTTCAATAATCATATGTTGTTTTAATGCACCCCCCTTTCCTCAGATTATCAATTCTAAATATACAACGGAATTCGAGTGACCTGCTGCTTCTCCTACTTTTGATTGACTTATCAATATTCCAACAGTAACTTCTATCTTACCAATAGGGATTCCACACATCAATCACTGTCAACCGTCCGGGCTCGAAACCCAAAACGTAGTGAGAAACAACGAAAAAATAAATAAATAGAAAGAAATCAGCAAAACTTTATGTAAAAAAGGGAACATTTGAAAGAAACAGGGCAAGAGAAAAGAAGAGCATTGCCTGCTAATAGGTGCTGAACTGAAGGAATAAATTAAAGATTGTCTCTAACAATGTGATTTTATTATTTATATTGAACAATGTAGCACAATATTACTTTCTGGGTACTTATTAGTATTTATTAATTTATCTCATTTGGGTCAGTTTTATATTTAAAATATAATAAACTCTATTTTCTTAGAAATGTTGATAAACTCATATTTACTGTGTGTTTTTTAGTTTTTATGTGAAAAAAAATATGTGTTGCGCTATCCAGAAACATAGCAGCTTTGTCAAACCATATTTATTGATTTAATATATTTCTCATTCCGTATATTTTCCACGGGTCCTGCTAGTATTTATAACTACGAAATATATGGGTGTATGTCTGTCTGTCCGTTCGTCTGCTCGCTGCCAATCATTAAGTAACTGGTGACAAAGAATAACGAATTGAACGAGAAATGCTGTAGAGGGGGAAGGAGGAGATAAAGATATATTAGACACAAAAACATTGCAATCTTATAGTTGCTCAATTCCTGTCGAGGGTAGTATATATATTTTTCTTTTTTAAATACACCTAAAAATAACTTTCATTCAAAAATATCCGAGAAGGAATTGGTGAAGTTCGTTGTTTTAATGTGAATAGATTTTACTGTGATATCAAATGTTTGCTTTGTTAATTTGTTCGAAAAAAAATGGCACATTTCTTTCCGTCATTTAAAATCATATGTTTTCGATGTCGTAAAACCCTTTCTTATTTCGAGATACAGTGTATGTGGACGCCTTAAAAGTATTTAAAGAAATCCTCCAAGCACAGATTATAAGTGATAAATGTTCATGCGCACATTTTAAGACTCGTCGTATCGTCAGAAGTAGTTTTTATTTACTTACCTCTCCACGAGGACAGAGTTAGAGAGTTCGTTTTAAATGCGAGGAAAATGCACAATAGGCCTATTAAGAAGTGTTTTCAATAAGTTTCCAGACTTTTTTCGTGTGCGCACTTATATTGATACCACACAGATAAAATTCTAGTCCCGTTCAGAATTAATCCACTCCCCCTGCAATACACTTATTGTGCCGTTCCAACAACTTCTGGAAGACCCCATGGAAGTCCTCTTGTCATGTCAATGACCCTAGTCGTAGCCTCTTTCATCTCTTCAGCCGTCTCATAACGACAGCCTCTAATGTTTTTCTTGAGAATAACCAAAAGTCACAGGGAGCAAGGTCTAAACTATAGGGTGGGCGAGGAACTGTCTTGATGCCCATCTTAGTCAAATAGTCTGTGATAAGGATACACTTGTGAACTGGTGCATTTGCAGTTCCTCGCAAACAATTGCGTGTACAGTTCCAACTCTGACATCAAACTGTGCACTTGCTGTTTCTAGAGATACACGACGATCCTTATCCATGAAAGTCTTTATTTGTCCAATCAACTCTGGTGTTCTGACTTCCTTACTACTCCTACGCCTCTCATCATTCCTCACAGACTCCCTGCCTTCCTTGAATCTCTTATGCCACTCAAATACTTATTCTCGATTCATGCAAGATGATCCAGAAGCAGTCTGAAGCATGCCATACGTTTTTGTAGAAGTTTTTCTAAATTTAAAACAGAATTTTATTGCATATCGTTCTTCTAAAGTGTCTTCACGTCCAGATTGCATTTTTGAAATTCACCAGCGGTGACAATCAGGTTTTAGTGGGATGCATTTCAATTCCTTCTGTAACTGTTCATTTGAACCTGAAATCATGGTCAGTCATCTAATAAGATGTATAGCAATAACATATTGAATGTTCAAGAGTCTACAGCAATTTCAAATGCCTGTACAAAAAAAAAGGCTGGAAACTTATTGAAGCACATCGTATATCCGCCCTGTCATAGAAATAGACATTACATCAACCGCAGACCCCAAATGCTGAGCATCGTGTTTTTATTCTCCTCTGTCTCCATCTCTTCTTCTGGTCCTCGTTTTGGCCGTGTCGCCGACTCTCACATTGGCGACGGTTGAGAAAGCGAGCACGAGTTCACAAGGATAAAAAAAAAAAAAATAAACAAAAGAAAACACTGATTTCGACACATTCTGCAGATATCCGTTGTACTCTATATGTGTGTGTGTGTGCGTGTGTGTGTGTGTGTGCGTGTGTGTATGTGTATGTGTGATATCATCGACTCTCTAAACGCTAACGTTAACATCTTAGTCGTCTACGGATCCTTCTTTGTCGTCGGTTGACGTCAGTTCATCTCAGCCTCCTAAAGCTCTCCCCTGATTCAACCGTAACCTGTCGTCAAGTGTCGCAAACTGTCGTAGAACTCACTCCCACTCCTAAAACTCTCCAAAAACCAACTCTAAAATATATTAAACTCTATGTCCTTTTTTTTTTGCTCCAGTGACTGCCACACCTTGATTAACAATCCTATTTCTGCTTTCTTTTGTGTGCCTTGATGACCCCCCCCCCCGCGCATTGTCTTTCTACTAATCTCACTTCCTATACTTTTGTCCTGCTGATCAAATCATTGCCTCTTTTTTGTTTTTGTTGTTATTCTCTGCGTTTATTTTTTAACACTTCCTAACACTTTGGCGGGGGGTAACTGTCAATAGTACTACAATAGAAGACAAGTGTTCTAATACAGAACGTACACTTTATATGAACACTCAGTTTTAGCATTATTTTTTTATTTGTCTATACCTTCTACTGACAATATACCGGGATGGTATATGAGATTTGGATCTGGGATAATATGAAACACATTTCACGGTCAATAAGAAAGCGTATCTGACTAGCCACCAATGAGGTAAGTCTGAATTTCTGTTCTGGTTGGTTGTTGTTTTTGTTTTACGGCATATCAACCCTTTTCAGGTTATTTAATGCCAAATCCAAAGATTTTGAATAAAAGTTTTTAATAGAATATATTTGTTGTTTTCAAGTCAGTTTCTATTTAACACATAGTTGGGACCCTAACAGGTACTACCACTCCGGGTCAGAGTGGACCTGGGAGCAATGGTAATTAAAAGGTGGCTCCACACTCCACAAAGTCCGCAAGCTGGGGTCTCACCATTGGATATAATTTTAGGTCATATCCAGGACCGGGAAGTCGGGGAAGAAAAAAATAGGGGGGAAAGGGGCTGTTGTTTTTGTTTTTGGTTTTGTAGAACATAATAAAGTTTTACAAAAGAGAATAGAAAAACAAAAAGGAACATCAATGTAAGTGTATTTCGTCTCAGGAAGCTAATAGACAGTCTGATCTGGTAGCACACCAGTTCTGTTCTGGGTAGATCGATTACGTTCTGAGTAAGAATGAAGATGGTCAATTATTAGTAAAAAGAACACGACGTTTATGAGAACGATTAGTATTTGATTAATATATTCTCTTTTACACAAATACTAATTCTATAAATTGTAATAAGACTGTCACAGAATAAATTCCAATCAAGTCATGAATCTTCTTAATTGTTAATAATTCGGCATCTTCAACTTATTTGGGTAAAAGCCAATTTGTCAAGCTGGCCAAATGAATCAGCATAAACCGCGTACCGTAATGCAAAAAATCTAGTGAGTCTAAGCATTACTTCTTCATTTAAAGAAAGTTTGTTGAATTATCGATGGGGGGGTATTAGACAGATGGGAAAAGATTTTATACCCCCTCAGAATGCCATCTGTCAGAGAGAGCTAGATTCTCATTATAAAATAGGCTTGTTCATAACTTTGCTTCGGTGTGAGGATATATATATATATATATATATATATATATATATATATATATATATATATATATATATATATATATATATATATATAATTATTTTTTACTATAATAATTAAATATCTACAAACACTAGTGTTTCATCCTTTTGGGGATCTTCAGTGCAGGGTATCACGATTAACAGCAGTCGACAGCTTCGAACTCGGCAACACGAGCAATCTCAGATTAGCAAAGACCGTATCCAATCGGCTACCATTAACCGCGAGAAATAGCGTTGAATTTAAACATTTTATTTTTAAATGTTCTTTACGTCAGTCACAGTGATCAAATCGTTATACGATTATCTATGCATGAGAGCTAAATTGACCGACTTAATTCAACTGAAAGTGTTCAACGATAAGAAACGAGTTTTTTTAAAGGGGCTGACATAATCATTTACTATAATAATTAAATACCTACAGATACTAGTGTTTCATCCTTTCGGGAATCTTCAGTGCAGGGTGTCACGATTAAGACCAGTCGACAGATTCGGACCGGGCAACAAGAGCCATCTCAGGCTCGATTAGTAAAGACCGTATCCAATCGGTTAGCATTAACCACGAGAAATAACGTTGAACTTTAAACATTTTATTTTTAAATGTTCTTTACGTCAGTCACAGTGATCTAATCGTTATACGATGATCCATGCATCATATCCATCAGGATATATATATATATATATATATATATATATATATATATATATATATATCCTGACGACTCCTCATGATTAAAACGTGGAAAATTCTGTGCAGCTTAATTGCCACTAACCCCGTGATTTTTATCCTCGGCCCCCAAAATCAACAGAGATTAGATCATTACTGTAATGACCTGCTTCATGTTGATTGCAATTTAATGTAATGACCTGCTTCATGTTGATTGCAATTTAATGCTGTTCTTAAGAAGTTCAAGGAGGTCTACTCTCCCAGGCTTTGCCTTCTCTGTTTGTTATTGCAAATCGCTTGAGGCGCTCTTATCGGGGAATGACGATGGGACTGCCCAGGCACTGACTTCTCAATCCAACCTTCCGACTTTGGTGTCACAGTTCTAGCAGCGGAAGAGAACTAAATACCTAAATTGCCACATATATTTTCAAAATTTACTATATATATATATATATATATATATATATATATATATATATATATATATATATATATATATATATATATATGGTACTTTCTGTCTGTGTGTGACTTTACTCTCTGTGGACTCAAAAACGGTCGAACCTATTTTTTTTAATTTCACACAAATGTACTTTGTGTGTCTGTGAGTGTTCTTTGCTAGATTCTGTATCGAAATGCCGTTGATAAGTATTGATATGTGAAAAAAAAAATCCAGTGAAAGAAGAAACAGTCCGATTTTGAGTAAAGCCTATACAGCACACCCTATACAGCCTTTTAGATGAATGTTTCAGTTTGGAGCACAATTAAACCGTGATACTTGATACTTGACTTTTGCATTTTATACTTTAATTCAAGCCATTATATAAAAATGATTTTATAAAATCAACAGACAATATATTGTGGACTAAGTGTGGAGTTAGCTTCCCCCTGGTGCACCGCTGTTGGTCAATCGATTTGATTGAAAAATGGGCGACTTCTCCGATTTCAATGACAATAAATCTATTAGAAGTGTGGGACATTCGTTAATCCTCCTTCAATCTGGGGAAACGTCGGCTCTTCCTGCTAGTATATATATATATATATATATATATATATATATATATATATATATATATATATATATATAGCCTTATTTGTAATATACTGAGTTTGTGTAATTCAGTAAGTTTTCATATACCAATGAGTTTTAAGCCAAAAAGAGTTGACTTAAGGAGTAAGTTACAAAATTATCATATTTCATAATTGAGCATTAATATACTGTGTAAGCAAAATCAAGACTTTAAAAAGGGTGTTGATGGCAACAAAAAGTGTATTTCATTTTACGTTACAATTGTTTCCATGTCGAACAATTTCAAACATTATATCGTTTGAAAATTTTTCAAAACCAGCATTCCTTCAGACTTTATGAATAAACACACTTTTGACAATAGAATAATTTTGAAGAGAAAAAAAAAGAAAAAATTCCCTTAACGGGAAAAGCATGTGAAAGCCCATTTAAATATTAATATATCGCCTAATTTTTGTATCCTTATTTCAGAACAGAGTTATGAGAAGTTTTCACAGAAAACCCTAAGCCTTTAAAAAAAAATGTTTTTATATATCTCATTCGTTGAGTTCCTAAATTAGATCTCGCTGTTTCTTTATTTCCCAATAATTAATTTTTTATAAAAAGAGTTTTTTAATTTTTATTTCTATATTTATAGTATGGCCGTAACAACCTTGCAATAACGGTACGGTTAATTTTAGTTTCGTATCATGTTTACAGATTATCGTTATTATAGTACTTAGATTTAAGACCATTTTAGGTTTAAAGTTTAATTGAATATGAGAATAAATAAAAAGGCTGTATTATATATATAAATCCTTGTACAACATTTCGAGTGGGGTATTCTAGTCTATTTATTATTATTTAATGTTTTAAAATTTATTGTCATTCTATTAAATATGTTTTCATATCGTTTCAAAACAATTATGAAGGGAGATAATCCAATTATGTTGTTAATTGCTACTAGTTAATTCTGTTGGAAACTGGGTCGATTTTTTTTCCTATAACAGCTAAAGGGAGATAATTCATGCTGTTTGATGTTTTCGGTTTATTGGTTACACGTCTATGATTTAATAATTAATTTAATCAGACAGATCAAAAACGTGCTGCGATGGCTTATTTAACAAATTAATGATATAAATTATGTTTTTAATCTAAAAAAATTGGTTTTTACCCATAACATCTGTTATTAATCACTTATGCTGCTCAGAATCAAATTCTATATGATTCTTTTTTGGTTACAGGCTACAAGAAAAACATACATCAAATAGTTTTAGTCAATTTCTAACTAATACATAATGTATGTAATTCTAACTAATAATTAATACATAATGTAATTCTAACTGATAATTAATATATAATGTATGTAATTCTAACTAATAATTAATACATAATTTATGTAATTCTAACTAATAATTAATACATTTGTTTGATTAAAAATTCGATATTATGCGTAAACGCTTACTTTCTTAAGTGGTTTTATGATTTTGACCAGGACTATATATATATGTGTGTGTGTGTGTGTGTGTGTGTGTGTGTGTGTGTGTGTGTGTGTGTGTGTGTGTGTTTGATGGTACAAACTTATAAATTGCTTTAAAGAAAATAGCCGCCAAAAATTTAGAAGCCACTTTCACAGAGCCAACGATTAACACCTGATGAATTTGTTGGTGAAAGGGGCTCCTAGGGATTTGCCGGCTACATTCTTTAAAGCAATATATATATATATATATATATATATATATATATATATATATATATATATATATGTGTGTGTGTGTGTGTGTGTGTGTGTGTGTGTGTGTGTGTCTGTGTGTGTGTGTGTGTGTCTGTGTGTCTGTGTCTGTGTGTCTGTGTGTCTGTGTGCGTGTGTGCGTGTACATATGTGTATATATATATATATATATATTTATATATATATATATACATATAATTTATTCAAAGGTAAACAGTTATATTTGGTCGCTAAAACAACTATCTGTTTCAATCAATGAGACTTCATCGGGCGATCCTTTAATTAAATGTAATTGTTTACCTTCGAATAAATAATTAAAATATTTTACTCTTGTAAACGAGCTCTATCTAACAACCTCGTTGTATTCATTGGTCCCTACTTTTGAACATCTCAAGCCCATATATATATATATATATATGTATATATATATATATATATATATATGTATATATGTATATATATATATATATATATATATATATACATATGAATGAGATATAATTATATATATAATTAAGCAAATTTCTGTTATTTTTAACAGTTTAAAATTCCCTTCTCTACTCTAGCTACTTTGTACATTTGCTTTTTGGTCTGATGATGATTCGACGAATACTCGAAAACATTCGTCATACATATGGAACACATATTAATTTTTTTGTATTTTGATATAAAATGATCTTTAAAAAATCAAATATATATATAGTTTTAATAAACATTTTTTACTAAATTTTCATATTGAATTAATAAGAAATTAGTTCAAAATACAATGCGTTTTCTAACCTAAATAACTTCACCTCAGTTCGGGGAATGGTTATTCCAATATAGCTTATCGCTTATTTTAAAAAAATGGGGGCGGGGGCAAATAGGGAGAGCTGGCGACATTTCGATTTCTGGCCAACGCAAAGACTTGGCGAAAGTTTTCTTTTAAATTAGTTCCATAATACGGACCCCAAGGTCTACAAACAAAAAAGAAAGCATTTAGTAATAATTCTGATTAATTCAAAATTAATTTTGCAATATTTGTCAATAAATATGTCAGAGTTTCCGTTTTCAAATTATACTTAATAAACAAATTAAGCTTTATACGGAGCGATAGAGTTTCATTTAGTTTATAAAAACATAGAGAGATAAACGGAGATCGAGAGAGTAAGAGGGGGAGAGAGAGAAGGAGAGAGAGGGGGATGAAGAAGAGAGAGAGAAAGAGACGGGGATAAGGAAGGGAGAAAGAGAGAGAGAGAGAGAAAGACAGAGACAGATAGAGAGAGAACAACAACAGCAGAAACAAGATCCTCCTTCTCTCTCTAATCCAATCCCTCTTCTGGTTTATTTCTATACTGCAACATCTCCCCCAACGACATTATTCTTCTTCTCCCTCCCCCTTTTTTTTACTGTTTTTTTTTTCTAATAAATACGGTTATCGGTTGTGAATTTCGTCATTGTGTGAATCAGATTGTAACCTGACTGTCCCACATTATTTGAAAAGGCCAGTTTTGGGGTAAAAATAAAGTTATAATGAGATTGAGTTAAATTTGTGTGGTATTTTTTTCTTTTAACAATTATATATATACATATGTTTTAAATATATTGGAAATTTAAAATTTCCAATATATATATATATATATATATATATATATAATGAAATAAAAAGGGTGTAGTGTTCACCTAATATACGCAATGGCAAACTTCAATCTAATACAAATACCAGCGGTTACACATATATAATTTAATCCCAACCGAATAAAAAAGCACAATACGCAATAGAGAGTAGAATTTATTATAAGAGAAAGAAAATTCAAACTATAAGTTGAAATTTGCAATCAAAGTTTATTGTTCGACTGAATACTCCATAAAACAATTTACAAAGTCCTTATTCCGCGGAGTTTCAAAGAATGCTATTCTTGCTATCCTTCTCATCAGACGACAGACAAAAATCAGCAAATTATGTTTGTAATATGCTAGAATTTGCTGGTAATGGCATTAAGTAAAACAGCAATTTATTATAGTCATAAATTGCCAAGAAAAACAAATGAAAAAATGTTGGATATGTAAAAAACATAAAAACAAACCGCGCATTATATTTCAGATTCTCTCAAGGTAATCCGAAAGGCGAAAATAATTCTGTAGAGAGGATGAAGTCCAAAACTAAATCCAGTGTAATGTTAATCGTCCGATTGGAAAGTTTTCAAAGCAGCTGAAATAATGGAAATTGTTTTTCGGGCAGTGCAGTAGTCCAAGGAAAAGTTGATCTCCAGTCAAGTGGGATCTTTTCTTGGCAATTTATGACTATAATAAATTGCAGTTTCACTTAATGCCATAACCAGCAAATTTTAATTTGCTTTCTCTTATATATGATGATTGCAACGTCTTGTTAGACGAGTGCCACTCCCTCAGACACTTAAAGTCCATGATCCCAAATACCTGAGGGAGTATCTATACAAAGAAGATGTTACAGAGTCTTAGCTTTGTACGACAGCTAAATCTTATATATATATATATATATATATATATATATATATATATATATATATATATATATATATATATATTAATGTTTGTATAAATAAATTTAATATACCTGCTCTGTTCACTCATTGAGCACTCTTTGGTAGACACATGTTGTTTCATTGGATGTACTTCTAGGAAACTAAACTCTACTGGCTATATATATATATATATATTGGAAATTTTTTAATTTTGTAAAATCAATGCAAAGTAGATTTAAAATTAAATTTAGTGTTCGCTGTAAGAGATACGAATAAAAATTTTCTCACACTCATTTTAATCGCATTTATACTTTTTTTTGTAACTCTTCATGACATGGTGCATACTCATCGGAACTTTTACTTGCATATATCGATCTATATGAACTGATGTTTTCCAAGCTTATAAACGGACTTAACCATTCAGTGTACATCTTATACAACATGGATTTTTAATTATCATTTAACTTACATGTCGACCTATCTATTTTTGGATTTTGATATTCCTAGCTAGATATTCCAAGCTAGCCTGCCAGGACACTATATATATACAAATGTAGGCAAATTTGGGCACATTTTATTGATTTGAAAATATAGGTTCTTTTTTACCAATTGTCATAAAAATTTTACCTATAGAATAATATCGTCAAAAAGTAGTTCCGCCCCATACAACCAATAATATGAGCATTTCAATATTCAATTTGGTTACGAGTATAAATACACACACACACACACACACACATATATATATATATATATATATATATATATATATATATATATATATATATATATATAGAGAGAGAGAGAGAGAGAGAGAGAGAGAAAGAGAGAGAGACAGAGAGAGACAGAGAGAGAAAGAGAGAGAGATGAACTTTTTGGCAATTTTATAAGTTCGGAATCTCAGCGACTATTGATCAGAATTTAACAAATGAAGGCTTGTTGGAAAGCTAATCACTTGAATTGTGTAGTGAGCTATGTGAAATGTGCCCTTACCGTCGCATATTAAAGGGATCATTCATCACTCTTCATGAAATCTTGAAAAAGATACCTAGACGACTGCTTTATCCTCTGGAGAACCACATGGGGGATATCAGAGAACTCCACACTTTGCTACAAAATCTATACCCAAAAATAAACTTCACATTAGAATAAAGCCCCACAGAACTACCTTTCCTAGACATCCTAGTAACAATCAAAAACAACAACATAATCACAACATAATCACAGACATCTACCACAAACCCACAGACACTCAACAATACCTCCACTTCAAAGGCCACCATCCTAAAAACTGTCTAAAATCAATACTCTACTCCCTAGCACGTAGAGTCTGTACCATAGTAACAGACAGACACCTCCGTTCAACTAGACTGAATGAACTACAAATAACACTGTGGAAAAGAGGATATCCACTACCACTAACACAGAAAGGTATTGAACTGACTGAAAAAATTCCAATAGACCAACTAAGAACCCCAAAAGAACACAACAAAGAACAAATTTTAGCATACGTCTCTACAGACAACACAAACAACCCAGAACTATTTACACAGATAACAAAAACCTTATCCTCTTCAATCAGAACGACAAACTAAACAACATAATTAAAACAACAAAAATAATAAAAAGCAAACGCCAACCCAAAAACTTAAAACACATCCTAACTTCCTCAAAACTCGTTCCACACACTACAAAAGGGGTTACAAAATGCAACAAACCGCGATATGGAGTATGTGACATAATAATAGAAGGAAACACATATACATTCAAAAATACAACACAAACATTCAAAATAAAAAAGGATCTAAATTGCACCTCCAGAAATGTAGTATATGCACTAAGATGCCCAGCATGCAACAACTCCTACATAGGCGCCACCAAAAATTTCAGCAATAGAGTGGCCTTACATAAGAGCAACATCAAAATTGCAGATAACAGACACCTCTATGTGTCAAAACACGTACACACATGCAGTGGAAACAGCTTCAAAATAATGCCAATCTTCCAAACAGACAATTATTTTTATTTACTTACACAGGAAAAAAACTTCATCACAAAATTCACTCTTGAACCAAACAGAGCCTAATATCAACACACAAAAACATGAAATGCAAGGCGCACACGCATGCACATCCATATACATATACACACCCACACATAAATCAGAACCAACACATTAAAACACACACACGCGCGCGCATACAACCACACACAGACATAACACCCCTATCTCTAATACAACACACTGAACAATACCAACCCTACTTAACCTCGAAACCAACAACACTAGGAAACACCTAGAACCATAGTATAATACACCTCGCTCACCCTCAGTCAGTGGAGGAGAACCCCCTCATGACTGAGACAACTATCTTCCCTTCTATCATCCCTCTCCCATACCTATACCCCTCCAATTGGCCCCCCCTTCTGGGGAACGAGATCTTCCCCACACTAGGAACCGATCCTGGGTCTGGCCATACCCACATGGGGAGACAAATAAATAGAAACATTAAAAAATCCCCTATTTTAAATACACCCCTCTTTCTAAACAAACATAATATAAAGAATACCCGAACAGTCTAAGACTGATACGAAAAATGAAAATACTAAAATCTAAGAATCCAAAAAATAAATATCAAAATAGAATGAAAGCATCCCTGCCCTTATTTCAGAAGAGCTGGTCCCCCCCCTCCTCACACATACACATTAGTAACGACCTAAGTAGCGGATGAGATTATTCACGACAGTGCTCTACCCAAAGAGGGGGGGGGCTTAAAATACATTTGTAGGCATCGACATACAGTCCTGTTTTGTTGTATCAGAACTCATCAGTGCCGCTATGTAGCTACTTAATTGGCTGAAAAATGCGAAGCTCGCTGTTTGTTTATAAATAAGCGGTTTGAGCACTATAAAAGTGGTGGACGGATGTTTGTTAAAAATAGACATTTGGCGAGGTTATTTACGGGTACCGCTCCCGTGGGTCGATCGGTAGAACTGCTGACTATCAACGCGATGTTTCTAGATTCAATCCTCGGCTTGGGAGAGGTGTTAGTCTAGCGGCACCGATGAGTTGTGATACAAAGAAACATGACTGTATGTCGATGACTACAAATATATATTACATAACACCAAAAGATGGAGGAAGTGAGGAAGCATGGCTGTGGAAATCTTTTTACCCGAATATGATGTCCAGCATATTAAAAATATATTATTTGTTGTAAAAATCTAATGGATAAACATCTGAAGAAGTTGGTGGGGGCAGGCTATTTTTACGGAAACAAATTGTAAAATTGCCAACTCATTAATGAAACAGCTGTAATGGAAAAATCCAGAAAATAAACGATGGTTATAAAAAAGAAAACGTAAGTCTTTGAATTTTCAACAAAATTTTGCACTATATATATATATATATATATATATATATATATATATATATATATATATATATATATATATATATATATATTTAAATAAGGGGATAGTCACCAACATTATTTATTATATAGCGGCACTGATGAGTTCTAATACAACAAAACAGGACTGTATGTCGATGCCTACAAATGTATTTAAGCCCCCCCCCATCTTTGGGTAGAACACTGTCGTAAATAATCTATATATATATATATATATATATATATATATATATATATATATATATATATATATATATATGTCTCGGAAGTAGAGTGAAAAGCATATCTTATTTTTCTTTTATTAATATCATTGGAATCTTTTCCTTTTTTTCCTTGTACACATTTTTGTGAATTATTCCATGGATTTCTGCCTTTGGATTATTATGGACCATCTTCTTCCAATTACGGAATTTCCTTGGATTTTACTTGTGCAAATGGAAATTCTTTTAACTTTCTTGAAGTTATACATTTGGATTTTACCGTCACTGGATTATTTATCTTCCACCAGACTATCCATTCATGTGTAATCTCCTTTTTCTTCACCATATTCTCTATGCTTCATGTTTTTTGTTTTCTAGTAAGATCTTTGACTTACTTGTTCTTTCATCAAATACTTTTGCATGCAAAATCCGATCCCGTATTTTGCTAATTCCTACCCTCTGATGAGAAGGAAAGTATTTCTTCGAAACTCCGCGGATTAAGGACTATCGACTTATCTAGTGTTTCCTTTTCAGATTAAATATGTTTTTAACTCTTTTCAAAGTGTTTTTTAACATGTTTTATTAACTGTTTGCTCATATATATATATATATATATATATATATATATATATATATATATATATATATATATATACTTTTGCATACAGGTACACGTATCGCACACGCACACACACATAAAAGTGCATAAAGACACGCACACGCTTTCTTACATCAATTCTTATCAACAGTAACACTCGACAGAAGGGTGATCGCATTTATCAGTTAACTGCCGGATCCACACTTATCAGATCTTTTCAATCCAGCTATGCCTATTTGTCCTCGTATCAGTTGAACACAAACTATTTTCTGCCAATTCCCCTTCGGTCCAGTCTTCAATAAGTTCACACGCGTACAAACTCTCTTCTGTTGAGCGGAAAGCAAACTAGCGATCGCATAATTCATTAGGTGAGAGTCATGTCAATACTAACACCTCTTTTTTTTCACTCTCTCTCTCTCTCTCTCTCTCTCTTTCTCTCTCTCTCTCTCTCTCTCTTACTCCTCACTCCGTCTCCTTCTCTCCTTTTCACTCAATCGCTCCATCTATCACTATATCTCTAAAACTCTTTCACTACATCTCTTCATTTCCCTATCTTTCTCAATCAATCTCTCCATCTCACTTTCGTTTTTATTCCGTCTCTCTCACACTCAATCTCTTTCCCACTCCATCTCCCTATCTCCTCGCCTCTCTAGCTCCATCGCTTTCTGTGTTTTTATCTATCTATCTATCTATCTATCTATCTCATGTATACACCACAGTATATCTATAAAAAATATTAAAAGAATTTCCATGTCCAGAATTAGCTCTTCTATCCCCACGCTGTCATAGAAATAGACATGACTCGTTATGTTCACTTGTAGATTTGCCTTGAGCCAGACTTAAACTTGAATTTGGTTATCAAGCAACCGTTAGCATAGTGGCTGTCATCGAGGGTCAAATGTCTAAAGTAAAACGTGTAAGAAATAAGAAAATGAATGGATTTCGTGTATTTAGATAAGCATGGAAAAATATTTCTTACGTCAATTTTTAGGGGTTAGTTTTTTTACAATGGAATGGAAGATACAAACTGGCTACGAGTAACAATGTAGCGGCGACAAGTGTTTGTTTCAGGGCGGAAATGATGAAACCGACAATAGTTTACCCCCTCTCTCTCTCTCTCTCTCTCTCTCTCTCTCTCTCTCTCTCTCTCTCTCTCTCTCTCTTTCTCTTTCTCTTAATGGTTACAAGTGGGTAAATACTTGGGTAAGCCTGACTCATAAAGGAAGACTAAATAAAAAACATGAAGAACTAAAACAGAAAATAGCAGCCAAAGAATGAAGACGTATATACAAATACATATACAAAACGGGAACAATAAAAACAAAACAAGACATTTGAAAATAATGAAAGACAATTTTATTGGAACGTGAATGGAGGAATAACAAAACCAGCACAACTGGACCCGATAGAAATAAAACATTTTTAAGGTCAGATATGGGAAAACCTCAAGAATACAACAGAAATGTCAAAAGTCTGAAAGACCTATAAAAAATGAATTTCAAGAAATATAAGAAGAAAGAAAAATAGAAATTAATGAAGAAACGCTAAAGACATCCTTAAGGAAAAAAGCAAGTTTGAAAGCACCAGGCCAAAATGAAAAGAGTGCATACTGGTTTTTAAAATCCATGACTCTACATGATAGACTGGTGCAAAAACTTAGGGGATGTATCTACAAATCAGAAATGCTAAAATGGTTGACCAAAGGAAGAACTACGTTTATACAAAAAGACGCTGAAATGGGAACTACCCTAACAACTACAGACCTTATCAACCATGTGAAAAATCTGAGTGAACAGATCTATTACTCGATTAATAATCGTGAACTACTTCCCGAAGAACGAAAAGGGTGCCAGAAAAGCAAAAGAGGGGAACACGACTTGTTATAAATAGATCAAGACCCTGAAGGAGATAAAAAAAAAAAACGGAAAAAGAACATAGCCATGGCATGGATTGTCTAAAAAAAAAGCCTACAACAGAATTCCTCAAGCATGGAGAATTGAATGCTAAAGAATGTGCAAGATACCTGACAAAATTATTAATATTATAGAAACATCAAGGCTGGAACTGACAGCTGGAGGATAACACCTAAATAAATAAATAAATAAAATAGAGGCATCTTCCACTACTGTTTATGATAGCCATGATGTCAATCACTGATATACTTGGGAAATGTGATGCCGGATACAAGTTTACATATACTGAACAAAGAATAAACCATCTCATGTACATGGATGATGTGAAGCTATTTACAAAACAAAAAAGCAAAAAGCAATTGGAAAAGCTCATGAACACAACCAGAATTTGGTATGGAAAAGTGTGCATTACTTGAGATGAAAAGGGAAAACTAAAGACATCAGAGGACATAGAAATACCCAACTAAGATGAGGTCGATTGGTGAACATAAGACTAAGAAATATTTGTGAGTTCTGGAAGCAAACACCATTAAATCTACTGAAATTAAAGAGAAGACTGGAAAGTGTACCTGGGAAGAACAAGAAAACTCTTAGAAACAAAACTATACAGTAGAAATTTGATTAAAGGAATAAACACCTATGGAGTATCGCTAATAAGGTATTCTGTTCTATTCATAGGCTGGACTAAAGAAGAACTTAGACATCTTGATCAGAAGACGAGGAAACTAATGACAATGCACAATGTATTACACCTGAAAGATTATATTGACCGACTCTAGATGAAAAGACATCGGAAGTACACATTGATCACGGCAGCGAGAGACACCGTAAAGAATAACAATACAGCAATGAAACAATAAACAAAAAGAGAAGTGGGAAGAGGAAAAGCTACACAGACAATTCATAAAAATGACAAGAGAAGAAAAACACTAAAAACACCTGGACATGACTAAGAAAAGGACGCATAAATTGAGAAAAAGAATCTCTACTGACAGCTGCACAGAACAACGCGATAAGAATGAACCATCTTAAAGCTAAAATATATAAAGCACAAGAAAATAGTGAATGTAGACTCTGTGGATTAAGAGATGAAACGGTAAAAAACATAATAAGTGAATGCAGCAAACTAGCTAAAAAATAATATATATGTGTGGTGAAGGCAGTACACTGGGAGCTTTATAAACGACTGCTCTTTGAACATGTAGGCAAATGGTCGAAGCCCAAACCAAAGGCAGTACTGGAAAACGAAAAGCACAAAATCTTTTTGAGACATGTCGGTACAAATACATAAACTCATCTAAACAAGGATATCAGGCGTCATAATAATTAACAAGAAGAAAAGAAACTGCCAAATAGTACATTTCGCCGTCCTAGCAGACCACAGAGTAAAGATCAAAGAAACAAGAACAAACGAAAAACAATACACAGAATTTGCCAGAGAACTGAAACGAATATGGAATATGAAGAAAATCAATATAATACCAATAATTGTAGGAGCACTAAAAAATAGTCTTAAAGGACATGGATAAAAGACCTGGAGAAATTTTAATCAAGGGGAAGAGTGAAACTATGCAGCAGACATTAATACTGAAAACGGTTGAAATCTTAAAGAAAATAATTGGATGTGAAAACTAACCCACATAAACTACAAATGCTAACCAAACATATGAAAACTGCAATAGAAGTAAAACACAAAGGTTGCAGAATCCAACATGGAACCAAGAAAACTGAAACTGCAAAATTGTAAATAAACTACCCCTCCCTCCCTCCTCTCCACGCACACAAAAATGTAGCATCGACATAGACTGGCACCACACCAAATAGTTGTGAAGGTTCAAGGAGGATTGGAAGACCGAGGAGAGAATACACTAACCAGACTTCCAGTGAATAAGTGCAAAGAGGACTGGGACCTTGGGGAGGATTGGTGCCACCTAAATTCCAGTGAAGGCCAATGGCCATTGCCAACGAGAAATCAATGGTAAACGACTGTTGCAATAATGCAAGTTCATTTGCAAAGATTATCGAAAGAGGTGGAAAGTACTGGAAATCTAGGTAGACTTGTTGTCTCTCAGAATCCAGGGAACACCACAGTTATTGTCAGTAAGCAATCTCTGATGATGACCTGTGTGAGAATTCCTGATGAGTACAAATAATAACGATACTAATAATAATAATAATAATTATTATTATTATTATTATTATTATTATTATTATTATTATAACCTTAAGATATTTAGATTTGGTGTTGCAATCCCCAGACCGTTGGCCCCATAATCCCTTGAGTTGGTTTGTCCGGCCTGCCAACTTAACAGCTCGCCTCTGACTATCTAATTAGTATCGCATACAAATATAGTAGTTCGATTCAGACTTACTCATTCAAGGTCAGAGATTTCTGCAACTTTAAAACTGAATTGAAACAAAAGAAACACGTCCAATACATGCTTTAAACAAATATGAGAACGACCCATTATTGATATGCCGTTCAGTTCATATATGAATACCTTAATGTACGGTCAGCTTTACGTAACTCTGTCAATTCACAGTAAATGATAAGTTCAAATTCTTGCAAATTGTCTAACACATGCTTCTTTATGTAAAGGGGAAAGTTGTTTTCATCTATTACATACGTGTAAAAGACTTTCACCATTAAGTTTCTCCTACGAGTCCAAACATTTGCTTGAAAAGGATAAAGATCTTTGCCACTGTTATATAATATATAATGATAGTAAAAAAAGAAAAGCTATTGCAGCAGAAAATAGAGAAATTTAACGAAAGAGAACTACCAAAAATGGAGGAGAATAAAAAGAGGAACTTTCATAGAGCTGGAAAATTATAAATAGTGAAATTCACTCAAGTTATTGATGAAAGATGGCAAGGAAAATGGAACTTGGCAGTAGACTTTCAAAATACTTTGTTCTTCTAACTTGTTCTTACATAGCAAAGACCAGACCTTGTCGTGTGGAGTGAAGAAAAGACGGTTGGAATTATGTTTGGGGGGATGATTTTGCAATTGTAGAAGACAGGAAAGATGTGAAATATGGTGAAAGGATGAGATAAGGAATATTATAATTTGGCTGAGGAAGCTCGAGGATATGTTGAGCGAAAACTAATCAAAAGTTCGTTTTTGTTATACAGCACTGACATAAAAAAAAAAAACTTTGTGATAAATGTACAGATAGCAGTGGAGAAGGAATCACACTGGATCTGATTAAAAAGAAACGACGAGTCTTACACCAGGGTCGATACGACCTCCTGGGGTTGAGACCGCCATTTCAGATAGACTGTAAAGGAGTAAATGCCAAAATTGCAAGGTGGTCCTTTCTGATGACCGTGGTACTGGATCCGATTGTGGAGCTTAGCTGCTGTGTACTGTGAGCAAGGCATAGAAATTACTAAATGGCAATATATTCAAAGTTGCTCGAACGATTTTGACAAATCTTGTAATTATGAGGATCATTCAAAAAAATAAAGTTTCCTATATTTTTAATTCACAAAGTTGAACAGTTATGAAAACGGGAGTGGTACCATTAAAACGAGCGACCTTTTTGTGCTCTAGAATTTATGTTTCTGTATAGTCACCACCATTCTCAATGCACTTTTGCCAAACATTCAATGACGCATCCCACTTTTTACACACGTTCATGACAGGGATTAATTTCTCTCACTATCAATATCTGCAACAGAGAAATGAAACTTTCAGGCCATGAATACCTAAGTTCAGTCACCATAACAATGCAGTTTATAACTCCCTCTGATCAACTTGGGCGAAATAAAAATAAAAAAAATAGGCGGCATTACTTTTGGAACGTGTCTCATACTTTAAAAATCTCTTTGAGGTTTTATTTGTCCTTCAAAGCATACATTTACATACATAATCCTTCTCCCCCCAAACTCCTCCCAAGGGAAAAATTGGAAGCAGCTATACAAAAGCCTAACCACCTTTATTGGTTCAGACAGAAGAGACCCAATTATCTCTAACAATTTTCCACATCGGTTCACTGCGCCCGTAACACCACAACCAAAACAGGTAGCCTTCTTCTCATCTCAAATAGAAAGTTGAACTCGACCTAAATTTTAACCCTAAGTGGAAATTTACCATACTAATGCTATTCTTATATATCCATCTCTAATGTTGCTAAATAAATACACGCATGGGTGAAATAGTAGGATAGACTAGACTCCCAAGCTTCAGCGGAGCAACTAGCACAAAAGAAGGAATCACTCTGAAATAATAGCATCCTTTTTCCGCTTAGCACAAAATTTTGATCACTCCCAATCATCGGCAATGCTGATTTGGATTCAGCAACTATTGATACGATATTTTAAGAATTTGGGGGATGAGGATTGATAATTTGTATTATTTGATTATCTGGACTGCCATTTTCATCTTGGGTGTCTTTTCACAACGTTTCAGCCGATATAACTTCTGACCTTTTTCAGGTGGCTCTTGTCGAACTTGGGAATCTTTCTGTCAAATTCGGGAATTTGCATGGAATTTCGAACGTTACGCCACAGGTCTTTCCACAAAGACCAGTGGCATAACAGATAAAGTACTAAGTAAAAATTCAGTTGAAAGTGGCACTTTTTTTAATGTTGAAATGTTTAATCCTTAGTGCTAGTGATATCCATCATACAAATGCAAATTATTTAAAACATCTATCCAGTCATGACTGTCTGAACGAAATTATAAAAGGTTCTATTCAAATTTCCATGAAGATTCCCGAGTTCAATAACATACACTTGAAGAAGTTTGACGGTTACATTGGCCAAAACATTATGAAAATAACACTCAAGATTAGAACAGTAGTCCAAATAATTCATCATTGATACACTATAAACCCCTCATAGCGCATGCACCAGTTCACAGAGTATCCATTGTTTCTCAAAACGGAACAAGGCCATTTAATGCTTAGCAGCCTTAAACGTATCGATTTTCTGCCTGATCCAAAAAGTTATTCTTTGTTTCTCGAAAAGTTTTTAAATGTTCACCCGAAAGCAAAAAGGAAAGAAAGAAAGAAAAAAACAATTGGTCTAAACATCTCTAGAAATGAATTCGTTTTCTCTTATACGACATCCGGGCATTTTGAAGAACAATTAGTTAATTATTTCGATTTGTTCTCTGTCATTACTTTATTTCTTCGTGACAAACGAATCTGACAATTTTCGGATTTCAGAAAACTCACGATTTCTTCGGAAATCACGATCAAGTCGATAATTCTAGCATATGCCATTTTCTGTTGCATGATGGTAATTCTTTCGAGTAAAAAATATGAAGACTTTGTTTGGGTAATTTCGTTTGGGTTGGTTTTTCTTTTCGTTCGGCAGGTCAGGCTGAATACATTTCGTGGGTAAAGTGTTTTATAATAGGTGGTCTACTACCTCCGTACCTGAATCGTTAGGGGATGTTTATTATGAAATTATAGTTTATTATCATACTCAAAGTGTTGCATGTCGTCAAGATCAGAAGTTGACAACCGTTTAGAGACAAAGATATACGGTGTCTCGGTGAAGAGTCATCGTGTGATATTAAAGATAATGCAAATAAATTTTAGCCATCGGGTTAGGGTTAGGATTAGTTACATTGTTTTCTAATCTATCTCTCTTTTAAGTTTCCTTTTGATGTTCTTAACGCCATGTCTGTTTTTTATGTGAACAATCAGTGTTGTTTTATTATTGGAGTTGAGTTTTACGGCATATCGACCATCGTTGGGCCAGGTTATGTTGAAATCCTACAGACGCTTGTGTATACGATTGTTTTGGGGATGATTTTTAATTTGAAGAAACCTTTGTTACATACAGCAACTGGTATTCTCAAATGGTCACTCATTTAGTATTAACCAGGCTCAATGTCTCTTAACTGTGATGATCGCACGGGAACGAATCAAAAAATAAGTGGATCCAAATAACTACGAGATGACTTTAATTTCAGCATGTTATTAATTACAAGCTTATTCGGTTGTGATTTGTTTGACAAGATCTAAACGAAATAGTCTTTAAAGCCGGTTGAAAACGCGCAAAAGTTATAGCCCGTTGACTTAAAATGGGTATTTTGTGCCAAATTGATGGTTGAACATATTTAAATTTGAGATGATTTTTGCATTAAATACTTATTCCGATTAATTGTGCATCGAACGGAAACCGTGACACGTAGCTCACTGGACCTTATAACAACACAGATCTATACCAAATTTCAGCCAGATCGGCTCAGTAGTTTCCTGGAAAAAGTGAAAGGATAGACTCACAGGCAAAGAAACAAACTAAAAGAAACATAGATAACTACTGCAAGTGAACATTCGACGTATAAATTACAGTCGATCTGAAATTGGCCAGTATTGAGACTGGGCAGTGCTTAGATTAATGGCCATTTGGGAAAACCAGGTGTTGAAAGTTGAAATTGTAAAATTCTCGTTCACCAATATAGTTAGAATACATGTATACGTATAGCACAATTGGGAGCTGTTGCTGATCCCCATAGGACATTCTCCTTGATCCTTACGTTTAGTCAATTTCATTGACAGAATTCACTGATCGGTTTTCAATGCCGATGTGGCAGTGAAGAGTTTATCTCCTCTTCTATCCGTTGCTATCCTCTTAATAACTGTGTTTACTTATGTTATTTAAAAATATGCATCGACACATGCAATTATACAAGGCTGTACCATAAGTAAAGCCTCCTATTTTTAACTCCAAAAGGTTAGATGAAAATTGATAATTCGCATTATTTGAATTATTCGCACAATGTTTCAGTTGATGGAACCTCTGACCTTCTTCAGGTACATCGTGTCGAACTTGGGAATCTTTCTGTCGAACTCGGGAATCTCTACGGAATTTTGAACGGGTCCAGCATTCTGTTGTTCTGTCAGCTATGACCGGGTAGAATTCTTTAGTGATTTGCATTGTATTTTTATTTTTAATGTTAACCTTCAACCACTAGAAGAAGAGTGTCTCTTACAATTGAATTTTACCAAGTACTTTATCCGTTGCAGACAATTCTAGTATAAATTTTGGGAGACTTATATAAACCTATTCTTGCTTTTAGATGTGCAATTTTAATACTTATCGCTATAGATTATTATTTATTACTACAGATTAATATATATGTGTGTGTGTGTGTGTGTGTGTGTGTGTGTGTGTGTGTGTGTGTGTGTGTGTGTGTGTGTGTGTGTGTGTGTGTGTTTTATTTGTAACTTTATTATTTATAATTAATGGTTATTATATTGTTTTATATTCTGTACTTAGTTTGCTTAGTAAATGATTGTCTCTCAGCATATGCGCTGTTTCTTGGAGTCATCTTAATCTTCACCGTTCTTCTATGTTTATAAATTAAATTTCGTCCCATAAGGATAAATGTTTTTTCTTTTCCCTCCATGTGTGCTCAGCCATGCCAGACCTTTAAATGTTTTCACGTATTTCAACTTTTCAATGCACTTTTGTATAGTTTTCCACGTCTACATGGAATCTCATAAATACAGTTCTTAGTCATGATTTTTCCTGTAGAGTTGAGTTGCTTTTAAATACTGATGTCATATAGATTAGATATTGTTTGAATTTTTTCTGACAAGATCTTCATTTATGCTATACAAACTGTGGTGTTTGGTCCAGATTTCTTGGAGTTGATGCATGCTCTCTAGATAAGTCTTCCAATGGAGGATTTCTCTTAAACTCTTCTTGATAAATAGTGCTGTTGTATTGCTTTTGTTTGATGTAGTAGAGAACAGATGATTCCTTTGTTTACATTATATATGAATGATGGGAGTTGAACTTTAAATATCGTCCAGTCAAAGTTGGCTTTCAATATACATTCCTGCATCAACAAAATACACCTGAAGGAGGTCGGGGTTTACATCGGGCGAAACGTTGTGTAAATAGCACGCAAAAACAGTAGTCCGAATAATTCAAATAATATGAATAATAAATTAATTCTTGACTTTTTCTCCCCAGTAAAATAAACTTGACACAAGGTCAACTTTTAATGTGAGGAAAAAAAGTGGAAAACTGAGCTCCCTCAAAGAAGGTTTTCTAGACTGGATAAATACAAAAAAAAAAAAAATGCCTAAGGCTATTAGCATTTCCTCTTGTCTGGCCACAGACAGAATATTTTGCTCCTAGCCTCAAGGCCAAGAAAATAAAAAATTATATAAAATATTTGCTTATCAAAAGTTGAATATTTTCCAACTGGATGCAGTGATTTAATTAGCTAGTACAGCCAATTAACGGTGAATTCTCTAATGAGTGGCCTTTAAAAAGGGAGGTTATTGAAAGGGTGGGGGGTTAGGTATTAAAGCGGAAATATGTTGCTTGCTATAAATACCCGTTTGAAAATAACCAATGGACAAGTATAACAAAAACAGTATATTTAAATACACAAGCAGAAAACGCACACACATGTCCACACAAAATGACAACAAGCGCAAGAACTTGAATGCCTACTAGACACTGTCCCCAAATGTCTATGGTCTCCCTATAAACGGGTTTGTCAAAACAACCTGGCATGAGGATACATTTTGCTACAAGTAAACCCTGACTAAATATTCAAAATCATATAGTATTCACGACACAAATAAGATCTAGGTATGGATAACCCACACTGGCTTTTACAGAGAATGGTTCACCTTTCCCAGACGATATTACTTCAAATAACAGCACGAAGCTGGATCCTCCACCAGACTAGATGAATTATTGCCTGGAATCCAGTAAGATACAAAGACCACAAGAAAGGGATACTATAAAATATTTAATTGGTCAATTGGGGAGAGGAAAATTGATGTCCTTAACTTCTTTACAAACTCAACATTTGAAACGTAAAGGAAATCTGCTGGAATATTCGAATATCTATGTATCTCATACACGGAACAAGTGTTAATCCCTAGGAAGACCCCCTTGAATTTTAGAGCCTTCGGCTAAAGTAAAATGAAATCGAGGTCACAAAGAAGTAGAGAGTGTGAACCATCTTGTATTCAGTTGTCAGGTTCTGGATGATTGCTAATATACAATATGACATAAAGGCTGATTGCCAATATGACATGTTGGATGATTGCTAATATAAGATAAGACATATTGGATGATTGCTAATATATAATATTACATAATGGATGATTGTAAAAATACAATATTACATAATGGATGATTGCTAATATACAATACGACAAAATGGATGATTGCTAACATAAAATATTACATAAAAAATGATTGCAAACATACAATTGGGCATAATGGATGATTGCTAATATACAACAAGACATAATGTTTGATTGCTTATATACAATAAGACATAATAGATGATTGCCAATATACAATATTACATAAGGGACGATTGCTAATATACAATACGATATAAAGGATGATTGCTAATATTTAATACAATATAAGTGATGATTCTAATATACAATACGACATGATGTTTATTGCAAATATACAATACAACATAATAGGTTATTGCTAATATGTAATAGGACATAATGGAAGATTGCTTATATACAATAGGATATAATGGATGTTTGCTAATAAACAATATTGCATTATGGGTGATTGCTAATATACAATATTATATAATGGATGATTGCTAATATACAATATTACATATGGATGATTGCTAATATACAATAGGACATATTGGATGATTGCTAATATACAATATGGCACAATGAATTTTTGCTTATATGCAATAGCTCATAATGAATGATTGTTAATATATAATATTACATAATGGGAGATTGTTAATATACAATACGACATAATGGATGATTGCTAATATACAATATTACATAATGGATGATTGCTACTATACAATTCGACATATTGGATGATTGCTAATATATGATACGACATAATGGATGATTGCTAATATACAATACAACATAATGGATGATTTCTTATATACAATAGGACATAATTGATGATTGCTAACATACAATACAACATAATGGCTGATTGCTAATATACAATATTACATAATGATGATTGCTAACATACTACATGAATGATGTCTTATATGTAATAGGACAGATAATTGCTTATATACAATATTACATGATGGATGATTGCTAACCTGCAATACAACATAATGGATGATTGCTTATATACAATAGGACATATTGGATGATTGCTAATATACAATATGACATAATGGATGATTGCTAATATACAATACGACATAATAGACGATTGCTAATATACAATACGACATAATGGATGATTGCTAATATACAATACAATATAATGGAGTTTGTAAATATCTCCACTGGACAATCTGTAAAAACTTTAATATCAAATGCAGCAATATTTCGGGGAACATATATCAGATAGAGCAGTCGGAAATAAGTCATACACCATCCACTATGACTACGAAATTCCTACATAGAAAATGGATGTGTTAAACCTGATATTGTGATATATGACAAGAAATAGAAAGTAGCAACCATTGTAGAAGTCAGTGTCGCTAACGATGTTGGCTTAAACAGAGCTGAAAGGAGGAAGATAACGAAATACCAAAGTCTTTTTTACAACACGAAAAGAAACTGAAATCTATGGAGATTTCAGTTTCGTAATCATAGGAGCAACTGGACTCATGAAAAAGAACTTTAAAAACTACCTGTTGAATATACCAAGTGAACTAAGTGCAAGAGAGATACAAACAATTGCACTTAAAGGTACAGCTAAGATCGTATAATGACCTCTTAAAAAATTAAAATAAAAAGAATACCGGCAAATACATACTTACTAACACACATACTATGTATTCTCACCAATACACACACATTTATAAATAAACACAAGTGGTATCAGTAATAACAACAAATGCAGGTGCTGCCACACAGAAGTAGATAGTTTGAGTCACCTGGCATCCAGCTGTAAGGTTCTGCTGGGGGGACAGCTATTATACAATGCAACTCAATGGAGTGTGTAAATATCTCCACTGGACCATTTGTAAAAAGTTGAATATCGAATGCAGTAGTAAGTCCTGGGAGCAGCTGTATGAAAATGACTGAGCCGTGTGTGAAATGACGTCACGGCAAGGAAAAAGATTATAAAAAGAAGAACGTGTGTGCAGATCACGTTCAAGAGGACACAGGTCAGAGAAAAGGATCACGATCACGTTAGAGTCACGTGGGTGACGTCACAGCTGAGACAAGAAGCCACATATGGCGGGAGAAGGAGGAATAAAGATCCTTTGTTAAAACCTGAAACACAAGTGAAATGGATGGAGTCTACAATGTGTTGGGTCTGCATGTGAAAACATGTGTAAACGTGTACAATACAACATCTGCATATATTTTCGCAAACGGCAAGTGATATCTAGATTTTTATTTTATTGGTACTTTAAAATCAATAATTATTTATCATTTTATTCATTTTTCATATTTACAAAACAAAACAAGAAAAAACAAATAAGCAATTAAAAGAATCGTTTTTTGCCATCGGAAAATAACCACACAGTTTTCCAATTCCGATACTGATTCTAATACCTCAAAAGTTCCCATTTTTCTCGATTTCTGATTTCAATTCCGATTAACCGTCTCAATACAACAGAGTAGAACAATAAAAGTTGTTGCCCTAAAGAAAACAACATTACAGCTTTACTTTAAAATTTTTATTGAAAACATCAATTCAAGTAACTTGATTATCTAGTAGAGCTGAGATTTATTCAATGTAGCAGCCTTCAGCCTCAATCAATGTCTCAATACAGGTCCAGAACTAAGAGCATGTCTTTTCCACAAGCACTGGCAGGAGCTCCATAAATACTTGGCAGATGACGGCAATCAGGCTGGCTTTGGTGTTGCCGGAGGTCATGTTGGTTATGTTCTCGAAATAGTCCAGCGGGTTTAGGTCATCAGAAGAGGAGGGGCAGTGAGAAAAGGGTACAAAGTCGTAGCGCTTCTTCTGAAGTCATGCAGAGTTTCTCTAGACTTGTGGGCTTGCACTGAGTCCTACTAACACACCCAGTGTCTGCCAGCGGCCACCTGACTACACCAGGGGATCATCACACTCTTCAGCACATCCAGGTACACTTTGGTGTTGACTTTCAATCCGACTTCGAAGATGTGAGGTGGCATGATGTGACCTTTAATTGAAACCACACCAAAGACTATGACCATGGGTCATCCGATGCGTTGAGCTGTGCCCTCAAATGTTGAACCATCCAGATTTACATTTTGAGGGTGCTGGCAATGGTCCTGTTGTCATAACTTGGATTGGTAGAGAGCATGAGTTGTACAGCGGCGCATCTCCGATCTTGCTTGTTGAACATTGTGTCACTTTCAGACATGATAGAAGGCTCCTATAGCTCTTGGGATTTGGACATAACTGGCCAACTAGTAGATGATCTGCAACAAAAAACGAAAACCTGTTTTCATCAAACGGAAATGGAATCATGTCGTCTTTACTAGGGCGACACTTTTGTCGTTCCACCCTATAGTATTGAATTATTTTTACATTTGACAACAGAATTCATTACGTGGGGAAAAAAGTCACACTTATATTGCCTAACTTTTAGAAGACTGTGTATTACTACCTGGGGGTCCTACCGCAACAGTGATGTCTGACAGAAATGGTTGGAGGAAATGAGTGAGAAGAATTCTCAACTTGATTATTAAGTCTGCTGAATGGTGTGACTTGAATGTCGCGATTGGAGATAGGCATTTTGTTGCAGCTTCTGTGTTTTTCTGTGAGGTTCGCTTGAGTTGCAAAAAGGGGAAATGTTCTTTCACAAATATGTTTATATTTCAACAGTGATATATTAAGAAAATACACTAGAGTTATGTTGTGGAAGAAATATTTTTTATGAATATTTTGTTTAAAATTATTTTTATATAGAGTAGAACGATATAATTGTCACCCTAGAAAAGGCAACATTCCATTTCCGTTTGATAAAAACTGGTTTTCTTTTTTTTTTTTTTTGTTGACCATCTACTAATTTATCAGTTGCATACAAATCCCAAGAGCTATAGGATCCTTCTATCATGTCTGAAAGTGACACAATGTTCAACGAGCGAGATGGGAGATGTGCTGCTATACAACTCATGCTCTCTACCAATCCAAGTTATGACATCAGGACCATTGCCAGCACCCTCAAAATGCATTGCTGGATTGACACAAATAACAGGGACGTGCTCAGGGTGATGAAAAAAAAGTTTCCAGCCACGGTTATGACCTTTGATGTGGTTTCAAGTGAGGGCCACATCATGCCACCTCACATCTTCGAATTCAGCTTGAAAGTTAACACCAAAGTGTACCTGGAGGTGCTGAAGAGTGTGGTGATTCCCTGGTGCAATCAGGTGGCCGTGGACAGACCCTAGGTGTGGCATCAGGACTCGGTGCTGGCCCACAAGTCCAAAGAAACCCAGGCTTACCTTCAGGAGTTTACAACTTTGTATCCTTCTCTCGCTGGCCCCCTCCTCCCCCACTGGACTACTTTGTTTGTATATACGTCAAAAACATAACCAACCTGACCTCCCACAACACCAGAGTTTTCATTGAGCTCCAGCCGGCGCTTGTGGAAAAAGCATGCTCCAGTTCTGAACCCGTATCAGGGCGGTGATTGAGGCTGAAGGTGGCTACATTGAATAGATGTCAACTCTACTATATAATCAAGTTACATTTTTTTTACAATAAAAGTTTTAAAATAAAGGAAAGATAAACAAGATATTGCTTTATACTACATTTAAACTTCTGCATGTCAGTACAACCAGGGAAGCAGGTAGCAGAAAGGGAATTCCAGAGTCTAGCTGTTTAAGGGAAGAAACTATTAGAATAGAAAGCTTTCTGGCATTTAGGGACCTCAACAGTGAAGGTGGTGAGATTTTGCTGCTAAGTGAGTTTGCCAGGGATATGTACATTGAGGGGTCACAAGTGTAACGGGTTCATTAGAACACATTCCATTAAAATACTTGTAAAACAGATACAGAAATGCAACGTTGTGCTGATGAGACAGGGGTTGAATCTTAGTTGATAAAGTGGGATATATTAGATTGGAAACTATTTTTTGGACCCTATCCAAGAGGGAGAGGCTAGTGGTAGATGCACCAGCCCAGATGTGGCAACAATACTCCATGCCTGAGCGAATGGTGACCTTGTAGAGGTACAGGATACTTTCAGGTGTGAGTAGTTTTCGAGCTCGATAAAGGGAACCAACCTTCTTTGCAGCAGCCTTTGCAATGTCCTCAATGTATTTGTTCCAGTTCATATTACCCGTAAATGTTAAACTGAGGAATTTGGAGGAAAATTTCTCAGGTAGGGTATTATTTGTCATGGATATCAGTGGTTGGAGATGGCGTCCTGTAATTGTTAAAAGATAGCAGCTTAGTCTTACTAGCATTAAATGTTAACATCCATTTGTGGCCCTGTTCCACTATGATTTGGAGGCCATTTATAATGTGATTTACCGTTTCCAAGCTTTATCAGAAGCATCTACATTTGATTTTTTTTTTTTTTCGGGTGTCGTTTATCATGGCATCTAATTTATTCTGATTACATTGTTTTGTGAAGGTGTCAAAAATTATAACACACTTTTAAAAAAGTGATTTTAAAAAAAATTTACGCCTGACAATAACAATATGTTGTCTGGAAAATATTTGTATGAATCCGTTTCTCTTTTCAGGTGTCCTTTTCGTAGTTATTTACATCTATTTTTCACGTTTGATTTCTTTGGTCTGTAGTGTGTGAGTGATTTTATACGATCCAAAATCAGAAGCAACAAATGATTGGAGTTAGCCTGATCGTGGAACTTATGTTTATTTATAACATCTATATGTAGATTTAAAATAAAACAAGAAAAGACAAAAACGGACTCGCAGAGCAATTGGTATGTAATTATGTACGTACTGACTAATCTGTGCATTCTGTAATTACATTCGCCGATCGGTATCACTAAAATGACTGCACTCTGATGCAAAACATTAATTAGTAAGACTGCAGACTAACGCGTTGTTCATCACCAGCAGGAGGAGGGTATACACAGGAGGGTTTTTGATCGTTTTGAGATGATTTCTTTTTACGCTATTATTTTACGCCCACAACCTGTATCAGCGATAGATAAACATCGAGGGTCACCATTTTATAGTAACGAATTTGGGTATTAGTTACAATATTAATAAAGAAAAAAAAGTTGGGTATTAATTGCAATATTAATAAAGAAAAAAAAGTTGGGTATTAGTTACAATATTAATAAAGAAAAAAAAGTTGGGTATTAATTACAATATTAATAAAGAAAAAACATTTGGGTATTAATTGCAATATTAATAAAGAAAAAAAATGTGGGTATTAGTTACAATATTAATAAAGAAAAGAAAATTTGGGTATTAATTGCAATATTAATAAAGAAAAAAATGTGGGTATTAGTTACAATATTAATAAAGAAAATAAAATTTGGGTATTAATTACAATATTAATAAAGAAAAAAAATTTGGGTATTAATTACAATATTAATAAAGAAAATAAAATTTGGGTATTAATTACAATATTAATAAAGAAAAAAATGTGGGTATTAGTTACAATATTAATAAAGAAAATAAAATTTGGGTATTAATTACAATATTAATAAAGAAAAAAAATTTGGGTATTAATTACAATATTAATAAAGAAAATAAAATTTGGGTATTAATTACAATATTAATAAAGAAAATAAAATTTGGGTATTAATTACAATATTAATAAAGAAAAAAAATTTGGGTATTAATTACAATATTAATAAAGAAAATAAAATTTGGGTATTAATTACAATATTAATAAAGAAAAAAATGTGGGTATTAGTTACAATATTAATAAAGAAAATAAAATTTGGGTATTAATTACAATATTAATAAAGAAAATAAAATTTGGGTATTAATTACAATATTAATAAAGAAAATAAAATTTGGGTATTAATTACAATATTAATAAAGAAAATAAAATTTGGGTATTAATTACAATATTAATAAAGAAAAAAAATTTGGGTATTAATTACAATATTAATAAAGAAAAAAAATTTGGGTATTAATTACAATATTAATAAAGAAAAAAATGTGGGTATTAGTTACAATATTAATAAAGAAAATAAAATTTGGGTATTAATTACAATATTAATAAAGAAAAAAAATTTGGGTATTAATTACAATATTAATAAAGAAAATAAAATTTGGGTATTAATTACAATATTAATAAAGAAAAAAATGTGGGTATTAGTTACAATATTAATAAAGAAAATAAAATTTGGGTATTAATTACAATATTAATAAAGAAAAAAAATTTGGGTATTAATTACAATATTAATAAAGAAAATAAAATTTGGGTATTAATTACAATATTAATAAAGAAAAAAATGTGGGTATTAGTTACAATATTAATAAAGAAAATAAAATTTGGGTATTAATTACAATATTAATAAAGAAAAAAAATTTGGGTATTAATTACAATATTAATAAAGAAAATAAAATTTGGGTATTAATTACAATATTAATAAAGAAAATAAAATTTGGGTATTAATTACAATATTAATAAAGAAACAAAATTGTAAATCAAATATTTCCATTCATGTGTCTGAATTTTGACTACAGACAATGGTAGCGCAACGGATAAAGTTGTTGAGCAATCTTTTACAAAAAAAACACCCGTCTAGCTGAATCCACTGTCAAAAACTTTCCCCACTCTTTATCTATACCTAAATCAAAACGTAGATTCCATGAACAAAGCTTCTTACTTAGAACTGCACGCCTGTGGAACTCTGTTCCGTCTGCCTGCTCCTCCTGACTACAACTTGGATGTCTTCAAGTCCAACGTAAACAAATTCCTGATGAACCGCCCCCTTAAGTAGACACTTTTAATATCCACACTAACGTACTGTACTTACAATAACCCTTATCCCTGAGTGGCTTCCGGGCCTTGATAAGTGGTGACCACCTTGTAAAAAAAAAGAAAAAAAAAGAGTAACTAACATTTCTAAGTGATACATTTCTACAGATTGAAAGTTAAATCCTTACTACAAGAGATACTAACTAAAAATAAAATAAAAACTACTTACGACTTCTATTCGGTTATGGCTATGGAACAAGAACCATCTACCCACGAATCTATATAAGTAAAACAGTAGATGTATGTATGCGTGTCTGTCAGTGTCAAAATGTTTAACCAATAAACTTTTAAACTACTGATCACATAACACTGAAATTAACAGGAAATAGTAATCATACACCAAGGATGGTTTATAACGAGTAAAATCTTTGTTTGGATGGATAAATAATGCGTACAGAAACATGTTGACAAGTTGAAATGCAAAATATTTCATTTCAACTTGATGACATATTTCTATTACTTTTGCGCATGTGAAAATTCATTCATAGCTTGAAGTGGTTTAATTTTAAGTCTTTCTTAGCTGTTAGTCATGTTAGCCCAAAGGATAGTGAATGCAGCTGAAGCACTGAATGTTTTGGTTTCGATTCTAGCTGATGGCACCCAAGTTATTTTTTTTTTAACTTCAGTACTATATATTAGGTACAATATCATATTCAATAGGGAATTGGTTCTGTAATAATAAATATGAAACCATTAATTAAAATATATTTAAACATACTTTACGCCTGGGCAAGGGTAGACACAACCACCATGCCGCTAGTATTAAATAAATGGTTTAGTTCAAAGTCTCATATAAGTTCCCGAATTCGACATAAAGATTCCTAAGTTTGGCAAGACGCACTTGAAGAACATCGGGGGTTACATCGGCCAAAACGTTGTGAGAATAAAATCCAAGACGTAATCCAAACAATGCAAATGTTTTATTTCATCTAAGGTTCAGAATGACGCAAACAATCACTGATCATAAAGTTAGGGTTTTTTTTGTTGTTTTGTTTTTTGGAAGGATTCCGTATGTTAAAAATTTGTATCTATTTAAAACTGGCATCACTCAGCACAGAATGGCAGTAATAGACACTCATTATATCAGCGGACCGTTTTCAGTAATAACTTGTATATTTTTTTATATACTTTGACAAAAACGTAAAATATGTTTAAATATATTTTAATTCATGCAGCAGATTTCGTATTTATTATTACACAGCCAATTCTCATCTGAATATTATATATGTGTTCAAACGACAGTCAGTGTCTGTAACCGTTACACTATTTGGCTACTGCTATGCCGGGCAATGAATGCCTAAGCTCAATTTATTTACACAAATAACATCACTTAATACGCTAATGGCTGTTTGCATATCACTTCCCAGTATGCTCAACCCAAAATAGGGAGCATATATATATAGTACTGATTTCAAAAACTTTTTTGAAGATAAATTGAATGCCATCAGCTAAAATCGAAACCAAAACATTTAGCGCTCCAGCCGTGTTCCCTACAATTTGAACTAACTCGATAGAGAATAAAATTTTTAATTAATCCATTTCTAGCCGTGAATGAATTTGCGCATGCGCAAAAGTAATAGAAATATGTCAGCAAGTTCAAAATGAACATTTTGCATTTCAATTTGCCGACATATTTCTATTGGCATTATTCATCCATCCAAACAAAGATTTTACTCGTTATAAAACCATCCTTGGTGTATGATGATTATTTCCTCTTAATTTCAGTGTTATGTGACCAGTAGCTTAAGAGTTTATCGGTTAAATATTTATACACACACACATACACACACATGCATGCATCTTCTGTTTTGTTTATATCGATGATTTTTTTAAATCTAATGAATTCGCATTTTTAAAATCTAATGAATTCACATTTTTAAAATCTAATGAATTCGCATTTTTAAAATCTAATGAATTCACATTTTTAAAATCTAATGCATTCACATTTTTAAAATCTAATGAATTCACATTTTTAAAATCTAATGAATTCACATTTTTAAAATCTAATAAATTCACATTTTTAAAATCTAATGAATTCACATTTTTAAAATCTAATGAATTCACATTTTTAAAATCTAATGAATTCACATTTTTAAAATCTAATGAATTAACATTTTTAAAATCTAATGAATTCACATTTTTAAAATCTAATGAATTCACATTTTTAAAATCTAATAAATTCACATTTTTAAAATCTAATGCATTTACATTTTTAAAATCTAATGAATTCACATTTTTAAAATCTAATAAATTCACATTTTTAAAATCTAATGAATTCACATTTTTAAAATCTAATGAATTCACATTTTAAAATCTAATGAATTCACATTTTTAAAATCTAATGAATTCACATTTTTAAAATCTAATGCATTCACATTTTTAAAATCTAATGCATTCACATTTTTAAAATCTAATGAATTCACATTTTTAAAATCTAATGAATTCACATTTTTAAAATCTAATGAATTCACATTTTTAAAATCTAATGCATTTACATTTTTAAAATCTAATGAATTCACATTTTTAAAATCTAATGAATTCACATTTTTAAAATCTAATGAATTCACATTTTTAAAATCTAATGCATTTACATTTTTAAAATCTAATGAATTCACATTTTTAAAATCTAATGAATTCACATTTTTAAAATCTAATGAATTCACATTTTTAAAATCTAATGCATTCACATTTTTAAAATCTAATGAATTCACATTTTTAAAATCTTATGCATTCACATTTTTAAAATCTAATGAATTCACATTTTTAAAATCTAATGAATTCACATTTTTAAAATCTAATGAATTCACATTTTTAAAATCTAATGAATTCACATTTTTAAAATCTAATGCATTCACATTTTTAAAATCTAATGAATTCACATTTTTAAAATCTAATAAATTCACATTTTTAAAATCTAATGAATTCACATTTTTAAAATCTAATGCATTCACATTTTTAAAATCTAATGAATTCACATTTTTAAAATCTAATGAATTCACATTTTTAAAATCTAATGAATTCACATTTTTAAAATCTAATGAATTCACATTTTTAAAATCTAATGAATTCACATTTTTAAAATCTAATGAATTCACATTTTTAAAATCTAATGAATTCACATTTTTAAAATCTAATGAATTCACATTTTTAAAATCTAATGCATTTACATTTTTAAAATCTAATGAATTCACATTTTTAAAATCTAATGAATTCACATTTTTAAAATCTAATGAATTCACATTTTTAAAATCTAATGCATTCACATTTTTAAAATCTAATGAATTCACATTTTTAAAATCTAATGCATTCACATTTTTAAAATCTAATGCATTCACATTTTTAAAATCTAATGAATTCACATTTTTAAAATCTAATGAATTCACATTTTTAAAATCTAATGAATTCACATTTTTAAAATCTAATGCATTCACATTTTTAAAATCTAATGAATTCACATTTTTAAAATCTAATGCATTCACATTTTTAAAATCTAATGCATTCACATTTTTAAAATCTAATGAATTCACATTTTTAAAATCTAATGAATTCACATTTTTAAAATCTTATGCATTCACATTTTTAAAATCTAATGCATTCACATTTTTAAAATCTAATGAATTCACATTTTTAAAATCTAATGAATTCACATTTTTAAAATCTAATGAATTCACATTTTTAAAATCTTATGCATTCACATTTTTAAAATCTAATGCATTCACATTTTTAAAATCTTATGCATTCACATTTTTAAAATCTAATGCATTCACATTTTTAAAATCTAATGCATTCACATTTTTAAAATCTAATAAATTCACATTTTTAAAATCTAATGAATTCACATTTTTAAAATCTAATAAATTCACATTTTTAAAATCTAATGAATTCACATTTTTAAAATCTAATGCATTCACATTTTTAAAATCTAATGAATTCACATTTTTAAAATCTAATGAATTCACATTTTTAAAATCTAATGAATTCACATTTTTAAAATCTTATGCATTCACATTTTTAAAATCTAACGAATTCACATTTTTAAAATCTAATGAATTCACATTTTTATTTATTAATTTTCTTCATGGTGGATCTGTATGAAATTCATTGGATTTGTAAAAGATGCTGAAAGAATTGTGTTACTTTTTTGTGAAATTTTCAAGATAAGGATTATAAAAAAAAAATATCAATAAATAATTATTAACAATTATTTAACAATTGCAATAAACCTTCGCAACCACCGATTTCCATAGTTAATAACATCCTACATTAAATCCTACACTTCATACTCTTTGGCTTAACATTCACAGCCAACATGAATTGGAACAAATACGTTGAAGACATTGCCAAGGTTGCTGCAAAGAAAGTGGGCTCTGTTCACCGTGTTAGAAAACTACTCACACTTGACAATATCTTATATCTCCGGCCCTGTCGGTGGGGCATTAGAATATGCCGACTGCTCCCCTGCAGAGGGTAAAAGTCCCTCAATGGGGGTCCTGGATATGACCTTAAACTATATCCTGTGGTGAGGGCCCCAGCTTGTGGGCTTTGGGGAGTGTGGAGCCACCCTTTAATTGCCATTGCTCCCAGGTCCACTCTGTCCCGGAGTGGTAGTACCTGTTAGGGTCCCAACTATGGGTTAAATAGAAACCGACGTGAAAACAACAAATATATTCTATTAAAAGAAAATTTTCTTCAAAATCTTTGGATTCGGCATTAAATAACCCGAAAAGGGTTGATATGCCGTAAAACAAAAACAACCAACCAACCAACCAACTTATATCTCTACAAAACCACATTTCGCTCATGCATGGAATATTGTTGCCACATCTGTGCTGGTGCATCTACCACTTGTCTCTCGTTCTTAGACAGGGTCCAACCTAATAAGTCCCACACTATCAACCAAGCTCCAACCCCTGTCCCATCGCCACAATGTTACATCCCTATGTCTCTCTTACAAGAACTTTGATGAAATGTGCTCTGATGATGTCGTAGCACTTGTGCTCCCTCGACATACCCCCCCCCCGACTAACTCGACAATTAGCAAAATCCCACCCTTCCACTGCAGAAGCCTTTAGATACTAGAAAGCTTTCTACTCTAGTAGTTTCTTCCTCGAACTGCTAGACTTTGGATTTCCCTCCCTGTTTCATATTTTCCAGACTACTAAAATGCAGAAATATCAACAGACATTTCGCTGATCAACTCTTTGCATAGTGTCTCTGAAGACATAATGTCAAATAATAGTCCTATATGTTCCAAGTGGCAATATACTTTGTTTTGAGGTGAATACGAGTTTTAAAAAAAATATTGCTAAATTGTGTTACTTTGATTACTCAAACAGATACTCGTATGGTATCACTGGAAAGAATACTTAACATAATTAAATCCTTCTTAGATAAGAGAAAAATCCAGGTTGCCCTCGATGTTTGTGCATCTAAACAATATGATATAAATGCAGGAGTGCCTCAGGGGTCTATCCTTGGATCTCTATTATTCCTAATATTCATAAATGACCTCACTGACAAAATTGTATGTGAGATGGGTATATATGCTGATGACACCACGCTCTATAACAGACACGTCAGGAAAACAAATGAACGCCTATCTAAAGAAATGGCAGAAACACTAGAGGATGACCTCCAATCTGTAGTGGAATGGGGACAAAAATGGATGGTCACATTCAATGCTGCCAAGACTAAACTTGTTTTCTTCAATAACTACATGAAACCTTCTCTATCCCCAATAGCAAACTAGTCAAAGACTCTTTATCTGAAAGTACATCTTTTAAACTCCTCGGCCTAACGTTCACAGGAAACATGAGTTGGAACAATTACATTAAAAGCATTGCCAGGACCGCTGCGAAAAAGGTAGGTTCTCTTTACCGTGCTAGAAAGCTACTAACGCCCGAAAGTATTCTGTACCTGTGTAAGGCCATCATTCGCCCATGTATGGAGTATTGTTGTCATATTTGGGCCGATGCATCTGCTACTAGTCTCTCACTCCTAGACAAGGTTCAAAAGAGAGTCGATAACCTAATAGGTCCTGGACTGTCATCCAAGCTTTAGCCTCTGTCCCATCGACGAAATATAGCATCCCTCTCCCTGTTCTACAAGTACTTTAACGGTGAATGTTCTGATAAACTGCAAGCACTTGTACCCCTTCTATGTAAATACCCCCAACAAACCCGACAAGCAGTAAAATCCCACCCCTTCACAGTAAATATCCCTAGTGTAGTTGTGAGTTAACTCCTTGTTAATGACTGATCTATGCAGAGTGACGACAGACTTTTACAACCGAGACAGCAAAAGAGGCTGGCAATATGACATTAACAATGTTTTTGACTGTAGAAAAATACATTCTGGAGCAAAAAAGGTCGCTCGTTTTAATTGTACTACTCCCGTATTCGTAACTCTTCAACATTTTAGTTTTTGAGTTAAAAATAGGAGGCCTTACTTTTGGAACGGCTCTCGTATGATCTTTTGAATTTGCAAAAGAATACCTTCTCATAAATAATTAATTTTTAAGAGATTTTAATTCATTTAAATGATTGAATACTTTAGAAAGGTTATGACTAAACATCTACTTTTAAAAGTAAAGCCTTCCAATCCTTCGAAATATTTTAATATAATACGAAACCGACTCTAATGAAGTAGATTTCCCGATGACTATGGGAGAGTAACAGTAGATTTTGATAACGGAGTGAAATCTACTCCTACCTCCTCAAAGTACATATTTGTTGAGAGCGTCAGTTCGACAGACAGATGAACAAGTTCAACAAGACACACTTGTTCGGAGGTTACATCGACCGAAACGTTGTGTAATATAGTACTGAAGATGAAAAAGCAGCCCAAAGAATCCCAAATAATAGGAATCATAATTACATATTAGGCATTTGTAAATTTATGGAATTATCAAAATCTCTAATCTCTGCATAAATTCTCTTCACATGCATTTTTTTTTTTTTTAGAATCCAGCACTTTGCTTGGGTTCTCTCACATTATATATATATATATATATATATATATATATATATATATATATACTAGCATTTCAGCCCGGTGTTGCTCGGGTGTTTGGAGGTGTATGTTGAGCAAAAAAAAAAAAGAAGCGGTCAAATTTTTTTACTTTGACCCCTATTATGACCCCTTAACATTTATTGTTTTGGGCTCAAATCAAGTTATTAAGTTAGATGCATGTCCAAGGAACCTATATCTAAAATTTCAAGTGTTTGGATCCAAAATTTTAGGAGGAGTTTGGTAGAGTTCTCAAAGATCAAATCGTTGAACTTTGACCCCTTAACAGCCAAATTTCTAACCGAAAATGGATCACAAAGATTTTTTCAAATTTCAGTACCCTGTATATCAAATTTCGAGTCTGTAGACTTAAAATTGACAGAGTTATTGTGTAGGGAAATCACAGACATACACACAAACACAGACACGTTCACTTTTATATATATATATATATATATATATATATATATATATATATATACTAGCAGTTCCGTCCGGCTTTCTTTTCTCTGGCCCTATGTACTGTTCATAAATTTATGTGCATATGTATATATTAAAAAGTGTGAATATGTAAAGTAATGCCTTTCTGTATAATAGTCTTCCTTAACTACCACAGAGAAAGACAGACAGACATTTTCACTTTTATAGATATATAGATAGATAGACAGGTAGATTGGATGCAATATATAGTAATGATTTAAAAAGTATTAAAAAAAAAAAACAGTACTCATGTGTCACCACTGAGAATCGAAACCAAAACCTTCAGCTCACGATTTATTTTGCCACTGCCGTCAATGACTGGGCTGTGAAGACATATTTACTGTAAGGCTAAAAATTAAAACATGAACCAATAGCTACTATGTGATATATTCATAATGCTGGCGTTCGACCTTCACCTGGCAAATTTCATTTTTTTAATTTTCACACTTTTTCACTGATTTTTCCAGGCTAAAACCCAAATATAAAGTTTTGCATGGATTCAAATACCTTATATATGAAGTTTCATATCTGTAGACCAAAAACTCTAGGAGGAGTTTGGTAAGCAAAATTTGTTAAACAAAAATATATACGTATACATAAATATATATGGAAACAATTTTGTGTTTACTATAAACTTTTTACGCAAATATTATGCAAGTATAAATCATGTAGAATATCTGCATGAATATAATTACACGTAATAGTTAACTAAAGATGATTATCCCATCAGAAAACCGAAGCAACTAATAGGGAATTAATTAAAATGAATGTTTAAAAGAATATGCAAATTAGCTAGATCTTTTGCTAGTGAATGCAATTCCACAATCCATATATAAGAAAATTGTATTTTATTTTTACATAAATAGAAAAGAGGGTTTTTAATATGAATATCAATACACACAAAAGAAAAACGAATTTATAGGAGTATATATATATATATATATATATATATATATATATATATATATATATATACACACAAGTTAGAAAAGCATTTCATCCAAGGCATGAAAATTGTTAAACAAAATATTTTTACTATAGGCTTTAAAAATAAAGGTACAAGATTCAATTTGAAATTTATTTATCTTCAAAGTGCACTTTTATAAATTTTACAAAGTAAGGTATGCAAATTTAATACCTTACTTTGTAAAATTTATAAAAGTGCACTTTGAAGATAAATAAATTTCAAATTGAATTTTGTACCTTTATTTTTAAAGCCTACAGTAAAAACATTTTGTTTAACAATTTTCATGCCTTAGATGAAATGCTTTTCTAACTTGTATCCTATCTTTTAAAGATTATATTTTATTTAATTTATTAATTTGGATTTAAAAAAAGATGAATGTGATTTTGTATGTATTTATAAAAACTCTCCTACTCTCTATTTCAGATTGCATTTCTCCTCACACCACAACACATTTTTGCAACCCCCTCTTTGTATTATTACAGGTCTGAATATTCTCTCTGTTTCAGTTTGTAATTCTCCTCACTCTACAACTCTTTTTTGCAACTCTCTCTTTGTCATACATGTCTGAATAATAAGAAAATCTGAATTTTTTTTAAGAAAAACTTTAAAATAACTTTTTTAGATTAATTTTTTTAAAACTTCTTTCAGAATAGAAAATCTTTACAATTTAATAAGGAGCATATTTCATACAGGTTTCATCAAAAATATTCAGTAGATAATGAAAAAAAATAGAGATGAAATTTTCAAAAGGAGTGTATAACTGGTTACGCTCAATAGTAGTCCTCGCTAGCAAAAGACTTTGTTATTGTTATTCTATCATTATTATTATTATTTAAAACATTTTGTGTCCTGCGCTTTTGTGTGAGGACTAATATTGCATATGTTTAGCTGAATATCTTGTCTCTGTATATTTATATAAGTTGTATATATTTATCTCCATATTCTATATGCTTCTCATATGTATATAAATGTTATTGTTTTAATTTGTTGATTGGTTCTATCTTAAAATTTTATGCATTTATTGCTCTGGGTTGTTGTCATTTATCTTTTTTATTTTTAAATACCTAACCCGTCCCAGTGTTGCTTGAGAAAGCATCCGTAACTCAATAAACACCTGCTGTAGCCCTGAGACCCATATTACTATTTTTGTCTTGTATTTGAAATTCTGTGAAATTTGTTTGATTAACTACATAGCCAAACTACATTCGTTCTAATAAAAAGTGGAAGAAAAAAGGCTAGCAAGAACCAAGTATCGATTTGTCTATTTAGATCTAATATTGAAAGTCTTAACAAGTTTTATATATTAGATATATGGGAACCACCCTTCAAGCCAATTCAGGTATATCATAACGAAGTATAAATTTTAATGACGCTGCTATTATACTGTTATGAAGTGACCTAAAGGCATTAGTCAGAATTCATTCATAATGCTAAAGCAGTGACCCGACCTCTCCACCTATTGTTATGGGCTTTGTTACTGGATAACAACTAGATTATGAATTTGATGGGTCACAACATAACATAGATACAACAACATTCTTTCATTGCAACGTGTCATCAGGGAGGAGGGAGGAGGGGTCACATCTTGTCCCTGTCCCCCCACCCCCCAACAAAAGTGCAGTCATCATGAAACTAGAAATAATCGGAATTCGTTGGAAAGGCCAACTGATGAACACCGGATCATTTTCGTGTAGAAAGGCAAAATAATCTTCTGAACCTTTTAATACAAAAGGAAATTATGAAGAAAGTAGGAAATGTGTGTACAGGGTGGAACGATAAAAGTGTCGCCCCTAAAGAAAACAACACTACAGCTTTATTATAAAACTTTTCTTGAAAAATCAATTCAGGTAACTTGATTATGTAGTAGAGCTGACATCTATTTAATGTAACCGCCTTCAGCCTCAATCACCGCTTTGATATGGGTCCAGAACTGGGAGCATGCTTTTTCCACAAGTGCCAGCGAGAATTCAATGAATACTCAACAGATGGCGGCGATCAGACTGGCTTAAGTTTTGTGAGAGGTCATGAGCTTGATGTGTGACCAAACAAAGTAGTCCAGTGAGTTCCGGTCAGGGGAAGAGAGGATGCCAGTGAGAGAAGGGTACAAAGTTGTAGCAATCCTTCTGAAGCCAAGTCTGAGTCTTTTTGGACTTGTGCATCGGTACCCAGGGTCTGCCAGCGGCCATCTAATTGTACAAGGGGATCACCACACTCTTCGGCACATATAGGTACACTTTGGTGTTGACTTTCAAACTGACTTCGAAGATGTGAGGTGGCATGATGTGGCCCTCACTTGAAACCATACCAGGGCATTACTCTGGGCATGCCCTCAAGCATTGAACCGTCTGGATTTGCATTTTGAAGGTACTGGCAATGGTCCTGTTGTCATAACTGGAATCAGAGTTGTACAGCGGCACATCATCCATCTCACTCGTTGAACATTGCATCACTTCCAGACATGATCGCTCTTGGGATTTGTACACAACTGGCCAACTAGTAAATGGTCTGCAACAAAAAAAAAGAAAAACCGGTTTTCATCAAACGGAAATGGAATCTTTTCTAGTGCAACAATTTAATCATTCCACTCTGTATAAACAAAAACAATAACAAATGGTGGTTAACAACACGGATTTAAAACTTGGGTTTCCCGAGTTCGAATCCAGTTCACTCCTCAATAACACTTTCATCAAACTCACATTTGAGCTTACGTCTAACCTACTGGAAAAAAGATAAATAAAATGACTGTATGGTTCGGTTTTTCTGTTAGATTAGCCAATCAACCCTTTGGGGAATCTTTAATAACGAAGCACTAAATCTATTGAAACACTAAGTCTATAGTATAAATCAATGCACACATGGAACACAAGTTGCTATTTATCTATTACTAAAAACGGGAGGTATTTACTTCTTTCTTACTGCAAGAACTGTGACACCAGGACCGAAAAGTGGGATTCAGAAGTCAGAATCGCTGAGGAGAGGCATTCTGACCTGCAAAAAGTGACACTCTTTTACAATACTACCACTACTATTAATAATACTACTGATTCTACCACTGCTGGTATGACTACTACTAACCGAGATGTAGAGGAGGGCTGCCACTCCATTCCCAGGGTTACTTCCCTCGTCCTTGATCCTCTCCTTATAATGCTGAGTGTTTAGCAAGAGGGGCATCAAGTATCATTTTATAAGTTTTTGGTATGACTCAACAGAGGATTGAACCCTGGTCTCCCGGCCCATTAACTAACAGTCTTACTATTATGACAAGTGAACAACAACAATAAAAATAAAAAAAAAGAAATTTTTGTGCTACTATCCTATGTTGGTGCCACACAGTGTGTGACATGGAAGATGGATAGACTGAAGACTGGCGCAATTTATTTTCTTAGAAAAAGTTTAACTTTAACAAACTCAAAACAAAATAGCAGCCAAATGCATAAGGGGAGATAAATCTTCTTGGTTACTGCAAAAATGTAGAAGACTTAATATTAAAAACAAAAAGGAAAGTTGTTCTGTTTTTTACTTTGGTGCAAATTTATTTTGATTACTATCTGTTTTGGATAACTGGCACTGATGCAGCCTATCTTATGATGATAATACCTAATAATGCATTACCAAATGATGACAAAGAGTCTCAATATCACCATCATGAGGCAATATCAAATTTAGGATCTTGTCCCTGATTCCAGCACTCGTGTTCATCACATCAAACTGATGATAATGTTTTTGTTGAATAAATTTTAGTATTTACCAATTTCATTAGTTTTATGATTTTTCTTCTGCCAAGAATTGATTTAAACATGCAGCCATGATAAAAACTGTGAGAATTATCTCCCTTTATGGTTTTGGCAACTATTTTGTTTTAGTCCACTAAACAGTCATGGCACAAGGATCTTTTTGCATTCCCTATTCTCATTGGTCATTTGACACAATAAATCAACCAATGGAACCTGAGTACATATTTTTGTCTGTCAGAAGATAAAGGACAAGAATTAACATGACTCGACATCACACAACAGTCAATTTTACTCAAATCTTAATAACCCTTTATACTCAAGTGACTTTTGGGCCTTGATAAATGGTGACACGTTTGTAAAAAAAAAAAATCTCATCAACCATTCTCACCAACACCATGCCATACATTACCACTTACACATATTCATTGCTGTCTAATTACTGAGAGACATATAGATACACAAGTAAACTTAATACAAAAGAACGAGGAAGCCATTTGGAAATTAGTTGTGATTGACTAGTGAGGCTTAAGGACATGCGTTGCATGGAGAGAAATAATATGGAAATGATATGACGGATGTGTAATGTTAATTTTAAAAACAAGGTTAGATCTGATGACCTCAGAGGAAGATTAAATCTGGACAGAATATGGAGACAAGTAGACTTTAATAGTATGACCATGTTGGAAAAATGGATGAGAGTTCTTGGATTCAAATATGTAGAGTAGTTGAAGTAGCAGGTTTAATTCACAGGGGGAAAAAACATGGGAGGAAATGATCGAAATAGACCCGAGGGGAGGGAGAGTAAGTAAAAACCTGGCCAGAGATAGGCTAGTCAGGAAGTCAATTTCTAAAAGGCATCTAATGCATGCCAACCTGTACAGGCTCCTTCGGTCTTTGACAGACTATGGATACCCACGAAGAAGTGCCTACACATGAAATTTTTGTGGTAGGAGGTGCGCATCTCCAATCACACCTCTCCTGAGTCGACATTGTTAAATACCAGTGGCAAGTGAAGTGTATGTACAGGACGACTGAAAAAAAAATGCCGGGATAAGCGGAGAGCACATACAGCACCTAGAATTACCAAATGGTCACCCATCTGGTACTAACCAGGCTCAATGTTGCTTAACTTTGATGATTTGACGAGAACCAGTGTGTCAACACAATTACGCCGTATATAAGCTGTCAATCTGTAAATTGGATATTAAACTGATGATCATCATCATCATGATGATATTGATGATCATAATGATGATGTATTAAAAGTTAGCGGATGAAAGGAAGATCTGTCTGAGCAGAGGGTTAATTCGCTTTACTGGCATTACGATTATTTAAAGATGCTAAGACAACAGAAGATAAGAGATTTGAGAGATTGATCATGGAAAGATATTGTGCTTCGGGCAAATAAGAACTTATACAAGATACGAACTGAAAGAGAATCTATTGAAGTGCCAATCTGAATTAATCACACTTGCAAACGTTCCAAATGATCTAACTCACGGAATTACGAAAATCCAGCAAAGTATGTTGAGAATTATTTAAGATTTAGCTTAGCCTGTTTGTTAAATTCAGATTTTGTTCATTGAAACCTTTAATTATTTGCTATATATAACTAAGGTACGGCACAATCACGTTGACACACCGGTTCCAGCCAGATCACCAAAGTTAAGCAACGTTGAGCCTGGCCAGTACCAGATGGGTGACCATTTGGGAAGGCTAGGCGATGGGTGATCATTTGGGAAGGCTAGGCGCTGTATGTACCTTTTGGGAAGGTTGGGCGTGGGGCCAGCACCCTCACCTTGTAAAAAGAACTCCTCGCTACAAAAACATCTACAAAAAGTTGTAGATGGCCTATGCCCCTCCAGGGGCCCAAGGGCTATGGATGGATGCATATAACTAACAAATACAACATAACCACGTTGACACACCGTTGAACCTAGTCAGTATCCCATAAATGACCATTTAAGAATATAACGCGTTATATATGTACATAAGTTGCTTATATTTACCTTTCAATCTTGTGCTTCACATACGAGGGGCCTTAAACAAGTTTACAGACTTTTTTCGTATGGTCACTTTTATTGATAGTCCACACATGAAACTCTAATCCCATTTGAAGTAATCTCCTCCAGCTACAATGCACTTGTTGTACCGTTCCAACAAATTTTGGAAAGCGCAATGAAAGTTCTCTTATGTCAATAACCCTCATCACAGCCTCTTTCATTTCTTTAATTGTCTCATAACGACAGCCTCTAAGGTTTTCCTTGAGCTTAGGGAATAACCAAAAGTCAAAGGTAGCAAGGTCTGGACTATAGAGAGGGTGAGAAACTATCTTGATGGCCATCTTGGTCAAATACTGTGACAATGATGGAGTTGTTGACTGCACCCTTGGAACAAACTGCACACAAATCTTCCACATCTTCAGTTCCTTGCAAATAATTGTGTGTACAGTTCCCACACTGACATCAAACTATGCACTTCTCATCTCTATAAACACATGACGGTCCTAATGTATGAAATATTTTATTTGGCCAATTAACTCTGATGTTCTGAATTCTTACTCCTCCGACACCCCTCACAGATTATCTGCCTTTCTTGAATCTCTTATGCCATTCAAATACTTATACTCAATTCATGCAAGATTGTCCTAAAGCAGCCTAAAGCATTCCATACGTTTCTGTAGCATTTTTCCAAGTTTAAAACAGAATTTTATTGCATATCGTTATTCTAGAGTGTCCTCATGCCCAGATTGCATTTTTGAAATTCACCAGCTGTGACAATCAGCTTTAGTAGGGTGTATTCCAATTCCTGTTGCAGCTGTTTCTTTGAACCTGAAATCATAAAAATTGCTGAGTCATCTCATAAAATGTATAGAATAACATACTGAATTTTCAAGAGTCTATGACAATTTTAAATGCCTGTACAAAAAAGTCTGGAAACTTATTGAAGGCACTTCATATGTGTATAAATGTTATTGTTTTTAATTTGTTAATTTTTTTTTTGTAAAATTTTATGCATTTATTGGTCTACATAGTTGTTATTTACATTTTTATTTTTAAATACCTAACCCGTCACAGTATTGCTCGAAAAAAACATCCGTAATCCAATAAACTCTTGCTCTCAGCCCTGAAATTCATATTACTATTTTTGTCTTGTATTTAAAAGTCTGTGATATTTGTTTTATTAACTACATAGCCAAACTATATTCGTCCTAAGAAAAAACTGGAGGAAAAAAGGCTAATGAGAACCAAGTATCGATTTGTCAAACACGTTGCTATTTAGATCTAATATTGAAAGTCTTACCAAATTTTGCATATTAGATGTATGGGAACCACCCTTGAAGCTAATATCATAATGAAGTATAAATTTTAATGACACCGCTATTAAAATCATCATCAGAATTCATTCATGATGTTCGTTCATCGATTGTGAAGATGACCGTGATCTTGCAATTGTTCTATGGGTCTGAAGATGTTAGACCGATTCAAGCTTTGAAGTATTTCCCGCATGTTTAAAACCTGTCGCATAATTCTATATCAGAGTTGTTGACTGTTCTATCTTTTCTAATATTACGTTTTCTCTTGCATCCTTCAGTGTGTGTGGAATCAGCAATTGTAACCCCTTTGTGAGTTGCGGCACGTCAGGAAGATCTGTCTTGCTTTAGTTTTTCCTATGAGTTAAAATGCAAACCAAACTGAGGGAGACCTTCAGGTTGTCTTTGAATCGTTTCTGCTGTCCTCCTGCGGGTCTTTTTCTTTTTGGACAGGAGCTGTTTTGGGAGCCTCGTATCAGGCATGCGGCATATATGACCTGCCTAACGAACCTGGCACTGTTGTAGCATGGTGTGTACTAACCAGGTTAGAACCTTAGTGTCTGGTATCTTGTCTTGCCATTTGATTTTTAAAAATCTACAGAGGCAAGTCACATGGAAATGGTTCAGTTTCTTGGCATGTCTGGCAGATACAGTCCAAGTTTCAAAAGCATGCATGAGAATTCATTCATAACGCTAAAGCAGTGACCCGACCTCTCCATCTATCATGGGTTTTGTTACTAGATAACAACTTGATTATGAATTTGATAGGTCACAACATAACACAGATACAACATTCTTTCATTGCAACGTGTCATCAGAGAGGGGGGGTGCACAATTTTGACCCCCCCCCCACACACACACACAAAGGCAAATTTTGATACCTCCCTGCCAGAACTGCAAAATTCTAACATCGTCATTTCCCCTGACAAGGGTGTACAAGAGACAACAAACCATTTGTGAATTTGATATTCCCATGAAACTTCCTCTTTTGCCTAAAGCTGGTTTAACCTGCTTAGGTTGAGTGCTGCTTTAGGTTGGTATATACCAGCAAGCACCACTGGTGTTGGCCAGAAATTCAAATGAGGACCCGATGTGTATTCCATCTCCCAGCCCTGAACCCATATCATTACTTTTTTTTAATATGTTTTTTAAATTTCTATGATTTTAAATTATAGATAAGATAAAATAAAATGTTATTTTTGTTGTTGATAGATGTTCAGTGTGAACACAGACCCTGATTATATCATTGTTTAAAAAAAAAAAAAAAACGTTTAATTCAAAATGAATGTCTCTGTTTGATTTCTCATAAAATGTTAATTTTGTTATCAACGCAGCACTGCATGGTAAGGTTTCAATTCGCACCAGATGACCTTTAAACTTCTTATTGCCAGAAAACAGCTGAGTCTTTTGTTGACGCGTTTTAAGTAGTAGGCTCAATCGGTAGTCACGTCCAGTTTTAAAGTTGATTATAGTGACAATGTAGCAGCAGACGTTTTTGTGTCTTCCTCTCTTCCTTTGCACTTGTAATAATGTAATAAATAAGGAATAGAAATAATTCCATTTTTCACAATGGTATTTAGTTTAATTTTACAGCATCTTATATCTGGATATACTGCATCTTCTCAGCCAAACCCTGTGGGTGAGGTAGGCATCTTAAAAAAAAACAAACAAACATATCCGTACACCTTAATGTCCAACACCCAAGAAAAAGAGACTATCTCACTTTCTCTGTCATATACTTCTCATAATGCATCTTCTGGAATTCTGGAATTTCAAATGAAATTTTCCACTTATATTTTTACTCTAACTTTAGATAAAACATGTCCGTTTTTTAAACATAATTTTACACACACATATCCAATGTCGTATCATCAGCAGCAGCATCATCATCAGGGAGAGATGGTGTTTATTCGGTCTGAAAATCTGGATGTATCAAGTTCGAATCCAGTTTGTTCCACAGAAACACTTTCACTTATGGATGTTAGCAAACTTCACATGGTTACCTTCTGTAAGTATCCAACGTCTTTCTAGAAAAATTCTAACTAGAAAGATATCAGGGAAATAAATGACAACAATAACCTTCTGATTTATTCAAAATGGATGAATGAATGCTGCTTAACATCATCATCATCATCATCATCATCAGCCACAGAAGACAGAAGTCATCTCAGCCATCGACCCTCTCTCTGCACCACTTAAGTCGTCCAAACAATATCAATACCAAGATGGGCATAGTACTGACCGGCGAGCTGTTCATTTCCTTTCACCACTATGACAGCAGAACGAGGAATAAAAGGAATGAATGAATACAACTCTAAAAGTGCCTTAGCTGCTGCTGAACATAGCAACGAAAGACGAGATCAACTATTTAGGATGATAGCAACCTTCAAGTGGTCCATTATGTGAGTGCCTGTCAATAGAATAGAATTAAGTTACTCAAAATGTTGATACATATTTTTCATACTTGCGCAATGTTTTTGAACTTTTTGAAATGGGGATTGATAATTTATATTGTTTGGATTATTCGGACTACTGTTCTCATTTTGAGTGTTATTTTCACGTTTCATTCAGTGTAACCTCCAATCTTCTTCAGGTCTACCTTGTCGCACTCGGGAATTTTTTTGTTAAACTCGAATCTGCATGGAATTTGTAAGAACCCATGGTGTAACAAATTACTAAATAGAATTCAGTTCTAAATGAAACTCTTCTGGAAATTGGAGGTTCAATCCTCAGTGCGGGCGATACTCAGCATACAATTGTTAATTATTTAATGCTGAGGGAACAAGAGTATACTATCTCTTGTGGGTTAAATCAAGCATTTCATTCCAAATTCCTGAGTTTGATAGAATAGTTCCCAAGTTCAACAATATATACGTTAAGAAGGGTCGAGGTTACTTCAGCTGAAACGTTGTGAAAATAACACTAAGATGAATACAGTAGTCTGAATAATCCAAATTGTAAAAAGTGAGATCAACATTGAAACTCTGTTTAAGATCCATTCATTTCTCCTCTGCTTAATTCCAACCACAGATTTCAGATGAACTATTCTTATTCTGAGCCACCCTTTAAGGATCAAAATGTAAAAATATAAACTAACAAATAACACTGTTAAAATGTATTTGACTCCTAATGGGGTATGACACCAATGATTTTGACGATCGTTTTTATAACCACAAGTTATAATCAACTAATCAGAAGCTTCAAAAGTTACTATAAAAATTGTCGAATATTGGATTCAATCAGTTTGCCGTCGTCTCTGTCGTAAACCTGCATTTGATTCTTCATCGCCATCTTTGTTATTAGAAAATACTTTACACTCAATATTGGAACTGCACTGATTCTTCACCAAAGTTCTCAACGTTTTTTATGGAGTCCATTTTTGAGCTTTTTATATCAACATTTGAAACTTTTGTGCTTGGGTCGTCCACAATTGTAGCAGATAATTTTATTCTTTTTCTTTGGAAAATTACTTTTGGGGAAAACATTGCGATGAGATGCGTAATTTGGTGGTGTCTGTTTTCCAGAAGCATTTTTGAACTTCATGATATTGTTGGAATTATTATTGTCCACGAGCATCTGATTCGTCTCTTTGCAACTGTGCAATGCCACTTTAAATTCACTGAAATTTATGTGTTTGTCTTTTTGCGTTATAACAGTTGTAAATAGTTTAAAATTGGTTGGAAGTCCCTTGAGGGTCATTGATATTAATAGGCTATGGCTTATTATTTCACGTTTTAAGGCATTGGCAGTTGTTTCTGCCTTTATAATGTAGTCGGTAATAGTTATATCCTTGTTACGTTTCAGAGACGTTAGTTCTGTATATAGTGATATAATTTTCGGTCTCCCTTTTGATAAATAATGCTCTCTTAATATGTTCAATGCTTTCCGTCCGTCATCCAAGGCATCTCTTATAATCAGAGACAGACTTCTATCATCTAAGTATTGAATCAGTTCTGCAAAAACATTCGCATTCTTTTCAAGAAAGTTAGGGTCGTTAGGATTCTCTGTTGGAGATTGTATAACTTTGTGTAGTTTCCGAATCCTTAGATACCCCAGAAATTTTACCTGCCACAATTCAAATTTAGATTCCAAACTGTCAAAGAAATGACGATGGCTTGGCACATAACCTGTTAAGTTTTGAGACATTATGTTAAACAAAGATGGTGGTGAAGAATCAGTGCAGTTCCGATATTGAGTGTTAAGTAATATTTTTGTATTTATTTGTAGATAATGTATTAATGATTCAATCTAATAAACTTCAAATAAGAAAGGATGACACCTAACTTAATGTCCAACACCCAAGAAAAAGAGACTATCTCGCTTTTCTCTGCCATACACTTCTTCCCATGATGCATCTTTTGGAATTCTTTAATTTCAAATAGAATTTTCCACTTATATTGTTACTCTAACTTTACATGAAAATGTCCGTTTTTTAAACATAATTTTACACACACGTATCCAATGTCGTATCATCAGCAGCAACAACCGCATCATCAGGGAGGTTACGTTGGTTTATTTATTATGACACGGACTGACAATCTGGATGTATCAAGTTCGAATCCAGTTTGTTCCACAGAAACACTTTCACTTATGGATGTTGGCAAACTTCATGTGGTTACCTCGCTTGGGCATAATGCAATTGAAGTTGGCAATAACATCAATGAACAATATTTCGAAAAACGATTGCTCAGTGCAAACTATTTGCATTAGTTTACTACGTTTAAATCTGGTGATGTGAATTATTAGAAATAGTGACCAAAAGTGTGAAAACTTACTCAAAATTTCAGCATTTTAACAGTGACCATCATCAGCAAAAATGAGATTAAAATAAAAACATGAAAAATGGGTCCCACATGAACTTAATGAAGGCCAGAAAGTATAGCGTCTTTAAGTTTTTGTAACCTTCTCTTAATCTCTCTTTCTTTCAGAAATGATAATTGTGTCACGTTGTTAGTCTTTCTAGAGAGAAGATTCACGTGCTTGTCAAGCGTACTTTTCAAATCGTCTTTTCCTTTTTCTTCTCTTCCTTTCCTCTTCCCTTCCTGGACATATATGCATTCAATGACGTCACATCCACATCACGCATTAAATGCTGAGCAACATTAAATAAGCGTATGTGTCCTGGCTTGGACATTTAATTGCAGAGCCAGGCTCCATTACATTTTGTTTATCGTATAACTCTCTGGTTTTTGTGGCTAAACTTCGAGGAGAGAGATATGAAATTTGGCAACATCCTACCCCCCCCCCATTGATATTCTGTCAACAGATCAGACTTTATTTAAGCAGCTTTACATGAACAACAAAAGGTTTAGCAATAGATTAAAGTTGATTTCAAATTTATAAAAACGTCTATTAAGCAGGCACATTCATGGTGAACGCAGATGTCTGCGCTACTAAGATTTGTGAATGGCACCAAAAAAATGGGTTAACATGTCTCTGCTGGACGTTAAGAGAGTGTACTTCCTAGTATGAGTTCACAGAATGCTGGGTTGGACAAGTTTGAATCCAGTTCGTTCCACAGAAAATTTTCATTTAAGGATGTTGGCAACCTTCATGTGATCCCTCCCATAAGTTACCAATGTCTTTGTAGAAAGAATTCTAACTTGAAAGATATCAAGGAAACGAATGCCAACAATAATCATCCAATTAATACAAAATGAATAATGATGCTTAACAACAACAGCAGCAATGACGATGATGATCAGGCTCGGCACATTTTATATGTCCAACATCTGCTTGAAGTATTGTCAGAAGGAGACAGAGTTCACTCTACCTCGGAAGTCACCTCTCTGGTTTTTGTGGCTAAGTTTCGAGGAGAGAGATATGAAATTTGGTAACATTCTACACATCCCTCCATTGATATTCCGTCAACAGATCAGACTTTATTTAACCAGTTTTACATGGACAACAAAAGGTTTAGTGATTCTGTCACTTGTCACTAAAGGTTACATTTTCGACCTCTCATCAGTCGATCACTCTTCCATGGCTTTTATTACGTAACAACTGCATCATATATATGCCACAAAGAAACGATAGTTCATTCCCTCAAAAACTGAACAAAAAATGGGATGAATTACAGGTCAAATGAACCTCTGCCCAATAAACATATGGCCATTGGCTGCAAGAATTGTGTGTGGGAATAACAAAGAATCTGATTGGTTAACTCAGCACCGCGTGAACATATAAAGGCATGCAGTAACATCAATTCCATGCAATAATCTGACGAATCTTCAAAAAGATAAAACTGAAATTTCTGTGTAGTTTAATTGCCATATATATTTTCATAACTTACTACCTAGCTCTACTTATATACTGAGCACAATTGAAGTAAATACGGAAAATAGATACATGAAATTATATATATACTAGCAGAGAGACTAAACGTTGTCCGGGACTGAATCAAGATCAACAAATGTTCCATCCCCCCCTACTTTTATTGTCATCTAAATTGGTGAAATTGACCATTTTTAAACAAATCAATTAATTACCTGCACTAGTTAGAGAGCCCCGCCCTGCACTGTGCCGGAAAGAAGCTTCACATACCTCTCTGAAGTGATTTAGTCCACAGTACATTGTAGTCTACATTGCACTGCAGAGAATCTACTGTTGATTTTATAAACTTATCTGTAAATAATGCCTTCGCTTAAAGTTTAAAATATAAAAGTCAAGTAACATGGTTCGATTGTGCTCTAAAAAGTAAAATCCATTTTGAACACACCTCTGTCTTCTGAAAAAACAAAAACAAGTATTATTTTTAAATAATCACTTGAATCAAAGTTAAACGGACAAAAGTCAAGTATCATGGTTCAATTGTGGTCTAAAAAGAAACATTCATTTCAAACACTAGTCTGTCTTATAAAAGAATCTATAGTTGATTTTATTGGCTTTTCTACTTGTTGGTAAGACTTGTGAATGGCACCAAAAAATGAGCTAACATGAATGTTAAGAGAGTGTACCTTCTAGTATGAGTTCACAGAATGCTGTGGCCATACCAGATTGTGAAGATTGATGGAATGAGGTACTGTTTGCTGGAATTGATGATCTTGAATGAGTGCAAAGCCCTACGCTGGAATCAAGGAACGTGGTCCCAGAATTTTCTGATATTGTTATGCGATGAATCATATTATCCACTTATGGAAGGCTTGTTGGGCACCTCTCAGTGTGTGCATGATATTGTGTGGCATGTGGAGTAATCAAAAGGAGAGCTAGTTCGATCACAAACAACTAGGATAATAAAGTGACAGACTTCCTCCTCCAGCATATAATGTGACAGACTATAGACACAGTAAGGAGGAGTGATTGTTACTAATAACGGTTTTGTTTGTTTGTGGCATATATATAAACCATTACATATCCACTGTCGTTGTTGAGAACTTAGGTTCTTGATCATCTGTAGACAAAAACAAACCAAAACAAAAATAAAAACAAACCAAAAACATTTATAAAATTTAATTCTCCGAATTTGTGTCTTCATTTCCATTTTTGCATTTGTTGAATATTTATACTTTTTACTGACCTGCCAAAATAACCTGCCAATCTTCGCTTTCCTCTTTATCCAAGGAAGCAGACAAAAATGTAAATATAGAGGCTCCAGAGGGATATAAGCATACCCAGCTCAGTAACATATGAAGATTTTTCCCCATAGGTTTTCGTTTGGTGGGATAGAGTTGGGTGGTGAACTTCCAATGGTGAACTCCCCCACCCTTGACTAAGCCAGAACGGAGTGGATCTATATATCGGTCTTCATTCATGGATTGAAGATAACTGTAGCGCTCTATACTGGATTGGAAATGTAATCCATCCATCCATCATCCATCCAGCGCGGCTGTAGCTGAGATTGAACTCACTACACAAGTTTGTAGTGTAATTCAAATCTTGTCGGTAGCTGAATACTTGATGCTTCACCAGGGCTATCGAGAGTATTTTTTATCGTGACACCATCGTGATGGGGTGCCTACTGCGGCTTAAGAGAGTCTCGTCTACCCTCGAGAGGAGGATAGACTGCGCCAGTTTCTCAACCTGGTATTTTACCTTGCAGTACATATAGTGCCTCATCTTCCTAAATGGTCACCCATCTAGTACTGGCCAGGCTCAACATTGCTTAACTTCGGTTATTTGGCAAGAATCGGTGTGTCAACTTAATTGTGCTGTATTATATATATATATATATATATATATATATATATATATATATGCTTCTATATAGGGGGAGTTAGACGAAGGAAATAATTATTTTCATTTAGCATTGAGGCACTGCTCTTCCATAAAATAATTGAATACATTTTAATTATGAGTATCATGAACAAAGCATAATATATAAATAACATTGTGTGTGTGTGTGCGTGCGTGTGCGTGCGTGTGTGCGTGAGAGTGCATGTGTATGTGTATGGTTTTCAGAAAATAAAACAGAGTGCTCCTCAGTTACATTTGGAAGCACATAATATATTTATTACATATAATATTTTACAAAAAAAAATTCAATTAATCATAATGATATTGGCAGTTTCAAGAGGAATAGAAAATCCAGTTGGTTAGTCTAGGAATACCACAATAATTACTGACTGACAAATGTGTATATGGAGAGAGGGGGCATATAGTATTTCTAGCTAAACTGACGGGATATCCATTCCTCATGAGACTGCTAGTATCAATGTCTAATTAAATGTAAATTGTATCCTGTGTGTGTGTGCGTGTGTGTGTGTGTGTGTATGTGTGTGTGTGTGTGTGTGTGTGTGTGTAAAAGAAAACATAAAAAATTTAGAACTACACTTGTCGATGTACGTGCCAAATCTTGAAATCATATATAACTTTTTTTCTTAATTTCAATCAATAATTTTTGCATAAAAATAACAAGTTGCAGCAGTATTCTAATAAATTATACAATTTATAAAAGTAAAACATAAAAATAACAAGATTATTTATGTTATATGTTTACATTCTAATTAATATGTGTGCGTTTTTAAGATGCTGAAGTTAACACAATTTTTTGTCCACAGTTGTAAGGGAGACAACTCTTCATTTCTCCGTTTTATTAACAGAAGGCTAAAACAGATTCGCTTTATATATTTGTAATGTTTCTGTCCATCTGTTCAAAGATGCAATTGAAAACAAAGCGATCAAAAAACCTTTCTTAATTAAAATTTTATGAGACTTTTAGTTTTGCATTTTGAAGTCAGCGTTCGTGTTAAACACCTATAAACAGCTGAGATGATATTTACTTTAAATAAAAAATTTTAATGTTAGAAATTAAAAATTAAGAATGTGGTAATATGGGGGTTCAGGGCCAAGAGCAAGAGTACATAATGACCCTAATTCATTCTCGGACATTGCCATAATGATCTAAATACGTGCAAATTTTGGATGTCAAATGACATCCCTATTTCTCATCATAACTTGACCAAATTAAGGATGGACGTCCAAATACATTCCAGAATATGCTAAAAATAAAAAATGATTCTGATCTCATTGCTGCATATCTCATTGATTCGGTTGTTTTGTTTTAAGGCAGAAGATATTGTAGGCATAAAATCTTTTTCCAAATTAATAGATTCGGCATTAAATAACCTGAAAGGATTGATATGCCGTTATAAAAAGACAAACCAATATCTATGAATAAATATTTAAAGATAAAAAGAATTTGAGAAACTTAGAAAATTATACTAGGTTTCCTAAACTTTTCAAATTTAATCTAACAAAGTAATGCTTTCAAAAGATATGACAAACTTCTATTAAATTTTGTAATTATCAACAACAAACTCGTTCAAATTACTTTTGCAATATTAATAACTGGCATTACTCTGCTGTGCAAGTTTATAACGAATAAAACCTCTGCATTAAAATTCGTGTTAAAAAAAATGCTGTTCAATTTCAAACGTTTTGTGATAAGGATTTCTAATTTGTGTGATTTTTATTTATATTCCTATTTCATTAGCCTCAAACAATGCACATTTTCACTGAGAGATAAGGACGTACTATAAATGAAGGACCAGATTTATAGAGATATTCTAAATGGGGAGTTGTGCAGCGAGATGTTTGTTCACATTACATTTAAATTTCTGTGTGTTATTATAGTCAGTAAGTTTCATTTTTATTCAACTCAAACATTTATTTAGATTTAAAGTGAACACTAAGTTAACTAAAATATATGCAATCAAAGTGTGAGTGAGTGGTAGTAGTCCACAGTCTATGCGATATATATATATATATATATATATATATATATATATATATATATATATACTCATTTTTTTTTAACTTTTCAAATCAGATGGTGTATAAATTCACAATTTCAGCCTAATCAAAAAAAAAAAAGAATGTAAACCATCCATAAAGACCGGGAGAAACTTTCACTTATCCTTTCGTTGTCAGCTGGAGATATGTAGACTCACATATGTTTTCCTCCAGACTAAGACATTGAAAGAAGCACTGATGATATATATATATATATATATATATATATATATATATATATATATATATATATATATATACTCATGGGATATCAGTCTATGGGATATATATATATATATATATATACTCATTTTTTTTTAACTTTTCAAATCATTACTTTATATTGGGTCCAATATAATATAATAATAAATCAAAGTATCATATTTAAGCATATTTTCCAACCAGGCAATGCCAGGCGGCTTGCTAGTATATATAAGTGAGAATTTGTGTGTGTGTGTGTGTGTGTGTGTGTGTGTGTGTGAGGACACTTCTCAACCTATATACTCAACAAATTTTTGATCTACAGACTTGAAATTTGGTAAATAGATCATTCAGACATATAGAAAACTTTTTAATCAGTTTTAGTCCAGAAAAAACGGCTGCTACAGGGTCAAAATTGAAAAATTGATACTTGGGGGGGGGTCATCGGATTTTTATGTTTGTAAAGTGTTTCACGAATGCACGTGCATGAACGGTTCACATGAAAGATGTCTTATGTTAAGTATAAGTAGGTTTGAAAACACTTTTTAACAATCTTGTCAAGCTGGCCTAATGGTTATCATACTTGACTCATTGTCTTTAGGTTTTGGTTTCGATCTCAGCTCAAGTATTTTTTTTTTATTTAGCAGAAATGAACTGCTTAGAAAAAAACAATATTTGCATGCACATGTCTCAGTTTCTTTCTGTTTATTTTTTTAAAGGAATTTAATGTTACGTTTAATACCGGGCGACGCCAAGTACATCTAGTACATTATATATATATATATATATATATATATATATATATATATATATATATATATATATATATATATATGTTTGGGTGACCGAATCCATATATACATATGTGCTTGGATTGGAAAGGAAACTTCAACCAATATATGCATAAGGTGGGATGTATGAATATGTAAGTGTGTGTGTGATTGTGAGTGCATGTGCCCATATATATATATGGGTGGATGAGTGTATACACATCCGTATGTATGTGTATGTATATATATATATATATATATATATATATACATATGTATGCACATGTATGAGTGGGTAAATGTGTTCGTGTGGATATGGATATACGCGTATGTGTGAGCCCCTGCATATGTCTGTGTGTGTGTATGTGTATGTGCCTACATAGTATATGGATGTTTGTGAGTGTATGTGCACATACATATATGTGTGTACATATATGTGTGTATGTGCGTGTATGTGTGTGTATATATATCTTCTACCTATTCTCCATTTTACTTGTGTGTGTGTGGGTGCGTGTACGTATGTCTGAATGATTAAGCGCATGTATACATGCGTGTTTTGGTTGGGAAAAAAAAAAAAAAAAAAGTATATATATATATATATTTATATAAAATAAAAAAATAAAAATAATTGTTAGCGGTGGATGTATGCGAGTACGTGTGTGAGTGTGTAGGTGGGTATGTATATATGTATATATGTATGCTCCTACATATATTTCTATGTATGTACGTGTGTGTATGTGTGTGTGCCTGCGTACGTGTGCGTGTGCATGTGTACATGTACATGAATGTATATGTATGCGTGTGTTATTGTGTGTGAGTGTATGCTATACATGGGGAAAGAAAGTCTTTAAAAAGAACCCTAAAAAAACATGAAAACCTTCACCATATGGACTAAAAAACACTCTTTGAAAATAACTTTGACCGGACACTGTGAACACTTACAGTTGGAGACAGAATGTCTGAACACACGCATCACTCTGAAAAACATATTTAATATCAGCGGAGGTAATTCTACAAACTCCCATTTTAAAGAAAAACTTTTTACGAAAATATCTGAAGAGAGCACACACTAAGCTCGAAACGCGTTATAAAAATATTTTAAAATAAAAATATGATGAAAACCTTTAAAAAAAACCCACAATTGTTGATGGCTACACTCTTTTAAATATATATATATATATATATATATATATATATATGCAAGAGTCGTTTCAAAAGTGAAGCCCCCTATATTTTTTTTTACTAAAAAAGTTGTAGAGCTACAAAAACAGCGGTGTTACCATGAAAACGAGTGACCTTTTGTGCTTCAGAATTTATTTTTCTGCATAGTCATTACCATTCTCAATGCACTTTTTACCAGTAATTTAATGATACATCTCTGCCTCTGATGCACGTCCATGATAAGGGTTACTTTCTTAGAGTCTCACACCGTCAATATCTGCGACAGAGCGATGAAACATTCAGGTCATGAATTCATAAGTTCAGCCATCATAACAATGCAATATGCAATCCCCTCTGATCCATTCTGGTGAAATAAAAAATAGGAGCCATTACTTTTAGAACGCCACTTTTATATATATGTATATATAGCCATGCAAATTAAATTTTAATGTGATTTGGGATATAGAACGAAAACTCATTTATTACTTTCACCTTTCAATGCAATTTGTGTTTAATCTTTTCTTCCCTCCCCCCTCCCAGATTAATAATGTTTTATATCATTTGGATTATTCCGACTATCAGCCCTATTTTATTTGTTATTTTCACAACGTTTTAGCCGATGTAATCTTCGGCCTTCTTCAGGTGTATTTTGTCAAACTCAGGAATCTTCCTGTTGAACTCTGAGATCTGCACAGAATTCTTAACATGACTCTTTATTTAATACACGAGGCTAACATGCTCTCACGTATGGCACAATCACATTGACACACCGGTTCTCACCAGATCATCTAAGTTAAGCAACGATGAGCCTGGCCAGTACCAGATGGGTGACCATTTGGGAAGGCTAGGTCTTGTATGTACTACGCAGAGTCATAAGAAATTTCCAGGCTGGTATCCAGAGGCGCATTAATTCACTGGGAGAGATGCACCTCTAGTTTTAATTAAGACATCCATCTAGGAGAAGGTAACTCTGATGATGTTGGATGCAGGACGTTGGATGGTGTGGAAGAGGATGAATCTCTAGCAGATCAAAAGTTCTATGGTATTAAGAGTTACGATATTCGACTGCAGCCATGCGGATGATCTAAGGACAATGGATAGGTGCAAATGCCACTGCATTGGGGAAAGTAATGGCAACTCACCCATGTATTCTGCCATGTTCAAAATCATGTGATGCCTTCACAGTAATCGGACCAACTATGGATTGAAGTCTATGAAGAACACTAACCATGATTTCCTCTACAGCGTGAACATGCCACGATACAAGAAGAAGAAGCATGGTCTCATTCCATCAGCCATGATGCAATTGTATTCTTCATATTAGCCGCACTGAGGATTGAACCTTCAACTTAAAATGAGAACAGTAGTCCGAATAATGCAAAATATCGATCCTCATCTCAAAAAATCATTTAATTTGATAATTTTGTATTGAATTTAAATTTAATAATTTTGTATTGAATTTAAATTTTATGATTTTGTATTGAATTTAAATTTTATGACTTTGTATTGAATTTAAATTTTATGACTTTGTATTGAATTTAAATTTAATGACTTTGTATTGAATTTAAATTTAATGATTTTGTATTGAATTTAAATTTAATGATTTTGTATTGAATTTAAATTTAATAGTTTTTTATTGAATTTAAATTTAATGATTTTGTATTGAATTTAAATTTAATAATTTTGTATTGAATTTAAATTTAATGATTTTGTATTGAATTTAAATACAGTGTAAAAATGGAATCAATGAAAAAGTTTATCCTTGAGAAACTATTTTAGCTTTTTCAATTTTATGAATTTAGATTTATTTTTTTTAGTTCCCTTATTTCAATTAAATTCAACTGAAACCATATTAAATTGTTATTACCTAATGGTGTTACTAGTGGTTTCTATCTGATAAAAACAGGTGGTTAAGTGACAACAAGTTTCCACAAATATTTTTTCATCTCAAGATTATTGAAACTTACTTTTTTGCTTTCTCAAGAATTCTGCGCAACAAGAAATCACGTTCATATTTCAGTACTCTCCATTCGTCATCATCCAGGAGGAAGGTGTCAAGCTATGCTTTATTTTTCTTACATGTTATATTTTACCCAGGGTAGTTTCAGTTCTCTTGATTTCCTTATGATATTGTTACATAGGCAGAGGGGGCATCAAGATGACCCTATGCAGTCATTTAACTAATTCAAATAACATTCTTGAAACAATGATGGATTTATTCAACTAGATGATCATTTCGTAGCTGGAAAGTCAAAAATGGGGGAAGAGATGGAAAGATAGAAAGTTACTGATGTTTTAAGCACATAAGTCAATTATTAATGTTTTATTAGACCAAAATTCCTGTCAGCCTATCCTTTCTCAACTCCTTTATCATTTTGTGCCCCTTGTCTGAAATGTCTCCTGTTTACCAATAATAGGTACTAGATAATAGTTATTAGTAGATGTACTCTCATTAATATTTAACACTATGTAATACCTTTCTTTCAGGTTGTATTTTCTTTTTAGTACTATAATTATTTTAAATTACTTGGAATTGGTTAGTGATATTTCATTATGTGTGTTGGTTTCTGCATTCAAGGATTTCTTCTTTATATGTCAGTTACATTGATTGGTGCTAGAGTTTGTATGAGGTCAATCGTTCTACTTATTCAAATTTCTTGTATTTTTTAAATTTTCAGATTTAGATAATGAATCAATAAATACAAAATTCAATGTTTAACAAAAATACGAATATTATTAATTTAGGATTGAACCATCAACCTTCAGAATAACTCACAACTGAATTATATCAAGTATTATATCCACTATGCTATGGGTCCTTACAAGAACGTCACTGCAAGTTACACTCAAAATATAATTGTGAATTACTTTTACCTTGAGGATGCTTCATGTTTAAAAAAGCTTCTTGGTCTGACCTTCACTCGTGATTTGAAATGGAGGACATACACCAAATCTTTTGCCAAAGTCATGGTTGGATCATTCTACTGCTCCAGTAGGTATCTCACTACTGATGCAATTCTCTACTTGTATAAAAGCCAAGTACCTCCTAGGATAGAGTACTGTTGTCACATGTGGGGAGGAGCTGCTCAGAGCACCCTATCCTGCTTTGACAGAATTCAAAATAGATTTTGGAATATTGTAGGTGATGCTCTTTTTTCTTCTCTGCAACCTCTTTCCTATAGAAGTGACGCTGCGAACCTTTCCCTGCTCTATTGTATTTTCATGGCAAGTGTTCGACTGAGTTCCAATCTATGGTCCCCACTTTGCCAATCCTTAATGTAAAAATACTCGTCTAGCATAAAACACTATCAATAAATTCCCCCACTCTCTATCGGTGCCTAACCTAAACATGGATTCCATGAACAAAGGTTCTTTCCTAGAACTGCCCACCTATGGAATTCTGTTCCACTGGTTTGCTTTCCAGCTGACTACAATATTATTATCTTCAAATCCAACATTTTCTGATTCAACCATCCTCGTAAATAATCTAATCATACAAAATTTTCACCACAAACGATTATTACGCAACTGTCCCAATGACTACAATGCACACATTAACCTTTATCCTTGAGTGGCCTCCGGGCCTTGGTATGTGGTAACCCTTTTGTAAAAAAAAAAAACAAAAAACAAAAATAACAAAAAAACTTAAGGCTTTTACCCAGTCATAGTTGATAGAACAAGAGCATGCTATTCCCATGGATTAAATAAATTTTGTGCAGATTCCCGAGATCGACAGAAAGACTCCCCAAGTTCGACAAGATACACCTGAAGATGTTCGATGGTTACACTGATCGAAAGTTGTGCAAATAACACTTAAGATGAGAAGAAGGATCCAAATGATATAAATAATCTATCCTTATCTAAAAAAATTCAGAAACATAATATCAAAAAGTTTCATTGGATATCATGTTGGCTTGGCAGGCCAAGAGCAGGCTCAAGGCATTCGTGAGTGGCAGGGCTTATCGTTACACGATGATTGGTTGAAATACAAATCTGTTGAGAAGATAATGAAATCATTTTGTATAGCTTTATTCAACTCATCATGTGTGCATGAGTCGTGTATACGATAGTGTACAACTGTGAGGAAACGATGTATAAATTATGATATATCTGTGTGTGTGTGTGTGTGCACACATGTGTTAGATCACTGAAGTTAAGCAACTGAGGTTGGTCAATACTAAAGTGGGTGACCATTTCGGAATTCCAGTTGCTAAATGTGCTCTCCGCTTATCTCAACATTGTTTCCAGTTGTCCTTGACTTCTCCTTGCCACTGGATTCAACCAGCGCCGATTCAGGAGAGGTGTGGTTGGGAATTGTGCAACTCTTCCTTCTCAATTACACACACAGCTTCCCTTACAGATGGTATCCATTGTTTCTTAAGACTGAACAGAGGCGATGCAATGCATGTATATGGAAGGTTTTAAAGGATGCAGTGTCTCAGCAGGCAGCGATTGATGTAGGAAGCTGGTTTGATGCTTCAACAATTACGAGCGTGAAAAAAATGTTTCTGAAAGTCACAGGGATCTGCTGTTTTATGACGTTGTAAGCTCAGGGTTTTTTGCTGGTGAAATGTTTAATAATTTCGTTAGAGTTTTCTTCACATTTGAGCAACACATCGTAAATACTTAAAATCAATAATAATCATCTGTTGCTCAATGTTCACAGGTAAAACTGAGTCGGGACAGCTAATCTATTATATAAATCTCACCTGTCTGTTTAAATGTATGCATGTATGTATGTATGTATGTATGTCTGCCTAAAACTTTCGACAGAGGCGACGGATTTTCACGAGATCGGTATCGTTTTGAAGCTTGACCCTTCAGACGATAAATATCCAAAAAATTGGCTAAAACATTAATTCCTTCACCCTCAACTAGGCACTTTTCTACAGGGAGGGGTCGCTTTTTTCACTGATCTTTTGAAAGTCATCACTCTTTTCGATTGACTAGCCTTAATTTAAACCTTCGCCACTTCCAGTTTGGTGATGGATACAACGGCAAAGACATCACGTTTTTTTTGTTTTTTTTGCTTTACACACCCCTCCAAACACCCAGACTAGTCTATCTATAAAAGTGAGAATGTGCGTGTGTGTGTGTGTGTGTGTGAGGACACTCGTTAACATATATACTCAACAAATCTTTGAACTACAAACTTAAAATTTGGTATATAGGCTATCCAGACATGTGGAAAACTTTTTCATCGATTTTCATCAAGAAAAGAGCACTGCTAAGGGGTCAAAATTGAAAAATTGGTACTTGGGGGGGTCATAGGATTTTTATCTGTCTGTCTTTGTAAAATATAACGTCAGTCTGGATACCGTTGAGACATAACCGACATGAATCCATGCAAAATTTCTATGAATCTTTGTTGTAAGATGTTAGAATGGTTATCAACAGTTACATGTTCGTCTTACAAACGCTTGTGATCTCTGACACCTTTTCACAACCCTTCACTGTTGATCCACGTATACCCAACAATATGTTGCATATTTATGTTCTGAAAAAGAAGGAATTACCATGGCAACAGCAAACAGGATCCAACAAGCACCAACAAAAATGGAGGCTAAAATTAATAAAAATAACTTCAAGAGAGGAGGATTTTTGTTTCATTTTTGATTAGGAGAAAATGAAAAAGGAGTCAAGGATTATTGGGGAATTATTATCATTTGAAAAATTTCAATAACTTAGTTTGATTTAGTTAGGTTGTTCATTTTATTTTATTTTTTTTACGGCATATCAACACAGAGTTATTTAATGTCAAATCCAGTAATTTTTTTATGCTTCAAATTCTTTCTATCTTTAAATATTTATCTATTGTGTTTGGTTTAGTTGTTTTGTTTTATGGCATATCAACACTTTTTTTTTTTCTTTCTTCTCAATTTTGTCTCCATTGGGATCTTCCGATTACTCAATTAAGATAAGAACAAAATGTAATAAGTCCTCTGATTTACCTCTCCGTAGTACTGTGTATGGATATTCTATGGCTGACTGGGATGACTTCCGAACATTTATATCAGATATACCTCTGCACTTCATGTACAAAAATAATGTGTCCTCTATAGTATTAGACCTGATTGAATGGTTAACTGTAAGGATAGACCACTTCATACCCTCCAAAATATTCCAGCAAAAGTCCAACCTCCAGCCATGGTTCACTCCAGAATGCACCGCCACGTTTTGGCGAATAACAAACAGGGTCCTGAACAGAAGCATGTCCTCTATCTCTACCATCATCAATGGACTTGAAGTAATTTCGTCAGCATCTGACAAAGCAAAACTCTTTGCTAAGAACTTTGCAGCAAATTCTACCCTTTGCAATCAAGGCCGTCTCCCTCCATATTCCTTCCTGTGACTGAAAACACACTAAGTGACATGCAACTTTCTGTACGTGATGTTGCCAAGCTTAGCAAAAATCTTGATTCTAATAAAACAACTGGCCTAACAGCATTCCAGTCATAGTGCTCAAAAAGCTTCAACTGGAACTAGCTCCCGTACTTACAAAGATGTTTAAACGTTGCGTTAATGAGAAATGCTTCCCAACATCTTGGAAAACTTCATCAATCTGCCTTATAGTTAAAAATTCTGGTGATCAATCATCTCCTTCTCAGTACAGACCAATCAGTCTCCTGTGCATCATGAGTAAGTTGCTGGAATCTGCGATAAACAGAGAAGTAGTTAATCATCTCAACAAAAATAATTTAGTCAGTGACATGCAATATGGTTGCCGTTCTGCGAGATCTACAGCTGATGTACTATGTATATCACACAGGATTATTGAATCGCTCGACAGAGGCTTTGTCTCTAGAACAATAGCTCTTGACATATCAAAGGCTTTTAATAGAATATAACAAAGATCTACTTCACAAGATTACCAGCTATGGAATAGCTGGGAATTATAAAATCATTTCTCTCTGATAGGCTTATAAGAGTAGTCACTGATGAGCAAAAATTAGAAACTCACTGTATTGACATTGGCATTCCTTCAAGGTTCTATTCTGGGTCCAACCCTGTTCCTGATCTTTATCAATGATCTCCCAAATCAAATTCTTAGGTAATTCGTAGACATTAATGCAGATAACATGACAATCTATGGGGACATTTAAAAGGCCAGCAATGACAAAGATCTTTCTGATTCTCTCTCTTCTGATCTGAAGAATGTGGTGCAATGGGGAAAAAGGTGGTTCGTTAATTTTAATGTATCGAAAACCAAGCTTTTCCACTTTCATCATACTGATCCCCACCATGCCCCAATTGAAATGAATGGCCCTAGTCTTGGAGAAGTCCCATGTCTTGAAAAGCTTCTGGCACTGACCTTCACTACTGATCTGAAGTGGAACACATACATCAAATCAGTTGCCAAGACCACGAGAAAAATGGTTGCATCACTCTACCGCTCCAGTAAGTACCTCACTGTCGATGCAATCCTCTATCAGTATAAGAGCCAGGTGCACTCTACAATGGAGTACTGTTACCGCATCTGGGCAGAAGCTGTTCGGCACACCTATCCTGCCTTAATAGAGTTCAAAACTGGCTTCAAAACCTAGTAGGTGATACCCTTTTCTCTCCCCTGCAGCCTCTTTCCCAAAGAAGAGACGTTGCAAGCCTGTCTCTGCTCTATCGCTATTTTCATAGTAAGTGCTCATCTGAACTCCAATCTATGGTCCTCCCTTGCCAAATTTTCACAAAAACACTTTACTAGCTACAACCACTATATATGATTTTCCCCACTCTCTATCTGTGCCTAAATCTAAATGCAGATTCCATGGACAGAACTGCCTGTCTTTGGAACACTGTTGCTAGCATGCTTCTGTGCTAAATAAAAAATGGTAGCCTTCAAATCTAATGTAAACAAGTTCCTATTAAGTCGTCTTCATAAATAATCACATTCTACCCAATCTCCACCGTTAACGATTATTACACTACCACCTTACATTCATTAACCCTTATCCTCGAGTAGCTTTTGAGCCTTAATGTGAGGACTCCAAGTAATAAAAAAAAAAAAATTTTATTACATTTTCATCCGAAACAAGGCACAGTGCCACTTTGATGCAGAGGGCTACTATCAGAGACATAAGTTGCAGGGACACTATGTAGGGAGTTGAGCAGCAAGATGTTTGTTCACATTACACTTGAACTTCTGCATGTCAGTACAGTTGGGAAAGCAGGAACCCGGAAGGGAATTCCAAAATCTAGCAGTTCTAGGGAAGAAACAATTAGGGTAGAAGGCGTTCTTACATTTGGGGATCTGTGAGAGGCACAGGGGCTTGTAGTTTGTCGAAGCATCCACCATTAAAATACTTGTAAAACAGACAGAAGGATGCAACATTTCGTTGATGGGACAGAGGTTGAAGCTTAGATGACAGTTCAGGACCTATCAGGTTGGCGACTCTCTTTTGAACTCTGTCTAGGAGTGAGAGACTAGTAGCAGATGCACAAGCCCTAATATGACCACAATACTCCATACATGGGCGTAATGGTGGCCTTGTAGAGGTACAGGATACTTTCAGGTGTAGGTAACTTTCTAGCATGGTAGAGAGAGCCCACCTTCGCAGCAGCCTTGGCAATGCTCTTGATGTATCGGTTTCAATTCATATTCCCTGTGAACGTTAGGCTGAGGAGTTTAAGAAGTACATTCAGGTTATGTATCTTTAGTCATAGCTATTGTTCGTTGAGAAGGTTTCTTGTAATTTTTGAAGGAAACAAGCTTAGTCTTGGCAGCGTTGAATGTTACCATCCATTTTGACCCCATTCCACTACAGACTGGAGGTCTTCCGCTATTGCCTTTGATATGTGTTCATTCGTTTTCCCCTCATAGAGTCTGGTGTTGTCAGAAAATATACCCATCTCAGAGAGACAATTTTATCAGGGAGATCATTTATGAATATTAGGAATAATAAAGGTTCAAGGATCGATCCCTGAAGTACCCCGCATTTATATCATATTGTTTAGATTAAGACAACCTGGATTCTTCTCTTATTTAAGAAAGATTTAATTATGTATTCGTCCAATAATACCATAGAATCTGATTTTCATGAGAAGACCATTGTGCCATACCCTGTCAAAAGCCTTAGATATATCTAGGGATACTACCCTCCCCTGCCTTATCTAGTGCATGGTATTTACGTTCAGAGATTACAGTTAGAATATCTGTAGTAGAACAGGTTTACCTAAATCCATATTGATGGTCGGACAGAAGTTTAGCAACTGGAAGGGGTGCACTAAAGCTTGATTAATTATGGACTCAAATATTTTGCCGAAAAGATGGAGGAAGCTAATGCGGTGATAATTTAATGAGTCAGTTCTTTTGCAAGAATTCTTGTAAACTTGTACTATAGAAATAGTTTTCCAACAGTCAGGAAAGCATGATTCATTAAGGAGTTTGGAAAGAACTGGAGAAACCTCAGCGGGGCATTTGTTAACAGTACAGACAGGATGAGATCAGGTCCATGTGCTTTTGAGGTGTCTACGTTTTAATGATATCAACTACTTAAGGAGTGATTTGCAGATTATCTAGTGTGGTTTTTGTCCGCAAAGGAAAATCAGGGAGGGAGTGGTTTGCTGGGTCCAATGTAGAGTTTGAGGCAAACTGACGGGCAAGCATGTTAGCTTTTTCGGTTGCTGAGCAAACAACCTCATGATTGTTGGAATGTGAGGGAATTGTTGATTGCCCATTATTTACTTCACTGTTGTAGATTTTCCAGAAATCACGGATTATTCATTTCTGTGCTTCAATGCGTTTTCTGGTGATTTCAGTATATTCTCTCTTAGCTGTTGCTACTTCTTTCTTACAATTGCTTCTAACTTCAATAAACTTTTGTCTGTTTGTACTGGACTTATGCCGAGTAAATCTATGGTATGCATGTTGTCTCTGAGCAATGGCTGCTGCGCATGTCAAAGTAAAACATTGGAGAGATCGGGGTTTGCTACAGAACTTCCATGTGGGAACATGTGCTTCGATTGCTGCTTTGAACCATTCAGTGGCCTCATTTGCACACTGTTCCGCAGAAAGAGAAAAATATTTCCCCATGGGGCATTTCTGATGTGATGTCTAATGGCATCCCAGTCAGCCTTATTGTAGCACCTTGTCATTTTGAGCAATGGCTCTTTGGGGTCGAGAGATTAGAGTGATGTCTATCATCATCACAGCATGATCAGCATCCCCATTTGTTACACAATCCTTTTGTTTTGGTTGTTTTGTAGAAGAAAATTGCTTTTTATTTTTGACTTCGCAAAACTCAATCATGCTATGCAAAGTGAAAGGAAAAAAACAATCAGGATGTTTGGTGCATTTTAGGTAAGAAAGCCAGTATTTTCAGGCAGCCTGATTCGATAGCCTCAAGCAAATATGGTTCATACTAAATATTATACATAAGCACATATTTTTAATGTGCATCACTAGTTTTTGGTAGACATACAGGTTTGCAAAACGGTTTATATGATAATCTATGAACATAGAAGGGATAATACACAGACAAAAATGAGATGCAAACAGGATTCGAACCTGGATCTAAGTAGATCCGATTGGTCAGCTTAAAATTATCCTTATTCTTGGACACATGTTCGAATTTTGCTCAGATTTTATTTTCTTTTTTTTTTTTAGCTGCAGTTCTGTAGATAATTATTAAGCAGTACATTTGATATTGTTATTTATGAGGGTAGTTCTGAAAGTAAAGCCTCCTATTGTTTAACCTAAAAAGTTGAAGAGTTATGAAGACGGGAGTGGTCTCATTAAAACAAGGGATCTTTTGTGCTACAGAGTTCATTTTTCTACATAGTCACCACCATTCTAGATGCATTTTTTGCCAGGAATTCAATGGCACATCTCTGCTTCTGATGCATACTCATGACAGGAGTTGCTTTCTTAGAGTCTCACAGCATCAATATTCTTAATAGAGAAATAAAACTTCCAAGTCATGAATGCATAAGTTCAGTCATCATAACAATGCATTTTAAAATCTCCCTCACTCCATCTTGGAGGAATAAAAAGTATGTATGCAAACATGCATGTCCACAAAAAAAGCAGCAAGGTACATTAAAAATGTTCACAGAATAATTTTCTATTGTTTTTTTTCTTAACTTCGTCATTTATGTTGCTACGATTATATAAAACTTTGCCTGTGTATCTGTGTTCATTTCCTATGAACTCGAAGGTGGCTGTGTCGATTTTTATGGAATTTCTCATGAAGGTACTTTATGTGCCTGGCAGTGTTCTTAGGTAGGATTTGTATTGGAATGTCCTTGATAAGTATCGATAGTCAAAATAATCCGATGAAAGAAGGATCAGGTGATTTTGGTCAAAGTTAACACCTTACACAGCCTAATATCACAAGTACATTTGAGAAGTTTCATTACCACACAAGCTTAAAGGTTTAACATATAAAATCAGCAGTAAGTTCTTTGATATGACAGGGACACATTAGAAATGAATGTTTCTGTTTAAAGCACGATTTCACAATGATACTTGATTTAATTTTAAACTTAAATTCAAGCCGTTATCATTGCACAAGTAGTAATACCAGGCATATAAAATAAACAGTAGGTTCTTTGATATGACAAAGGCACATTCAAAATGAATGTTTCTGTTTAGTGCACAATTGAAGTATGGTACTTGACATTTGTATTTTGAACAAGCCATTATATATAGAAATAATTTTATAAAATCAACAGTAGGTTCTCTACAGTGCAATGTAGACTACAATATATTGTGAACTTAGTCACTGTAAGAGACATGTGAAGTTTCTTCCAGGTGTATTGTTATGGGTCCCCAATTAGAGCAGGCAATCAATCGATTTGATTGAAAAATAGGCAATCTTGGGTCACTCTGCTAGTTTATATATATATATATATATATATATATATATATATATCACATGAAAAAAATAGGTTGTTTTTTATTCTGTTACTTTGATAGGTTTGTGTGTGATCTTTAATCTCCGAATTTTAGGTCGAATTTGTATTGTCTGACACCTTAATGTTCTAGGTATTAATTTAGCAGTATGCAATTTATACGTATCTTTTTAAGTAATATGAATCTTTTTCTGAGAAAGCATCAAATACTGTACACAACTGCAAATTAAAACTATAAACTGACCCAATATATCAATTCTCACAGCCATCAGTATATATATATGTGTGTGTGTGTGTGTGTGTTTTCTTTCTAAAGTAAATAAATTCCTGTTTTCTGAAGAGTCTACGATTCATATATTCAGTACTGACATACTAATAATTGATTGATTCTACGTAAACAGCTTCTGGAAAAAAAAAAATGGAATTCTTGACATGTTGAAAGAAATAAAAAATAAGATGAATAAAACTTTGGAATTTGGAATGTAACTGTATCGTTATATATATACATTTATAAAAATTGGATAAAAATCAAATTTCTGTTTGTATGTCCAGCTAAAACTTGAAAAATACACAAGAAACGCTCACAAAGTTGGTATTTTTAATCAGTATTTTGTTCAGTTATTTATCTTACATCGACTTGAGTTATGTGTACATGTCAAGAGAGAGTGATATGATGATTTATTCCTCATTAACTATTTTCACAGACACACACTATTAACTAAACCTCCATCTTTGTTTTCCAATCAATGAAACTACAACAATCAGCAAGGGAGATCACTCTAAAAACTTAGTACAAAGAACAGGACTTGAGATAAAGGGAGACAACTTAACATTGCTGCTGTCTTCTTGTGAAGATTCGAGTTTCCTAAAAAAAAATAAAACGACAAAGAAAGCAGGTCTCAGAATTTCAGAAGACACTCCCATTTTTGTCAGACAACCTGGAACCTGTTCTCAGCCCATTATCCATTCAGTTTGAATTTCCTCCTTCACCACCATTTCTTTTAGTCTGGCCATGTCACTTTTCAGCTGCTTAGGCTTGACAAATTTAAAGTCTCTACTAGAGATGCATTATCTGAAGGAATTACAGGCAAACTGAGTAATCTAAATATCTACTAAAACATGGTGGCTCTCAATATATCAGCATCACCTGCTTCACTAAGATTTTGTTAGTCAAGTTTTTTTGATGACCAGCATATATGTAAAACTAGTCTACCAAATAACTTCATGCAAAGCAAACACACAGACACAATTTATAAAAAAAAAAGAATAGGCAATTATTGCCCTTTTGACCTCGCCTCTGGCGGACAGGCATCGATACTAACTTTCCTTTTTCCTCTTCTGTCCCTCTCTCTCTTTTTCTCTCTTCCTTGGTGGCACGCGACAGTGACAACAGTGTGCCATGCATTCTAAGTGTGGTTTTTGCACGTAACCTGATTCTGTAATGAAACAAACCTCTGCATACCATCCAACCTTATCAAAATTATGAACGAATAAACTCTACAATCAATAAATTACCTGTTACAACATTAAACAAAATATTTAATCTCAGTCCATACATGATCAGCAGAAATCAACAACGCACACGTGTTCATGCACACACACAGTCTTATGCATTTTTCACCAAAAGCTATTGTCTGTAAAATGTATAAATATTCTTTCTTGTTTTAAATAAGGTCTATGGTTATATATATATATATACGTGTGTGTGGCACAATCACGTTAACTATATATATATACGTGTGTGTGTGTGTGTGTGTGTGTGGCACAATCACGTTAACACACTGGTTCTTGCTAGATCACCAAAGTTAAACAATGTTGAGCCTGGCCAGTACCAGATGGGTGACCATTTGGAAGGCTAGGCGCTGTATGTACCTGCCGGGAAGGTTGAGCAAGGGGCCAGCACCCTCGCCCTGAAAAAGACCTCCTTGCTACAAAAGCATCTATAAAAGTTGCAGATGGCCTATGCCCCTCCAGGGGCTCATGGCTATGGTGGTAATATATATATATATATCTATATATATATAAAATCAATATCTATTTTCGTTGATTTATGTAGTCGAATGCACAATACACATACCGCAAGATATAGGGAGCCATTCTGTTTATCTTGCCACAAACAAGGATGATAAAACCACCGTGTGGGTCAATCCTCAAAACTAGCATAGGTATCATCTGAATAACAGACAATATTTAGAGGCAAACGTTTTCCACTTGCCTCAAAGAGTATCTTCACTTTTAGAGATTTTCCAATATTACTCATTCTTCAAACAATACATCTGAGTCTGAATGGATACTCATGTCATTTAATCTGTCAATCTCTTTAGCTCTGTCCTGACTCAACTCATTTTTCCTTAACCCTGCGTAAGTCACCTGGGTGTTTTAAACAGGGTTAGTTCCATTGGAGTGTTTATAAATCCCAATACGAAAATGTCATTTTGTAAAAAAAATAGTTATCCTGCTGATTCAGGATATATCTACAGTCCAACTGTTGAACAGTTTGAACCACTTGTAGCTTTTTGATATTTATATAAAATATTACAATAAAATAAATTATAAAACTAAGGAAAAATAAAAAAAATCTTAGATTTAGATCACATTTATTTTAAAACAACATTGACACATTGCTGGGAAAACTTACTTCTCCAACATCCAAATCAATGTAGGTATTTATTTAATATCTATGATGTAGGTATTTATTTAATATCTATGATGAACACAAAATGGTTCCATAAATTGAAATAGCAAGAAAAATGAATACGAGATCATTACATGAACATTTTCAATCTGATTCACCTCCAAGGAAAACAACTGTGCCATACCATGTATACTATATCTTCACCGAGTCAGGAGAGTACTAGGAGGGAGGAAAAGAAATAAGTTGCCAACTAAGAATTATGAGCATTTAAACAAAATTGAGGTTACAAAACACCCCATGGGACTAACACAGGGTTAATGATCTTCCTTTCTTTTTTTTTGGGGGGGGGGATATAGCTGAAACAAATTTTGATCCATAATGATCATTGATCATATTTTTTGTTTGTTTAACATCCAATCCAAAAAGTTAAGTGTTTCACTTTCATGCTTTCCAATTTTAAATATCTTTTTTAATTTTCTGATATTTTTTCCTTAAATAGATTATTTCCACAGATTATGAAATCATCTACATGTTTCACCAGAATGCTTATCAAGTCACAAGTGGTATCATGCCAAAGAAACAGTGCATTGTCATATGCACTCAACGTTCCTTTCATTATCCTTTTGTTATTCACAGATTTTTCTGTTTATCACCCATTTTGTTGATATACATTTTTGACCCATGTCAGGCACACATTTATGTACTTCATAAATTTTTATATTTTCCAATTCTTTTCTTTGTATCAATCATCTGTTCTTGTTTAGAATTAAGTGTGAATAAATAATCAAGTATAGACGATTCTACACTTTCCCTGATGGATCGTTAACTGTGCTGCACTTCCAACTAACAATTTTGGGGATTATATTTGACACACTGCTGTCAAAATTCACCACAAATTCGACACTGCTGTCAAAACTTGCTACTCCAAAACTCCCAAACTTGACACATTGCTGTGAAAACTTACTTCTCCAACATCCAAATAATATGAGTCTCTGAAAAATAAAGCTTTTTTATGAATAAAAACCAGAAGCATCTCATTTGCATATGAAATGACAATATAAAAAGAAGCAGCAGCCATTTTCTTTTTCTTCATTCTTTTTGTTTCCACCAGACATTACCGGCTGCTGAGAGAACAGGTTTGTACCAATTTTTAAGGCTTAGCTGATTTACCCCCTTCCCCTTCCAAAACATTGATAAACTGCCCCAAGTCTCCTCAAATAAATACGCATATTTTAAAAGAATTAATTTAGGACGCTAAAACTAATACAGGGAACAATGAAACAATTTTAAGTAAAAAAAAATAAATAAATAAATAAAATATAAACACCACAAAAGAATTAAAATAGTCCCAGAAACTGCTGAAAAAGAAACAAGTTATTAATCATCAAACTAAAAATCTAACAAGTCTGGGAAATTGCTGAAACAGTTTACTAACAAAATACACTAAAGATTAAACTGAAAAATTTATTAGCGATCATAATTAATAAGAATTTAAATAATAAAAATAATAATTGCCTAAGCATTTTACATTTTTTTTTCCACAACATCAACAAATTAATTTACAATTATTAGCCGATTCACTAAAAACAAAAAAATTTGTTAACTGCTTCAGCAATCATTATTTTTATGAAAAAAGCAGACTCACTCCCAATATGATGTTTTTTTTTTTAACTGCATCGGCAGACACATATGCAATATAATTTTATTTTCTTTCATCAATTAACAAGTTTAATTTTTGTAGTTTTATTATGGTTTCATTACTTTTGCTTTTACGCTGTCGGTGCATTTCTCTACCTGTATAAGAGCCAAGTACATCCTAGAATGGAGCACTGTTGCCACATCTAGACAGGAGCTGCTAGAAGCACCTTATCCTGCATTGACAGAATTCAAAATAGATTTTGTAGCCCAGTAGGGGATGCCCTTTTCTCTTCCCTATAACCTCTTTCCCATAGAAGAAACGTTGTGAATCTGTCTCTACTCTCTCTTATTTTTATGGTAAGTGCTCGTCTGAGCTCCAATCTATGGTCACCCTTGCCAAAACTTTCACGAGAAACACCTGTCCAGCTGAAACCACTATCAATAATTTCCCCCATTCTTTATCTGTGCCTAAAACTAAACGTAGATTCCATAAACAAAGCTTCTTTCTTGGAACTGCATGCCTGTGAAACTCTTCCGTTTGCCTGCTTTCCAGCTGACTATAATATGGTCGTCTTCAAGTCCAACATAAACAAATTCTTGATGATCCATCCCCTTAAGTAATCCAGTTTACCAAATTTCCACTACTAACAATTACTACGATATTGTCCCATTGACTACTGTACACTCATTAACCCTTATTCTCAAGTGGCCTCCAGGCCTTGATAAGTGGTGACTCCTTTGTAAAATAGAATAAACATTTATTACAACACTGTTTCGTTTTTAACTGTGTTAATTAAAAAAAGGAAACAAGTGAATTAAGTAACTGATTATAATTGTTCAAGTATTTGAGTATTATTATTTTACATTTTTAGTTGATTTGTTTCCTTTTCGTAAACTGCCTTGACAATTTCTGGGACTAGGCTCTTGTGAAGACAAGGTGTTTTTTTGGGTTTTTTTTTTTTTACTTATAATTGTTTCATTGTTCGATGGATTTTTTTTTAGCGTCCTAAATTATCTTTTGCCAAAATATGGCTTATTTTTGCATAGTCGAGGTTAGTTATCTCCCTTAGATAATCCTTCTCATCAGTGGCTTAATTTTTCTAAAGATACATAAGCAAACTGAATATGTAATTTCTCAGCTTTCCTCTTTTTTTTTTTTTTCTTTTTTTCGATAACATCCTTTTAAAGTCTCACAATGTAACGCTATGCTCGGTGCATTTTTAACCTACAAACGTATACTAGTTAGTGACAGAAATTGTGTTTTACAAAAAATGTGACATTTGCTAGTATGCCTGTAGTTTTCATTAATTCATAACTTAAACAACAAAGGTAAATCATGTATTATTATTCATCGGACTACTGTTCTCATCTTGAGTGTGATTTTCACAACGTTTCGGTCGATATAACCTCCGGCCTTCTTCGGGTGTATCTTGTCGAACTTGAGAATGTTTCTGTCGAACTCAGGAATTTGGACGGAATTTCGAGCGGAACCCTTTATTTACTTCACGGGGGGGTAGTGTGCTCTTGTTCCGTCAGCCATGACTGGATAGAGGTCCTAAGTAATCCGTAAATGTATATTTCGGTCACCCATACTGAGAATTGAACCTTCAGGAGAATATCACTTTTACAATTGATTTTTCCCCGTACTCTAACCACGGGTCCTTGCGGACAATTCTAATACGAATTTTAGGAGCCTTAAACCTACTTTTGTATTTCTAGTTGTAAATATTACAATATTCAATATTCAGAAACGTCAGGGTAAATCAGGTTTGATGATGTCAGCCTCAATATAATATCTGATACCTTTTATAGCACTTATTGTTACAGGAAATTTTGTACCCTGGTTTGATCCATAAACATATGTACACGGTGGTCTGTTTGTTTCACAGGACCAATTAGTGTAACTAGGCGGTCTCCAGTCCCTAAATACAGTGGCTAACCTTAAGTCCCCCATAGCTACACTTTTATCTTCGTCTTGCGATGCACCCTTCAAAATGTAACTAGACACTTACTTGCCAATGAACCTACCGCTCTGGTACTCAGAGTGCACAAAACGCACATGATCCTTAGTCTGTATGACAATACTTTTAGCATGCTGGCTGGCCATTCATCGTCAGATGCTGTGGTCTGAGTTCTTCTTTTAGGTTCTTTGTTGAATGACTGGTATATCACTTCTCTCAGTGCAAATTGTAGAGACAAAAAAAATTTTTTTTGTTATTTTATGCAAAGAAGTAATATCTAAAATTGTTAAAAACTGAAAAAAAAGATTTTGTTCAAAACGCAAAAACTGTAAACCGTGAGTCACAGCTAACTTTACAACAGATAATTCAAAAACTCGGAACTGGTGATGAAACAAGTACAGGTAAACGTTAATGGTTTGCAGTTAGAAAAGAATGTAATGTTAAATATTACTAAATGAGAAATCATTTCCATTTAAAATCAATTTAATATTATGCATGAAAAATTGAGAAAACCACACTTGAAATGCGTTAGCATTATGTGAATAAGACAAATCAAAGCAAAATGGCCACGGAATTTAACCTGATGTCATGTTTATCTAAAAACGAAATAAATTTTGACTCAAAATTATTACTAATTTAATAACATTTAGTATAAATAATACAAATTAATAATATTTAACAAAAAACAACAAAACCATTTTTTTAGGGTCGATAACAGAATTTTTCTTGCATTCTTCTTTGACTGCAACTTTTAATGTTTACCTCAACATGTTTCTACAGACTTACCTTGTTGCAGCATCAAAATGTTGTTTTGCTTCTTTTTTTTTTTCAGTTAATTGAGTACATAAAAAAGAAATTTCTTGAAATAATTTTTATTTACCTATAACGTTACAGATCTCTGTGTGTGTATGTGTGTGTGAGGACGTGTGATTGCAGACAAAGTGTTATTGCCAAATACCGATAGGAGATCCTCAGGTTACAAAGATTGGATTGCTTTCATTCCAGGAAAACAACAAACAAAATAAAAAAAAAAAAAAGAGAATCAGCAAAAGAAAAATGTGGCACTCATAGAAGACTTGCAGAAACCGGAATGAGTGGAGAAATTGAAGAATAAAGAAAGAAAAAATAGAATAAGTTCATAACATTTAATTAAAAACGAAAATATTTTATTTTTGTCATTTTTTGTGTGTGTGTGTGTGTGTGTTAAGAGAAGTCAAATACTGTCCTATTTTTCCATGCCCTGCTGAGGTACAAAACAAAAATGGTCAAAACTAAAATCTTTTTGGCTTTTTCATTACCCCATCCCTTTTTTTTTTTTTTTTTAAATACTTTGTTTTCCAGAATGAAAAGTATTTTATAGATAACTGTTTGTTTACATGTCAATTTTTTTTGCAAGTGGGGGTGGGGGGGGGAAGAGATTGTTATTCATCTTCAATCAAAATGAATCAAGAAAACTGACATAATAAAATGGCGGTCAGAATGAAAATAGAAATTTAAATATAAATATTGGATTCATTTTTTAAATAAAAAATAAACATTATAAATTAAAACAAAAAAAAAAAGTGAGAAAAAATAAATAAAACAAGATGGCCCAAAAGTAAAACTCTCATCAAAATATTAATTACTTTTTTTCAGAAAAGTTTATTCATTTTTTTTTTTTTTTTTTGCAAATATCAACAGTGGAACCCTTTAAAGTTTGGATTGTACTACCCAGACACACAAAAAAAAGAAAGAATTGTAAAATTTTATCTTGAAAATCAAAATTTTGGGAAAACTTGGGAAAATACAATAAATTTGTCCACAAAGTTAACAATAATCCATCTAACTTGTCATTTTCAAGAACAGGAATCTAGGTTTGATCTTAGATGCACTGTAAACAGTGTTCCAGACCAACCTAAGAAAATAAGGTGTACACTGAGTAAAAGATGGAGTAATAAACATCAAAGTTAACTCAACATGGTTTGCCTTTGGATGCCATTGTTGACTGAACCAACCATGTCCTGACTGTTGCTCGCTACAAGCATCTTAACCTGAAGTCTGCCATTCGGCAACATCTTTGATGGTTCAGGCATGCAACTCGCCACCCAAAGGGGGAATTAATCCACAATATAATCCTCCTTACCTCTCTTCCTGGATGGTGCAAACGTACCAGAGGGTAGCTGAGGACATGTGCAACAACCATCAGTTGGTCGGTCTTCAATAGTGGAATCATGATTGGCGAACCATCTCTTGTGGCCTCGTACAGTGACAAGTCAGGAAAGATGTCGGCTCAACTTGATGGAGATGAACACTGCTGCAAGTACAACACTATTCGCCAGACTTTTTGTTTCCCAAGGATCCTGCTATTTTCTTACTCTACACAAAGTGTGATTAATCCAAGAGGTGACACGCAATAAACTATTTGTAAAGAGTGGATTATAACTTTATCACTTTTAAATAGAGAGAGTATTGCGACATTTGGGCCATCCTCTATATATTAACATTATTGACTTGACATATTTTATGGCAATGAAATGTTCTAAAAGTAGATACATTGTTATTATTGTTTTCTTTGAATACATACCAACCCTGTTTTTCTTCATTTCTATTGATTGTCTCTAATCGCTTCTTTCCATTCATGTTTTCTCCATTTACCCCTACCATCAAATGTCGATCATTAATTATCAAGTTTTTTTGAGAAATTTTTTTAATATTACTCATTTCAGTTTGATTGGATTTTTATACTGTAATTCTTTTTTTCCAATTACTTAGCATAGAAACATACTAATATCTATTTATATCTATCTACACACACACATATACTTTTTAGCCTATTAAAACTGGTAAAAGTTATACCCTGTTGACTTAAAATAAATGCTTTATGCAAATTTGTGCTCATTTTTGTGTTAAATACTAATCTCTATTAATCTCTGAGCATCAAAAATATTATAGTTTATTCATTACAGCTTATCATAAAGCTTAATACAAAAATTCCCCCAGATATGCTCAGTGGTTTTTCTTTTTCAGAAAAAGTAGAAAAGACAGACAAAAAGCTATACTAAGAGAAATTATAAATATATATTTTGTTTATAAATTCCTCTATCTAGTATACTGAGCTTTTATTATTTTGATAGGTTGGTTTTAATATAAAGATAGTATTTATCTTTGTAATTTATATATATATACAATATGCTGCCTGAAAAATAAAATATAAATATATTGAGGAAAACTGCAGAGAACAATTGACAGCCTTCAACTCAGGTATAAATGGAGGCCCTCTAAACATCTACTGTCAGAACATTTCATGCATATATATATATATATATATATATATATATATCCTAGCAGAAATCAAAATTAGTTGTAATCAGTTTGTTTATTTGTTTGTTTTTTCTTTTGTTAGTATAAATAGTCTGTGAAATTGGTTGAAGGTGAAAGGTTAAAAGATCCATATTTGCTTTGGAGGAGACGGGTGTAGCAAGGGCAAAGGTCAATTAAAGGTCATTTCATTTCCATCATTTATTTTCTGTATTAATTTTAACTAGATCAAAATCTGAAGGAAAAAGAAAATATATTTTTTTAACTTTTTTTTAAAAAACACAATAAATAAAAAAAAAAAATAGGTGAATTTTTTTTTAATTTAGAAAAACTAAAAAAAATGTTATTTTTTTAATGGTTACAAAAAAATGGCTTAATCAATTGAAAAAAATTTTTTTTTTGTTCTACTTCACATTAATTCACACATACATGTACACACTTTCTTGTACATATACGGGTATATATATGTACACACATACATATGAGTATGCGTGTACATGCCATCATACGTACCTTTGCAAGTATAGGGCCTTTAAACGTACACACTTAGTTATGAATGTTGAAAATCCATATACGTTAACAAGGTTCAAATTCGAAAAGCCTGAATTTGAATTTGCACAAATGTTAATAGTTTTTCATCTAAATCCACAGAGGTATTCTTTTAACATTGGATTGTTTTCACAGCTTCATTTATTCAGTTTTTTGTTTATTTTTTATCTTTTCTAGATTTTGAAAATATGTCCACAATTTTTTGTCTATAACATTTTTTTCTTTTCTGCTTATTTTTTTAATACTTTTTGGAGTCAAAGAAAAAATGTCTCTCTCTCTTCCTCTGCTCACGCATAGTCGCTGTCATTTGTAATGTTGATTTTTCTTAATGGACGTTGAATAAGGATTTATAAAGTCCAAATTATTTGACTTTCCTCTGTGAATACAGAGAAATATATATTTTTTTAACAGTTTATTTTATTTATTTTTTGAATCATCAGTTTATTTATGGGTTTTCGTTTTCTCGATTTTAATAAAGAATCGATACAATCCTCCATTAAAATAACAGAAAAAATTCAATTAACAAAAAATTGATAATGTAATTGAAAAAAAAAAATCTTTCAAATATTTTGTCATTTTACAATTTCTTTGAAGAATTTATATAATCCATCCTTCATTTTGAAAAAAAATTAAATTAAAAAATTTTAATGAATAATTGATATAATCTAATTTAAATAAAAAAAAAAGAAAACCTTTTTTTTTTCAAATTTTAACAAGGAATTTATATCCTCCTCCATTTTGAAAAAAAAAAAAATTAATTTAAAAAAAAAATTATTTTTTAATTTGAAATATATTTTTCCTGATTAACTATTTTTGGACTGAGTGACATCTAAATTACAAACATTTTGCAATCTTAACTTATTTTTTTAATATTTCAAATAATTTTATGAAAAAAAAAATAACATGCATCATGTGAATTGATAAATATTCTTTATGGTCTGTGTGAATGCATGAGATATTTTATATCTGCCCAGCAATCCCTTACTGTCCACACATTATTTTACTCTGTTTAAACGGATTTACTTGGTTTTGTGAATTGAACTTCTTTACACGTACAACTCCAAACTGACACAAGCCCATAAGTATGGAGTGCCTAATGATGATTGGACTTAGCCATAGCAAAATGTAATGAGCATCTTTGCAAAAATAAAGAAAGTTCTGTTTGGAGACTTGACCGGGTTTTAAATTAACATAAAAAAATATGTTGATAGCAAGTTGGATTTAAATTTGAACATCCCCATTTGCCACCCTGGAGCCAATTAAGGTAAAATACCATTTAGTTTTTATGATGACTCCTGGTTAAAGTGGGATTTTCTTTTTACTCGTGTCTTCTATTATTGCCTTGAAAAAAAAAAAAAAAAAAAACTAAAAATGGTAGAAACAGATATTATTCCCCCCTACTGCCATCCATAAATCATTCAACAGCATCATGTTTGTAACGATAGCATGGGGGATAAAAAAAATATCCATAAATAAAAATGTTACAATTTCTTTTTAATGAAAAATCACGTCTTAGTTGAATCCTCTAACTCCTGTTGACTGAAAACCGTTTTTTTAGGTCGTCTTTAAGTGCAGTATTGTCGAGCTCCTCAATAAAATAATCAAATCTTGATCCATCGTTTCCAATCCTTTCGAAGGTTATAATAATCACCAAGTGACTATCTCTGTAAGCCTTATCCTCAAGTGGTATTCGTGCCTTGATAAGCAGTGGCCCATTAGTATAAGACATTTTTTTTTTTCATCTGTTTTAGTTTACTATATATCTATGCAAAGTATTCCTCATTTTCTATGCTTAGCATACAACTGACACTGGTCAAATAGTGTAACATAGTGTGGATGTGTATATGCAAATGATGCGAGGTGACGTCACTGGGAGGCGGGGATTGGAGACAATAAAAAAAAGAACGAGAGACATGGATAATCGTCGCAATCACATGCGAGGCATGAAGGACGCTCAAGAAGACAATCATGTGAGAAACATCACAGCGGTAAATAGAGAATGAGGAAATAGATGTTGCTATAAAGAACGAGCGAATTGGAGTTATTTCCTATTCTTTGTTTTCTTTGCAATTGAGACCAATTGGTTGGGTGGACAACATTATAATAGCATGGAGAAACAAATATATATATTTAAAAGAGTGTAACCATCAACAATTGTGGGGTTTTCAGCCTTTTATCATTTTTTATTTTAAAATATTTTTATAGATAAAAATATTTTAAAATAAAAAATGGCTACATTCTTTTAAATATACATTTTTTTCTTTCGTTGGAACTACACAACCATCATATATATATATATATATATATATATATATATATATATATATATGAAAAATATATAAATGTTTGTATCTTTTTTTCTATTTATTTATGTACAGGAATAGAAAATGTCTTTTAAAAATGGTTTTCCTAAAAGAATAGATTTTCGGCCATTGCTTATATATATATATATATATATATATATATATATATATATTATATCATATTATATTATATATGGAGAAATGAAAAACAGAACAAAACAAAATTATATTTATTTCAAGACTTCCTCGGGATGATTGATTTGAAGAAATACAATACAAGTACAATCTTTGAAAATATATTTATTGTGTTTTCAATGTGAAAAGGATGCCTTTGTTCTTTTTTTTTTCAATTTAAAAAATGCCGTTAGCATTCAAACTGTGTATAACGTTTATGGAACGGAGTGAGTGAGATTTCTTTTTAACATATAGCCTTTAGAAATTTAAAAAAGATATGCAATTTCTGGGGGTTTTTTTTTGGTTTGTTTCTTTTTTCATCTCTCCATTATAATGGAATATTATTTTCATAATTTTCATCATTTTATGAAAATATATACGGCAAGTAAGCTACACCGAATTTTTTGCGTTTCATTCTTCATACTATATACATATTGAAGAACAAAATGTCAAAATGAATAGAAAAAAATGGGCCAAAACAATGAACTTCATTCATATGATGAGATTTTAATATTTTGTTTTTATTAACAAATGACTTCCTCGAAAATAAATGAAAATTTTATTTTACAAATGAGAGATATGAAAGGTAAGAGAGGAGGAAGTGAAAGTAGGGAAGAATGAGAGACGATGGGTTAGGGTTAAGTTTAGATGACGGAAGTGGAAATGAGAAAGGATTCCAAGGCAATGAAAAATAATGTTTGTATTTTATTTTTTTGCAACAAATTTTAATATAACATCTTTATTTATTTATGCAAAAGATTTTTGATAAAGACAAAATATAAATATATCTCAACTTCTGAATCAATTTGATTATATTGTTGGTCTATTCTCTTTTTTATTTTTGACATTTCTACACACGGATGTGTGTGTGTGTTTGTGTATATATATTTTTTATTACTGTTTTATCTACTTAGTTAAACGTTTCGATTACCGAATCGTATTAACGATCTGAAAATTTCGCCAGAGTTTACAAAATTGTCAAATCGTTAATACAATTTGGTAATCAAAAAATTTGTAACTAAGCAGATAAAATAGTAATATATATATATATACTACAATGATATTGAGCACTCTCTTCAGGTTTTTACTAATTACGATTTATTGCTTAATATATATATATATATATATATATATATATATATATATATATATACACACACACACACATACCATACAACCAATAAAATAATATGAATGTTATATAAATATACTAGTGGTATTTGAATTTTTTACAACTCATATATAAGAATGAAGTGAAAATTTTGCAAATTGAAATTTACAATATTTATTATTCAAAACAAGGAATATAGATTAAAAGATTTTTCCTTATTCCATAGAATTTCAAAGAATGGCTATAGATATTAATATATATATATATATATATAGACTACACTTTGCTATATATATATATATATATATATATATATATATAGACTACACTTTGCTTCTTTTTTTTTTTTAAGGGCACCTATGTTTTCAACAGACAAATTTGGTCTCATAATATGATTATCTATGTGGTTGAAACACAGAAAAAGATCTTAAACGAAACAAATGTGATTAACACAGGATTCAAATATTGGCCTTTAAGTAGGGGCTGCTTTTTGCCAGAATCGAATTAACCACTTGGTTACTGAAAAGCTTAATGTTAACAAAGAACACAATGGCATCAAAGTACCCGTGTTCTTGTTTACTGCAAAACTGTTGGATTTGAAATCCATTGTTTTATATATATATATATATATATATATATATATATATATATATAATCATTTCATGCATTCACATAAAATAATATGAGGAGATATATATTTTTGTATTGATTTTCAGTATTTATTTCAACGGTGCTTAATACAGGAGTAGAGCTAGGTAGTAAGTTATGAAAATATATAGCAATTAAGCTACACCGAGGCTTCCGCATTTAATACTCATAGGAGTATATCTTGCTTTTCTATTGAGCACTCTTAATAGCCTTGTTAAATTCATTAGTTATCTCTCTCTTGAATACCTTTAACCCGATATATATATATATATATATATATATATATATATATATATATATATATATAGCTGGAATATCTGTGTCAAGTATTACTGACACACCATTAAATATTTTAATAATTACAATAAGTAGAACCCTTAAATACTTTAAAACAATCAAAAACTATTTTGTTATGACAAAAACTGTGAAAATAAAGTTTACACAATTGAGTTATTGCTTAGAAATGTTTGCATTTCAATACGGTTTAAATCCTATCAAAATTCAGCAATTAAAGAAACATCAACATTTTCTAAATCTGCTTAATTTTGTCTCGTTTATGTTTGGTTTAAATTGCATTAAAATTTGTTAAAATTTTGAGAATCTGCTGAATTTTGTCTCATTTACTTATGGATTCAATCCCATTAAAATGAGAGGTAAACAATATTGGTTAATCATTTAATAGTGTTTTTTAATACTATTTTAAAGGCCTTTACAAAAAATGGTTAACTGTAAATATATGCTTGATGACATTTAATGCGCAATTGCATTTGCTTACATTGTAATCACATTGGGAAAACATTTGACCCAAGACGTAGGCAAAATGGCAACACATTAACAATTAATTATTTCTAAATAGAATATAGTTTATCGCCTTTTGAAAATAAAGGTTATAAATTTCCAAATTAAATCTCCCGGTTAAGATTTTCAATTTTAATGTTTATTTAAAAAAAAAAAAAAAAATAGTAATAAATCATTCCAAGCATTTCTATACAGGATTCCCTATGTCTTTCTAGAAAGAATTCTGACTAGAAAAATATCAGGGAAACCAATACCAACAGTAGAATCTTCGGATTCATATGATGATGACAATGATGATGATATACGAGATTCTGTCGGTCCATCTTTTTGTCAAACTTATGTTTGATATTGAATTTTTAGATGAGTTAGCACATCTCTATAAGAGATTCGCTCAGTTTGAAATGCTGGAATTAAAATAATATTTTACTCAATCTGTCACGCATGACTTTAGAAATAATATTTTCATCAGTTTGTTATTCTTAAATTTAAAAAAAAGCTTCTTTTTGTATGCACACCTCCATAAGCTTATGTTGGACCATCATGCTTAAGTTTGAAATTGCATTTTATTTGGCCTGTCACATTTGTTAGAAATACCATTGCTGTCAGTCTGTTATGCTTAAGTTTGAAATTAAATTTGTCACATTTGAGTTTAAAATAAAATTTTTGTGAGTTTTAAAACTTAAATTTGAAACAACAGCTTTATCGATGTGTCAGGTTTAAGTTTAAAATAAGTTTTGGTGATCTGTGATGTTCAAGTTTAAAATAACAATTTTGGCAATCTATCATGCTTAGGTTTAATATAATATTTTCAGATGCAGTAATGCATCTCTAAGAGCAACTCCATCCATTCATCAGTCATGAATTTGAAACAAAAATTTCATTGGTCAAACAAAGGATCAATATATGCCAAGAGTTACCGTTCTTGTAAAACATTTGTGCAATTTGTTATTTTCGTTCATAAAAAATACTTGCTTTGAATAGTAAGGGATTGCTGTATATTGCTGCATTAAAAAAAAAAAAAAAAATTAATATTTTTTGTTGTTTTTTTTTGCGATTTATTTTTATTTTTTGAGAATCTATGGCATTGTTTTTTTTTCTCCTTTGAACGATGCCAATGCACCATGAAAGGAACACGAGTCTATATCATTTAAAAAAAACAAACAAAAAAGAATTCTAAGTTAGTCCGTCTGACAAATACTGAAATAAAGTCTGTAGAAGCCAAAATATACGTACATAATCGACTAAATTATAAGAAAAGTCGCTTGTTGAATGAGCGAATACTGAGTTAGCTGAGCCACTTGTCGTGTTGCTTGCCGACATGTTCCCAGATGTCTCTGATGGCCGCAACTCAGGACAGTCTTTATTATTTTCCTGAGTGGAACCATTCTCACAGCCTTTCGTTGGCCGTAAAGGATCCAGATGGCAATGTCTGTAACAATGTTCCGATACTTCACTATCATCGTACAAGTCTTCGTTGCCCTCGTAGGACACCTCTATGTGTTCTATATGACTAGGAATGTGAGGATCTGAAAAGCAAAACAAAAAATTTATGATAAATAAAAGATGAGAAATACAAGTTACATAAAATTTTATTATACCATCAGATCACTAAGGAAGAAAAAAGGATAAAACTGAAAGAAAAACCTCATTTTAGGCCACGCCATCTTAATGGGCTTAAAGATTGGGAGATGCCTTCAATAAGTTTCCAGACTTTTTTTTGTATGGCCACTTTTATTGATAGTACACACATGAAACTCTCGTCCCCTTGCGAAGTAATCTCCTCCGGCTGCAATGCACTTGTTGAACCATTCCAACCACTTTTGGAAGGTCCCATGGAAGTTCTCTCGTGTGAGTGCCTCAATGTCCTTCGTCACAGCCTCTTTTATTTCTTTAATTGTCTCATAACAACAACCTTAAGGTTTTCCTTGAGCTTAGGGAATAAGCGAAAGTCACAAGGAACAAGGTCTGGACTATAGGGAGGGTGAGGAACTGGCTTGATGCTCATCTTCGTCAAATAGTTTCTGACAATGATGGAGTTGTGAACTGGTGCATTTGCGCAAATCTTTCACATCTTCAGTTCCTTGTGAATAATTGTGTGCACAGTTCCCACACTGACATCAAACTGTGCACTTATTGTCTCTAGACACACCACGATTTTTATCCATGAAATTCTTTATTTGGCCAATCAACTATGGTGTTCTGACTCCCTTACTCCTCTCACACCTCATCTCTCCGATTCCCTGCTTTCCTTAAATCCCTTATGCCACTCAAAAACTGATGCTCGATTCATGCAAGATGGTCCAAAAGCAGTTTGAAGCATGCCATACATTTCTCTGGCATATTTTTCTAGTTTAAAAGAGAATTATATTACATATCGTTCTTCTAAAGTGTCCTCATGTCCAAATTGCATTTTTTTAATTCACTAGCTATGACTATCAGGCTTTAGTAGGGTGTATTCCAATTCCTGTTTTAATTGTTCCTTTGAACCTGAAATTATAGATTGGTTAGTCATCTCAAAAGATGTATAGCAATATCATACTGAATTTTCAAGAGATGACAACTTTAAATGCCTCTACAAAAATGTCTGGAAACTTAAGGCACTTTATATCTTTATCAGGCTTTTATGTATAAGAAAATTGATAATGAAAATAAAACTGAATAAATTACAATCTTTCTTAATCCATCAAGTATTCAAAGAAGGAATTAAAATAAAGAAAAAATCTTAACTCATAGATTTTCAAAGATCAATTCTTTTCATTAAAGGATAAAAACCAGTAAAAAATATATATTACTGGTTTGCATAAATTTGAAAATATATACAAATCGATTTTGTTAATTAAAAGGCATTTTCAATAGAAGTAAAAAAAATAAATAAATAAATAAATAAAAAATAAAATCAATGAAATTATATTTTGTAAGGTTGAAAAGGAAGAATCTATTATTCAAAATGTGAATGGATTAGAGTGAAGTCTAAAAAGTCAGTTTATAATAAACTGAGGAATCCAAAATACATGAAAATATCCAATAGCCAAGAAGTAGGGAATCAATTAATAAATTTCTTGCCATTAGAAAATGCTTCATGGCAAGCAAAAATGAAAAAAATCTTTGTTTTTTTTTTAAGTTTAAAAGAAATCATTTTTGAACACACACACATACACACAATGTGTTACAGGTACATCTAGTACATATATAAATATATATCATATATATTTTATCATTTCACAACTTTCATGTTATTTTATTACCAAAAACAATCTTTTTTTCCAACAAATTAAAACATTTTTGATTAAATATAGTTTTCCAACAAAATGATTAAAAAAAATTATTTTTAATTAAACATAACTATCATTGATTTATTAAAATATATATTTTTTTAATAAATTTACTTTTATAAACAATACGAGTGGGGAAAAAAAAAATTGGTTGTGTCGGTGTATCTATAACTTTTCTTAATTCACATGCTGAAATTGTGAAAAATGTGTAAAACCTTATCAAATGTTTTGCTTTCTGTGCTACTGTATTGTTATTTTTTAAATCTATTAATAAAATAGTGCCTGGTAATTTCAGACGAGACTAATTTTATTTTATTTTATATTATTTTTTAGATTTAACCGTCTACAAAAATATCATTGTGACAAAAAATTCGGGACTGCTCAAATACATCAATATTGAGGAGAGTAGTGGTGGTGGTGGTGGGGGGGTATCACCAGGTCTTAGGGATAAGCGAAAGTTTTTTTTTTGTTTTTTTTCGGTGCTTGTTCAGACAGAATCGACAGATCCACTTTTCTTTTTTTTTTTAATATGTTGTTTTAAGCAACAACAAAAGATACCATTTATTTTTGATAATCTTTCAGAATAACAAACAATGCAAAAAAAAAAAAAAAAAAAAAAAAAACGGGGGGGGGGGGTGAAACAATGAATAAAAAAAATGTTACCAAAGGCAAGCTAAGTTACTCTTTACCAAACTTGATAAGTTTTTTTGTGTTTTAATTTATTTATTTACCTTTTTTTCACACTACTTTTATTCTTAACTTAAAATAATAAATTTTAAAAAAAGACATTAAAATTACTTTGCTATTCTGGAGGATTATATTATTATTTAGTTATTTCATTTCATTGCTTTGTTTTGGTAATTATGAATAGAAGGACGATGAAATTCAATTTTTACGGTATCTTTTGTTTATTAAAATGTTACGTGAAACTACAGTCTAGCTGAAACAAACAAAAAAAAACATTTCTAAGTTATTTCATTTGATTATTAATTCATAACAAGTACAGAGTAATTAAAAATTAAAACACTCATTGTTGTCGTTATCAGCGGTTGAGTTTTGGTTGACTCGCTAATTTTGTATCGCTAAAATTTGCATTCCATTCATTTTTTTTACATCTGTTCGCGGACATTATCTTGTGTACACATTGATACGAAAAAGTAGTCAAAAAGCAAATATAACAAATAAATGCTATCAAAGATTTTTTTAAACTTTTAGTCTTGAAAAAAAAAAAAAAAAATGTATATCAAAGGAACACACACAAATAATTTGTGAACGGTGGACTAATTTGGCTTGTCACCACTGCAAAAATCAGGCAAAACTAATCGTTCAAAAAATTGTAGCCACACACACTAGACGTAAAATACAATTTTATTAAAAGTATGTATAACTGGAAATGTTCTTTCTGATAGGTTCATAAGAGTAGCAGTTGATGGGCAGAAATCAGAAGCTCACAGTATTAATGCTGGAGTCCCTCAAGGGGTCCATCCTGGGCCCAACTCTCTTCCTGATCTATAGTAATGATCTTCCAAATCACATCCTTACATCATTCGTAGAAATCTATGCTGATGACACTACTATCTATGGTAGCACATCTAAGATCGTAAACGACCAAGTTCTCTGATTCTCTCTCCTCTGATCTTGAGCAAGTGGTACAGTGGGGAAAGAGGTGGCTTGTTACTTTTAATGCATCTAAAACCAAGCTTTTATCTTTACATAATCAATGCTCTGATCCCCATCTGGCATCAATTGAAATGAATAGCTCTCGTCTTCGGGAGTCCTCATGTTTTGACAAGCTTCTGGGCTTGACCTTTACTCCTGATCTGAAATGGAACACGTACATTAAATCCGTTGCCAATGCCGCTGGAAAAATGGTGGGATCCTTCTATCGATCCAGTAGATATCTCACTGCTGATGTAATTCTCTATCTATATAAAAGCCAATTATGTCCAAGGATGGAATACTGCTGCCATATCTAGGCAGGAGCTGCTAAAAATAGCCTATCCTGCCTTGACAGAGTACAAAATAGACTTTGTGGCTTAGTGGGGGAGGCCCTTTTCTCTTCCCTGCAACCTCTCTCCCACAGAAGAGACGTTGCAAGCCTATCTTTGTTTTATCGTTATTTCCATAGCAGGTGCTCGTCTGAACTCCAATCTCTGGTCCCCCCTCGCCAATCTTTTACAAAAAACACCTGTCTAGCTGAATCCACTGTCAAAAACTTTCCCCACTCTTTATCTATGCCTAAATCAAAATGCAGATTCCATGAACAAAGCTTCTTTCTTAGAACTGCACGCCTGTGGAACTCTGTTCCGTTTGCCTGCTTCCCTCCTGACTACAACTTGGATGTCTTCAAGTCCAACGTAAACAAATTCCTGATGAACCGCCTCCTTAAGTAGACACTTTAAATATCCACACTAACGTACTGTACTTACAATAACCCTTATCCCTGAGTGGCTTCCGGGCCTTGATAAGTGGTGACCACCTTGTAAAAAAAAAAAAAAAAAAAAAAAAAAAAAAAATCTATATAAGAGCCAGGTACGTCCAAGGATGGAATACTGTTGCCACATCTGGGCAGGGGCTGCTAGAAAGGACTTGTCCTGCCTTGATAGATAGAGTTCAAAATAGACTTCGTAGCCTTGTGGGGGATGTCCTTTTCTCTTCCCTGCAACCTCTTTCTCACAGAAGTGATGTTGCGAGTTTGTCTCTACTTTATTGTTATTTTCATGGCAGGTGCTCGGCCGAGCTCCATTCTATGGTCCCCCCTCGCCAAACTTTCACAACTTTCTTAGAACTGCATGCGGGCATGCCTATGGAATTGTCTTCCGTTAACGTCAACAAGTTTTTGATGAGCCGTTCTATATAAGTTAACAAATTTACCGAATTTCCATTACTAACGGTTACTATATTGTCCAATTTCTACTGCACACTCTTTAACCCTTATCCTCAAGTGGCCTCTTGTCCTTGATAAGTGGTGATGCCTATGTAAAAAAAAAAAAAAGATTTAAAACTGTTCGCTTTTCCACATTTAAGGTTAAAAAGATGGCTAATAAAAAATGGTGTAAGGGAAGTAACTCAAGTTACTTTAGTTTTCTTTGGAAGAATCACCTCCCCTTATTTTAAGTCTCTTTTTTTTTTTTCAGTATATAACGTCGTGTTTCTAAATTAAATATCATATCGGTTTTCAAATACCCTTATTCACGGAAAAATCTTTTCGTTAGCAGTTAATTTTAATGAATATCCAAATATTAAGACACTTTGGAACGACATAGCATAATTCAAACTTATGTCCAGTTAGCAAGCTTTCAAAGATTGAACTAATGTTTTGAAATCATTATAACAAATTTACAAAATGACCGGATTGTAATGAAATTTTCAGTATTAAAAATGCTTATTTATTTTTAATAATTAATGGATCAGGAAATCTAAAACTCCATGATTTTTATCTATTTTTATTTTTTAATTATTAATAATTTTGGCAATTGTTTAGAATAGTCAACAGAAGAAAAAAAAAAGAGATAAAAAATAAAATGAATAATAATCAACAGATAACTGTTAACGAAGATAAACGTTACTTTTCTAGGTTATTTGGCAGTTTTACTCATTATACCTTTCTATTATGAACACATAAAAGTCGAACAGACGGTGATGGAATGAAAATCGTCACCATGCGTAAAGGTTCAGACTTTTTTGTTTCTTTTCAGTATTGATATATTAGAATATATGTAAAAATCTTTTAAATGTTTATTTCTTTTATATTAGTAGTTGTGATACAACGAAACAGTACTGCATTTGGTGTATCAGAATTTTTGTAGAAATTTTTGACACCCCTAACACGAAACTGCGAATATATATAAAAAATCTCGTAATTTCTCTGTTAAAAGTGGGTTATTTATTTTCTTTATGGATTATACTTCCAAAATAAACTATTAAAGTTGTTTTAACGTAATAGAAATATTTTTTTTTAAACAGTAATGAATTTTCCGAACTCAATATTTTTCAACTTTTAAACTTTAAAAATCTATCAAAATTTTTCTACTGATTCTATTTTTACGATACTTTCAGGGTCAATGTGGAATTTTATGTTCTTTCCAATAAACCGAATATAATATTTTAGACAAACGTTTTTTTTTGTTTTTTTTAATTCACCCCCCCCCACCCATTTTCAAGTTTCTATTAAAAAGTAAATAATTTACTCACAAATTGAAGAGAAAAGGTCAATAAATAATATATTCAAATTTCAAACAAAAAAAAAAAAAAACGTGGTGTTTTTTAGAATTTTACCTGTAAAGTTTGAAGTTTAAAACCTTTTTTATACCACGTTATTTGTTTTTTTCTTTTTAATGGAACCTTGGTCTTTGCTCCTTTAATTGAAAAAAAAATTAGGGCTTGAATTACATTTTTCGAGGAGTTATAAGCTTGAAAAGACATGGGGTCGAATAATTCCCGCCTCCCATTTTGAAATGTCAATTAAAAAGTAAATAATTAATTTATGTACCAAAGTCTTATATATCACAAATTGAAGAGAAAAGGTCAACAAATAATATATTCAAATTTAAAACAAAACAAAAAAAGAAGTTTTTCAGAAATTTACCTGTAAAGTCCGAAGTTTAAAACCTTTTTTAAAAAAAAAAAACACGTTGTTTTTTTGTTTTGTTATAAGCTTGGAAAGATGGGGTGGAATTATTTACTATTTTCACGAAATTTCTGACACACCTAGTACTGCATGTAGATTACTATATTTGAAGCCCTCGTCCCTCCCTTTTTGGGTTGAGCACTGTCTTAAATGTATCTCACCTGTTACTTAAACGGCTATCAAGTGAGGCTTGCAGTTTGTCAAACAAGCAGCTGGAGCACTGTAATAGCGGTGGTCGAGTGTTTATTTAAATGGACATTTGTTGAGGTCATTTGCAACCACTGATCCCATGAGCCGAGGGGTAAAACTGCTGACTATCAACACGATGGTTGAAGGTCCAATCCCTGGCTAGGGAAAGGTGCTAGTCTAGCCACTCTGATGAGTTGTGATACAACAAAACAGTACTGTATGCAGATGATTATATATATGTTTAATGATTCCAAAACTATGAATATTTTAACAGAAATCAATGAAATGTTTAATAAGTTTAGTTTTGACTAGTTTTTGTTTTTTTTACAAAGGAGGCGCCACTTATCAAGGCCCGGAAGTCAATCGAGGATAAGGGTTAATGAGTGTACATTGGTCAAGAGGAATATGTCATGATAATTGTTAGTAATGGAAATTTGGTAAATTGAATTACGTGAGGGGATGGCTCATCAAGAATTTGTTTATGTTGGACTTGAAGACAACCATATTGTAGTCAGTTGGAAAGCAGGAAAATGGAACAGAGATCCACAGTCATGCAGTTCTAAAAAAGAAGCTTTGTTCATGGAATCTACGTTTAGGTTTAGGCACAGATAAAGTGTAGGGTAAATTATTGAGTGATTTCTACTAGACGAGTGTTTTTCGTGAAAGTCAGGCCAGGGGGGATCATAGATTGGAGCTCAGACGAGCACTTGCCACGAAAATAACGATAAAGCAGAGACAGGCTCGCAACGTCTCTTCTGTGGGAAAAAAAGGTTGCAAGGAAGAGAAAAGAGCATCCCCTACGAGGCTACAAAGTCTATTTTGAACTCTGTCAAGGCAGGAGAAGCTGCTTGTAGCAACTCCTGCCCAGATATGGCAACAGTACTCCATCCTTGGACGTACTTGGCTTGTATATAGATACCGAATTGAATTGATGTCATTTTAAAAGTAATTGTTCTAAAATCTAAAGCGTAAATAGAATTCTGTTTCTGCCATTGACTTTAAAAGTGACATTCGTCTTTTATTTTAATAACATTCAGCTGATAATTATTTTTAAATAAGAAAATAAAAACATTTTAAAGAGATGTAAAGTGTTGAACTAAATAACAAAACTAAAATGTAAACAAGTTTCTTAATTCATTTTAAAAAATTTAATGAGTGTTTTTATAGCGAGAAGATGATAAGTAAGCATTTCACTGAATTATTTTAGTAATAAAAAAAATGATTTCATAAATTTATGAGTGAAAAAAAAAAAAAGAAATGTTAAGGTGTAAAAATAGACTAAAAATAAGGCACTTTTTAGTGCATGCTGTCTAAAGTAAGGGAGATAATTGTAAAAGATTTTCCGTTTATTTTTGTATTTCAGTTAGGAAAAATAAAAATGAGAATATTTTTTATTGGTTCATTAAAAGAAAAAAAAACTTTTCCATTGGAAGAAAAAAAAAAACCCTCTAAAAATGAGAATATTTTTTATTGGTTCATTAAAAGAAAAAAAAACTTTTCCATTGGAAGAAAAAAAAAACCCTCTAAAAATGAGAATATTTTTTATTGGTTCATTAAAAGAAAAAAAAACTTTTCCATTGGAAGAAAAAAAAAAACCCTCTAAAAATGAGAATATTTTTTATTGGTTCATTAAAAGAAAAAAAAACTTTTCCATTGGAAGAAAAAAAAAAAACCCTCTAAAAATGAGAATATTTTTTATTGGTTCATTAAAAGAAAAAAAAACTTTTCCATTGGAAGAAAAAAAAAAAACCCTCTAAAAATGAGAATATTTTTTATTGGTTCATTAAAAGAAAAAAAAACTTTTCCATTGGAAGAAAAAAAAAAACCCTCTAAAAATGAGAATATTTTTTATTGGTTCATTAAAAGAAAAAAAAACTTTTCCATTGGAAGAAAAAAAAAAAAACCCTCTAAAAATGAGAATATTTTTTATTGGTTCATTAAAAGAAAAAAAAACTTTTCCATTGGAAGAAAAAAAAAAAACCCTCTAAAAATGCAATTTAATTTTGGAAATCAATAAATTAAAAGAATATGTCAAAGGTCAGATTATATCAAATACTCATTCCAGTCAAAACTAAAGATTCATATCATTTGGATTCATTGGACTACTCTTCCCATCTTGGTTGATGTAATCTCCGACCTTCTTCAGGTGTATCGTGTCGAAACTCGGGAATGTTCTTGTCGGACTTCGGAATTTGGATGGAATTTCGAATGGAACTTTTATTTACTTCATGGAGGTAGCATGCTCTTGTTCCATCAGCCATGACTGGATAGAGGTCCTAAGTAATTTACAATTGTATTTTTTGGTCATCCACATTGAGAATTGAACCTTCAGAAGAATATCACATTTACAATTGATTTTTCCAAGTATTCTAACCACTGCACTATAGGTCAGCAAGTGGTTAGAGTACTTGGACCTGTAGTCTGATGAATCCAAATAATACAAATAACCAATCCTCATCTAAAAAATTCAGAAATGTCAAAATTAAAGATGTCCCTCGACAATCGCTGACTCCAATGCTTGCGTGTCAGGGTTTTCTTCTCCTTTATTTTCATTCTGGCTGTGTCATCTTGGTGGTAGCCTTTAACGTGAGAACTGGTTTATAAATATTAAAAAAATTTTAAATAAAAACAACGCAAACTGATAAGAGAAAGTACAAAATATTGTGTACAGATCAGTTGTACTCTGTGTGCATGTGCGTGTGATACCATTGCAGAAAACAACAGTCCAGATGCTTACATTGACATCTTGATTAAATTTAACTATGACCCAATCAAAATAATTTGCCTACTAATGCCACCACGGTCATTCTATTGAAGTCTGCCCATGTCGGGTTTACTAAAACTTTCTGATCTGCTCTGAGCAACAAACTGTTGTCAACTATTGCAAACTGAAAACTTTTTTAAACTCAAAAATTTTAAATATATTGACTTCAGCATCAGAAATCCTTTGTCTGGAGCTTTTGGATTACTTGACCACTTCTACTTCTGATATTCATCTTGCCACCTTTGTGAATGTCATGGGCTTTTGTTTTTGTTTTTTTACTTTCTGCGAATCATTTCTTATGCTCTTCAAGTCCTAACTCTGAAGATGAGGGTGATGTCCATCATCTCATATTTATTTTGGTTGTACCAAAACTAATGAAAAATCAAATCCATTCTGTAGCTTCCTTATGTAATTCTAGCAAGTGTGGAGAATGCGAAATAGCCAGGATTTGGGTCAAAAGAAAAAATATTACAGACCGATGTCAACTGCAAATGATATAGGTTGAAATCATCTTTGACATGACATCTATAAATATGATAGCGCGATTTATGAACAAAATTCTGTTAATCCTGTTGATCATAGCATCCACATAAAAAATAATGGGAGAATTGTTTGATAATTTCTTGAACGTTTTTATTTAATCATTTTATTATTATTATTAAATATTAAGCTACATAAATAGATTTACAATTTTTAAACCCCCCACCCCCACCCCACCCCACTCTCTTTTGAAACATTTAACAATAATTAACACTGAAAAGTATTACTTCTTTAATAAAATAAAAATAATTTGTTGATTGTATTACCACAGCTGGCAATAATATACTTGGGAATTTCTTCTTTTTTTTTTTTCACTAAAAAGTTTTTGAAAAGTTTGTTCATATTGGAGATACATTTTTGCATTGAAAGAATTTAATGTAAAAATATAAACAAAGCTTTTTTATTAAAGAAAAACAACTGTTGCAATTTTAAATTAAATTAGACAATATGAATTTTAAAAAAGGTCAGAAAAAAAAAAATTGAAAATGTAACTTACAAAAGTGAATATTTTATATAAAAAATTGATAAAATATGCAAAATTAAATGAAGGAAAAGACAGTGTCTTAATTTTTCTTGCTCATGATTTAAAATCGTATCATTTCAAATTTAAATTAATATTTTATAATCTTCCCAGCAACAGTTCTTTGTAGGCATATTTTTTTAAGCGCCAATAAATTACCTCCCCTTGTTTATTACGTTAATAGATTTATCTTCCTAATCTTCTAAAATAGTCCCATCTGATTGGATCAGACGATTCTCTTTGACCAATCAGTATGCATTTAATTTGATCTTTTGAATGTTATCTTCATCTGACAAAGAAAAGCAATTCTTTTCCACAGATCCTATCATATATAGACTGCCATTCTAAATAGACATGTAAGTACAATATCAGATACATTATACTTTTAACTAAGCCACAAAACACACTTTCATTACAAGATTTATATAGTTAATCTATGTTTTGGGGCCCCTTTCTTCAACATAGTGAACCAACACGATGAAGGAAACACATCACACATCATCTTCAATCGGGTTTCAATGATACCAGCATACAGCAGAAAAATAGTACTGGATGCATGAAACCTATATCACAGTCTACCGCTATCCCCAGCCACATGAGGTGCTACTACATTCGTTACCAAGTGAAACCGAGACAGGTATTGTCAGGCCCCTCAAATATTCCATGGAATAGGGGATGGATATACTCGTCAGTTTGATGACATAACTGTAGGTATGGCTTGTAAAATTCAATTCCATAGTTTGTATAGATTTTCAATGTCCATTTTCAAAGATTTTTCAAAGTTTTTTAAAGCCTTCTCCAAACAAAAATCAAGTTTCCAAAATAAAATTTGATTAACTGATAGAATAAACTGAAAAACTTAATTGACAACAGGAAAATTCATTTTCATACAAAACAATATGCCTTTCGACAATAATATTTACATTCCCTGACCCACTTATATTTGGCCAAACGAGTGTGATTAAATGTTATTTTCCCCATTGTAGATTGGTGTACGCTGTGTTCATTTTACTTTTAAATTTTGAGTTTCCGGTATTGCGGATACAAGAGTTACGTCCCTTTATCATGAAACTACCCAATGTTATTATATGGAAAATATCATCAATGTTATTATATGGAAAATATCATCAATGTTATTATATGGAAAATATCATCAATGTTATTATATGGAAAATATCATCAATGTTATTATATGGAAAATATCAGGTAGTTTTACATAAGGGGACGTAACTCTTGGGTCTAAAATAATACAATGTATTTCAATTTTATTTTTAATATTTAAAAACAGTTTAATGGTAATCTAATAATACTTAAAAAAAAATAATTTAATAGTATGTATTTCGATTTTATTTTTAATACTGCAAGACAAATTTTTACTGGACATAAAGAATATGATCCTCAAGGCCTTTTACAGACATTTTCAAGACCATTTTCCATATTTTCAAGGATTTTTCAAGGTAATAACAGAAATAAGCCCTTTTCAAGGCAAAATTCAAAATTCAAAGAATTTTCAGGCTTGTGTGTTTACAATGGAAAGAAATAGATGAATAAAGGAGTTTGGCAATGGCTAAGAGGCATATGCAGAATCCAAATCCAAAATGAAGATGGTAACTATTCCTGTCAATGAACAAAGACGGGGAGGATCATTAGAGACACATTTTTTTTTTTTTTTTACATGGAGTTCACCACTTATCAAGGCCCAATGGCCACTTAGGAATAAGGCTTATTGTGTGTACAGTAATCAAAGGGATAGTGTAGCAATAGTATTGGAGAATAGGTAAGGTGTCATTACTTGGGGAGGGGGGGCGGTTCATCAGGAATTTGTTTGTATTGGACTTGAAGACATCCAGGTTGAAGTCGGGAGGGAAACAGGCAAGCGGAACAGAGTTCCACAGGCGTGCAGTTCTAAGAAAGAAGCTTTGTTCATGGTATCTACGTTTTGATTTAGGCACAGATAGGGAGTGGTGAAAATTATTGACGGTGGTTTCAGCTAGTCGGGTGTTTTTTGAGAAAGATTGGCGAGGGGGGACCAGAGAATGGAGCTCAGACAAGCACCTGCCATGGAAATAACGATAGAACAATGACAGGCTCGCTACGTCTCTTCTGTCTGACAGTACCAAGAGCAAGTAGATGCACAATAGGGCAGGTCGATTTTGGAACCCCGGTGAGGCAATGATGATGATAGTTGGGGTTTGACATAGAAAAGACCTACACGAAATATTTTTCTCAAAATCGTTATCTTTGCTTGAGGAAATGACTTTAAAAGTTGAAAAATTAAGCAATTAAAAGTTTTTCGGTGAATTGTCAAGAACGTCCCGTCATCAAAACAATCCGTACTGTTAAGAAAATGGAATCATTATTTAGAATGTTTTAAACTACATTTTTAAATAAAACGAGTGAGGATAATGAATTAATAAAATAAATATTAAGTGTAAAGGCAAAATTATGTTTTTTAAATAATAACGACCAAAGTTCGCTTTTTCATTTCAGGAACTTTTTTTGGGTGGAAACATTTTAGATTTCACCGTCATAAAACACGCTCGTTATTGATATTGAAAATTAACGTTTGTTTATTATTTAATTTGAAAACATAACGATTTAGGCTTAATTATTTTGAAAGGAAAAATGAAAAAGACTTGTTTAAAATATATATTATATTTCAAGTGTCTGCAGTGAATTTAAACATTTGTTTTATCTTTTTTAGTTTGTTTTTCTATTAGGTTGGTGCAAAACTAATGGCATTTTATGACATTCAAATGAACATCAAAAACATTTTTGCACCAACATAAAATTTCACAACAAATTCTATTTGAAAGTTTTATTAAAATATGGTAATACTCCAGTTTTATATTAAAAACAAAATAAATAAAAAATAGTCCATACAATTTTATTCTACATATTCTTTACGAAACATAACCTCATAAATTTTCAAGTATTTTTTACTTAATAAAAAATACTTTGCAGAAAATTAGTGTCAAATTTTTATTTCTTTTATTTTTAGGGAGTAATTGTTTTTAAGTAGTGTTTTTCTTCTAAAATTATAGTTTTAAAATCAGATAACCCACAAAGATTAATACGAGTAAATAAGAAAACTCCTTTAAAGGTTTTTCGTTATTTGTGCATCTATGTTATTGTGCTAAAATCACTTATTTAGAAAGCCATTCTTAATATGGGAAGGAAGTTGTATTGTAACTATTCTGTACTTCACCTAAAAATTTAATAAACAAAAATTTCATAAAAATTAAATTTAACTTGAAAATACTATTAAAAATAGCATAGTAACAGATGCACAAGCACTGATTTTTCAAACACTCGTTTAAAATGACACAGCTACAGCAAGAATGAATCTCTTAATGGATAAATTCATCTTATCGAAGAAGGAGATAAAATCTGCTAAAAATGTCTAAACACTACTATGCCTCTGATTTGGTTTGGTCCTCTCTCTCCAGTACATCTAATTCAACTCTACAAAGATTTTCATTATTTCTTATCACTAGCACTTATTTTTTTTACGTATGAAACTGGAAGATAGCCTAATACAGTTTCCTTCAGTTATAATCGATTTATTTATTTTACTTTTCAGATTAGAATGTCAGTAAAAGCATGACGTTCAGTTTTAACCCATGGTTCACAAAATTTGCTGGTCCACCTTGTCATTTGGATGAAACAGCACCCCCAACTTCACGACAAGTCATCCAGTTTAGTTAGTTTCTCGAAAACAGTTATCCCCACTTAAAAAATAGTGAGATTTCTAAGTTAATTGCCAAGGAAATAATTAGTATTCGGCAAGCAGTCAATCCAAAATTGCCCTTGTTAAGGTAATATTATATAGGACAGAAGGTCAATATATTTTGCTATAAGAGGGCCAAACAGATTGACAGGAAATCTCTTACAGCAATCAAAGTGAAAAGAATGAAGGAACAGCTAGACACTGTTTGATATATCTTCTTGCAGTTGTAAACTTTCTGTCTTGAGATGTGATGACTTTGCAGTAAAGTGCAAGACAGAAAATTGTCAAAAAGGCACATAGTCTGCACTTGTCCTCCTAACAAGGAGGTACAATTAATTCTATAGATTCACCTGCAATTATGTTCCTTTTTTGTGGAAAATAAAATAATATATTAGTTTTTATGTAATCTGGCTCTATTATTAAACATGCAAATTTTCCCATTTTCAGGTTCCACTAGAAGAACTGCCATTTACAGCAATTCTTAATTAATTGATGGAACAACAAAAAGTCTAACAACATTTACTGATCCTTTGGGGAAACTTTGTATCAATAATTATCAAGATTTGCCTCAAGTAGAATTCTAAAAAATTAGTGTCCCTCCCGATCATCATTATCTGACAGCAAAAGAAACAAATAATTTAAGTGTGAAGACCAGAGGCTACTTTTTGAGTATGCTGTTGGCATTTCTTGTGGAGAAGTTAACTTAGGAAATTGGGCCCTTGAATCAAGGAAGATGGCTAACATAAGCCACAAGCTTAATGTTTTTATGGAATAGAGTTGTCTATCCTCAAACACTATGATAAATTAAACATTTTGGTCAAATTTATCATCCAAGTGTATGCAGTTAGTTTGTTTGAGATCAAAACCGACAATATTTTTTTTAACCAACAACAGTATATTTTAATATGATTCAGAGAACAAAACAGTTAACTGAAATCAAAATTACTGTTTTAAAAAAGTTCAAAATATAGAGCTTTTGCACTACTTCCGGAAAATATAATATCGATGATAAACTTGGATGAATTGGATGTGAGAAAAGAGGGCATTCAAACGATTTTGTCCATGACGTAAATAAATATTTATCCATTAAATTTTAGTTTTCTTAATTTACCCAAACAATAGTTAGTTTTATTCATAATGCATCGCAAAAATATTTAAAAATTATTATTTTTTTTGTGTTGTTTTTTCCAGAAATAGTGAACAACTAAAAAAAATGAAAAAGATTACTGCTATCAAGTTTGCAGCTGCACACTGGTCAAATTTGATTGGTTTTTCTCAAAAAAGTTGTATATGGGCAGGAAGCAAGACATAGACACATTATTACAAAGTCATCGTGCCAGCAAATTAGACCTTCATTTTCCTCAAAAGGAAATTATACAGAACAATTTAGTTCTATTATAAGTTTATACATGGTTATATTATTGCCTCTAATAAAAAAGTAAAATACATGGTTCTGTAACTTGTATCAAGTTGTTATATTGTGTGATACATCTCCACATATCTTTTTGAATTGTGAAATTTAAAAGACTTAGTTGCTAATTAGCTTTTTTTTTTTTTTACAATTTTAGTTTAATCAATGCAGTAAAAGTTGAGATATTTTGCTAGCTGTGATTCATAATTAAAATTATAATTCATGTATTTATTTTTCTTTCAATGTATTTCATATAAATATATCAATTTTAATTGAATATTTTATAAAAATAGTGAAATTTCAAAGTCAGTGTTGTGAAAAATGCTATGAAAATGAAGGATTTTTCACATTTTTTACACGATTTTTAAAATTAAATGCTCAATTTTCTGTTCAAGATGGGAGTCTAATTTTTGGTATATATATGTTCTAATCAAATCAAATCCCAACTATCATCACCAGTGCCATGTTGATTTTCTGAAAAAAGTTGCAAATCGACCTGCCCTATTGCACAACTGTTGATTCCTTCGAAAAAATATACCAGTTGTGGATGGCCCACACTGTGTCAGTCGAGTAACCCCAAATTCATCCACAAATCATGAATCCCCACAGTAAGGAAGCAATGCATGTTGAACAAAATGTTCAGCAATCCTTATAAAGAAGCAATGAAAACTGACAATACCACAGTGATAGTACCTATTTACAATACCTCCCCACGGGATAGAGTTAGACACCAGGGTCGTTTTTTAACATGGAGAAAAAGTACAAAAATAAAAATTGTCTCGGTCGTGAAGGATTTCTCCTCCACTGAAAGAGAACAAGAAATGGAAGTGCCGCATCTGAAGAACAGATACTACACTTTGATCTTTATATATAATTTATTTCGTGAAAATGAAAATTACAATCAAAATAATTCAATGTAAAATTAAAATAAATTAAAAGCAAAATTCAAATTTACAAAACAAATTTAGGCACAAGGCCCTTTAAGATCTGGGTGGGGAAGTGTTGCAGGGTCTTTGTTACTAAAGTGAAAATGGAGTCTTTGGCGACTTTACTCTTGACTGGCAACATTTACCACAATACCTCATTCACTCTGTGGACTCTAAACTAACACATGAAAACCCGAGCGTTTTTGCAAAAAAGAATATATTTACAATTATTTTGTGTGTGTGTGTGTGTGTGTGTGTGTGTGTGTGTGTGTGTGTGTGTGTGTGTGCCTAGTGCATTGCTTGGCCAAAAGGCCAAGTCTGGAAGCTATATATATATATATATATATATATATACACACACACACAGTGAGTCTTCCACCATTAAGACAACCTTCACGTCGCAGAAAAAGAGCGCCAAATGCGTAGAAAATTACACAAGCTCTCTGGTGTGCAGAAAGCTAACCATTACAATTCATTCTGTGTCACCGGTGGAGGGGAGGGGGTCTGTATAGGTAAAAAAAATTATTTGTCCCTGATACAGGAAGGATCCAAGGAGTTATCTGCCCCTTAGAACTTTATATAGAGAACAGATGGAGGCAGCCATTTGCTTTTTGATAGGATGTTAGTAACGAGCTGGAGGACACATCTTTCATATTTTACAGGAGGTGAATGTATGGGTGTGATTGTGAGAGTTAACAGTAAATGAAGTTCATTACTAACCAGCAGAGCGTTACCATTGTCAATCAAGGGACGACTCTATCATGTATACGCAGTGTAATGATTGGTAGGAGGGAAACCTGGTTAGCGAGGGTTGAAGATATGCATTGCATAGAGATAAATGATATGAGAATATATTGGGAGTTTTACAAGTAGGCTTAGATCTGATGACCTTAGAGAAAGATTACATCTGAACTGTATGGGGAGATGGGTGCAGAACAGGGAACTTTGTTGGTATGGTCAAGTGAAAATATGGATGAGAGTTCTTGTATTAGTAGATGTAGAACGGTTGAGGTAGCAAGGTCAGTTAGTAGGTGAAGGCTAAGGGATACATCGGAGGAATGATAAGAATGGAATTGAAAGAAAGAAATAAAGATCTAGTCAAAGATAGGAGTTTTTTTTGTTTTTTCATTATTATTTTTTTTACTTATCAAGGCCCAAAGGCTACTCGAGGATATGGGTTAATGAATATAAGGTGGTAGTTTAGTAATAGTTATTAATGGTGTAAATTGGGTAGAATTTGATTATAGGGACAATTCAACAAGAACTTGTTTCCATTGGATTTGAAGACTACCATGCTGTATTCAACCGGGAAGCAGGACAGTGTAACAGTGTTCCACAGGTGGGCAGTTCTGGGAAAGAAGCTTTGTTTATGAAATCTGCATTTAGATTTAGGCACAGATAGAGAGTGGAGGAAATCGTTTATAGTGGTTGTAGCTAGTAAAGTGTTTTTTGTGAAAGTTTGGCAAGGGGGAACCATACATTGGAGCTCAGTTAAGCACTTGCCATAAAATAATGATAGAACAGAGACAGGCTCACAACGTCTCTTCTGTGGAAAGATGTTGCAGGGAAGAGAAAAGGGCATCATCAGTTTTCAAAGTTGGTTTTGAACAATCAAGGGTGGATAGGGTGTGCCAAGAAGCTCCTACCCAGATGTGGCAACAACACTTAGTAGTTAATTTTTCCTTCTCTGAGTAAAGATAGATATTACATTTTGACTCTTGTCTGATTGGTGATGGCTAGAAATATATTTAGAACTACTAATCCCTTTTACTCCAAACTAATTTTGAAAAAAAATTTTTTTTTCTTGTTTAGTGGCATACAAACGAGGTGATCTCTATTTCAGCAGTGCTCAATAGACGAGTAGAGCTGGGTATTATGTTTGTAAAATATATATGGTCGTTCAGCTACACAGAATTTTCTGCTTTCTATCCTTTTCCAAATTCTAACAAGGATGAAATACAGAAAATTCTATGTGGCTTAATTGCCAATATATATATATATATATATATACTCTACATTAAAATTCAAATATGGTGGAATAAACTGAAAAATAATTGCAACTTCTATTCTAATTTCAGATTTTGTAATCATGCTCATATTCCTTCATTATCTTTTAAAGTTGATGAGGCTTTTTTTCACTGATGAGTTAAGGGTGAAATAAATTCATTGATTGATATGAATTAAATGAATGATTTTGCGCTACGAAATAGGTGCTCTCAAGAATGGTGCATTTCGATGTACTTAAAGAAATAGAAGGTCAGATGGTCAATATCTTGAAATTTGGAATATAGACTGTTTTCATTTATTTGTATATGCTCTCTGTAGTTACATTGAGTTTCATAAATTAAAGGATTGGTATAAATAAAAGGTGAAATTGAACAGGTTTCCCCATAAACATATACTCGGTAATTTTGCAGCTTAATCAATAAGTGGAAGAGTTTAACAAAAAAATGTTTAGTGAGTGGCATAGTCGCTTTACAGCTTAATGTCCGATTCTGCTAAAGAATGTTACACATGTGCTTTTCTTGGATTCACGCTATAATATTGTACTATTGAGAGAGAGAGAGAGAGGGTAGAGGGGGAGAGGGGGAGAGGGGGGGATAGAGGGAGAGAGATAGAGAGGGGGGAGAGAGGCGAGAGAGAGAGAGAGAGAGTGTGTGTGTGCGTATGTGTCTGTGCGTGCGTGCACGCGCCAGTCGCGCCACTAGCTGACTATTTTGTTGGTAAATTCTACCAATTAATATATATTTAAATTTCCAAATTTATTTTATCTGATAATTAATTTAGCAAATATAATTTTAATAATATTTCAGTGAAAGTTCGGAACAGAGGCAGCCTGAATTGAAAACAAATACTTTTATATGTAAATACAATAATGAAGCTCTATCAGTTTAATGAATAGAAGCGAAAGATATTTCGAATGATTCACAAGATTCGCTTTATTATCTCTTATTTATCTAAGGGAGATAATTCGAAATGCTTTAACTCGAAAAGGGAAACAAACATTTTTTTTTATTTTACAAACATGGCTGAATTTTTTTTTTTTTTTAATTTTTTAAAATAATTTATTAAGATGAATTATTTGCCGCCAACATTATGGCGCAAGTGGTGTTTTATCCGAAAAATGGTAAGTGAAATTCTCTGATAGAACAAATCGCTTCTTCTCCACCTTTCTTCTGCGCCAAGGTCACGGAGGAATTCGGTCGTTCTCAAACCGAAAACTACCGAACTGAAATACGAAACCAAGATGAATATATTCTTTTATGACTTATATTGAAACTTGGAAAGAATTCTTTAAAATTAAAATGAAAGCAATTTTTAAAAAATGGCAAAATTACAAAACCAGAGTCAGTTGAAGAACAGATTACTCAGACCGACTAAGGCAGTTGCCACCGGTTAAATCCTATTTTAATCACCCAAATTATTTAGAGTGCAATAGATTTCGCCATTATTTTTTAAAAAATTCTTTTTTTACTTAAACCATGTTTTCGTAAAAATTAAAACCACCAAGTTATACCGTACACGTTAAACGCTAAAATGAAAATTCTTTAGAGAAAATAGAGAAGGACGATAACTCATGAGTTCATAATTTCAGGAAATCACCTTTTGGCTTAAAGCAAAGTGTAGTATATGTTATGATACTGTATTTCATAGTCTCTGCCCTCATTGAATGAGAAATCCTTATCGGCTGAGGCAATTTTAATTTTTAGTCCAATCCAAATTATTCCTTTTTGGGAAGTTGAATTTTTTTTTACATTAAAAACCAACATGCCTAACTCTTCCTTCGGAATTAAGAGCAACTTTGTTCGAACATGTTTTTTTCCTCACATACATACACCCACATGTACTCACGCACGTATATACACATCCACGTACACGCACACATTGGTGATGTCACTTCCTTTTAAGTGAAATCCAGACATGCACAGTCAGAACCCCCCCCCCCCGGTATAAAAGTCAACAACGACGTTCAATTTCCTTTTTTTTCCCCCTTTTGCCTTGGTTCGTCAACCAGACAAGTTCACGTCCACAGCTTGTGGCCTGAAGACACTTCTACATGGCTGACTGCTACCATGCACGCGCGGGTTTACCGAGGTCAACCCTCTCTCTTTCTTTTTTTCTACATGCTGGACTAGGTGTATCAGAATTTTAGGCGGAATTTTTGACACACCGTAATTTCTGTTTTTAAAGTGGGTTGTCAATTTTCTTTATGATATACAATGTTTACAAAATGTCTACGAACGTGCGTAGACATTTTGTAAACATTGTTTTTAAAAAATAAAAAATAATACTTCTATTATGTTTTAAACGACTGTAATAGTTTATTTTGGAAGTATATTTCATAAAGAAAATTGACAACCCACTTTAAAAACTGAAATTACGAGTTTTATATATTTTATTCGCGGTTTTTTGTTGGGGGTGTCAAAAATTCCGCCTAAAATTCTGATACACCTAATGCTGGACTGCCATTTCTCTTTCCCCTAATTTATTCCTTTTTCCACGTGCGTAGTCGTCAACAACTGAACTGAACACATGTTCCACCTAAACCATTTATTTTCAACAGAAAATAAACAACATGTTTATTTTATTCAGCAATTGAGTTTTTTTCCCTTCCTTCCATTCATTTCATTATTTTATTTTGTAGCGAGTTAGGATTATTATATCCTGGTCCGCAACAAATGATGGTGACCCCTTAATTTAAAATGAAATGAATGTGGAAGTTTACACCTTAGGCTGATTCATGTCAACTAAAAGTTGCACTGATCATGGCTGTAGAAAACACCTAAGCAGCTTCTAAAAAAATCAAAGTATTTGACTCCACTTTATTTTTCTCAACGTTCCAAGAATATTTATTAATGATTCACATTATAAATTTGAAGGTTTCTCCTTGAAAACCATAACTGCAAGACACCAGCTCAGCCAAAATAGACACTGTGATTGTTCGCCTCAAAAAGGTGACCTGCATTATATTCAACTATCCATACTGACTATGGCTCTATATAACAAAGGTTTCACATGTGGGCATATCAAATACCAAGAAAAGAGAAGTCAATTTATCATATGAAGCAACAAATCGATTTTCAACATGTCCGCTGAGTGATCATGATTATAGCAAGAAGAAAACTCTTCACTTGTCCTCTTCCACGTTTAACTAAGCTGATTAGTGCAACTAGAAAGAAGATGATAAACACGCAACAGAAAACAGGCTCACATATGTATGCATAAAAATAAGCAGCTGGTAAATGTGTATTTCACATGCATAAATTATTAGATTTAAAAAAATTCTTTGATAAAACATTATTAGACCCAAAGACTTAAATAAAACCGTAACAAGTGAAATATGCATGTTCTCCCATGAGCGCACAGTGAACGAGGCTTAAAAAAAAATGATCAAGTTCAGCATGTTTGAAATCCTTTAAGTGGCGATTTCTATAAAAACAAGTGAAGCATGCATGGTCTCCTGTGAATACACAGTGAACGAGGCATAAAAAAATGACTAAGTTCAGCATTTGACTCCACCCCCCCCCCACTCCCATTTAGCCTCAGAAGTCCCCAAGGGACCTCAAATTCAGGTGAAAATGAACAAACCGTGCAGCTTTAGGCCTTACGTAAATTTGGGTTCTGCACCATGCAAAAAAAAAAGAAATGACTAATCCATCATTTGCCCCCCCACCCCCATCCCATTTAGCCTCAAAAGAACGGCCTTAACATATTTAAATTTGAGTTCAGCACCGTGCAAAACTGCTAAATGGACATGCACAGAAAACTTCGGACAAACATGGTAAAATAGTCCCAAAAATGGAGTGTTTTAATTAGCCTTAAAAGAGTCCTTGGGGCACACCCAAGAGTTATTGCGAAGTATAGACAAACGAAATTATATAGAAATCAGTTATGACTTTTCAGAAAGTTTTATAAAAATCAAAGGTGTCAATTTTTTTTAATAAGCACAGAAGTGTCTATTTTAGCCATTTTAACCCGAAAGGCATCCCTAGGGAGGCAACCGAAGATTTAAAAAAATTCCAACGCATAGTTATTGAGAAAAGTGTGGACGGACAAACGGACAAGGGTGAATTTATGGATCCACCATCCTTTTGTCAGGGGACCAAAAAAAAAGCTTACTTTTTATCATCATCATTATTATTATTACTATTATTAGACGCAATGTACAACAGTAAACAGCTATTTTTGTTTTTAATTGTTGAACCTATAAAACCAAAAAACACTTTTTTTTTTGTTAAAACACATTAGACACAAAGATTTGATTAAAACCATAAAAAGGTTCATTGTTATTAAAAAAAACTCTTAAGAATAGCTTTTCTTTAGTCTAATAATTTATGCACATGAAATGCACATTTACCATAAATCTTTTTTTCTACTACGTTATGATGTATACATAAAACAAAGTTGAATTTAACCCCGATCCTGCATTCTTGAAAACGGTCCCTTAAAGAATGAGAGGAAATTTAGTGGCTCAATTGTCATCTTAACTTAAGGTGAGTGAATGGCATTGTTTTTAAGCTACCACACTTTGGGGTAATTGTGCCAAGTCTGGGGTAATTGTGCCAACTAGCTAAAAGTGCTCTTTTGGCAACCACGCATATAAAGAGCACTTTTTTTTTTAGTTGCCGCAATTACCTCCAGATTTGGCACAATTAACCCAAAGAACGATACATTTATTATTATGATCATTTGAGAATACCATGTGCTTTATCTCATCTCATTGAGAGATACTATGACTTAGAACCACTTGTGAATTTTATATTCCCTAGAAACTTCCTTCTTTAGAGGAAGTCGTTTGAGGCCATCCAAGATGAATATACTACATCAAATAATGAGAAATTTTTTGTGTGTGACAGTAGTTTTAAACTGTTATGGTATAAACTAATACACCTATTTCAGTCATAATGGACTTATCCAGAGATTATAAATATACTTGCATTTAATAGTTTATTGAGTAATGACTAGTGGCAGTTATGGCTCCGAGGATCATGACATGTATTTCTTTAACATACTTTTGCTAATACACTTTTTTGCTAATTATACAAATGTGTGTGTCTACAACACTGGTGACAGCAGATTCAAAACTTACATCACTACCACATAAATGCAAGCAAACAATAACAATGTGGTTAAAACTTATTATGCATTATTAAGTTGTCATAAAAAATAAATACTTGTTTGTTATTGCAATGCATTTAATATATTAAGAGGTTTTGACTAAGCAATGACTCATGGCAATAATTGACCTATTTAAAAAAAAAATGAAAACTTAGTCTATCTGTTTGTTGATCTGTTACATTTTTGTTTAAAATTACATTTGAGATAAGATTTTCATTGGTCTGTCATGCTTAAGTTTGAGATAGCATTTTTTGTTTGTTTATCATGCTTAAGTTTGAGATAGCATAATGCAGTTGAATGGATATGCCTAATTTTAGATATATCCAAGTTTTTCTTAAGAGGCTTCGTCCATCAAGATTTGTAATGCTTCAGTGTAAAATAGAATTGTTTTTGCTTGCACACTTCTATATAAAAGGTTCTATCTATCCATCTATCACACTTAAACTTGAATTTACATTTTATTCTGATAAAGATACAAATTGAATGGACGTATCTAAGGAATGCATCAGTCCTCGTTAAACAAAAAAAGATAAAGATGATTTATTTTTACCTTTGCATATAAAACTTGGATCCCCTGCTTGAGTTTCTTTAACAGCTGGACGAAAGAACGGGCAGGTTTCCTCCACTTTGGAACAAAAGGCATTGCAAGGCTTCACAAGGATGCCATCGACATAAAAAGGTATATACACTGCACACAACCATTCTCGGTATGCCTTCTGAAAAGGAGAAACAAAAACAAAAAATGTAACACAATCAAATAAAAAGATTCTGTAGAAAAAAAAAAGGAATTGTATAATGACTAAAAAATTTCAGTTGGAAATTCATACATTTGCATGCATACACATAACTGAATCGAGGAATTTTATTTTTATTTTATTTATGTTTCATTAATTGGCATAATAATCGTGTCATGATTCAGTGGATGTGTAAGTTCCAGAACAGATACAATTATCGATTCTAAAATCACTTAATCCAGTAGAAATTTATGGTGGACGTGAATCTAATGGAGAATCCTCATCTAATTTTAAAACGTCGATATAATTTTCTTTTTAATTTCACAACGTCCTCGTTTTCACTTTTATCTATTACTAGCCTCGATGCTCGGCATTGCCGTTGTGTTTGGAGGTGTGTGTTGAGCAAAAGAGAAAAAAATTGTAGTAGGCAGGCAGGCTCGAACCCATACCTCGAAGGAGGAAAAGAACATAAAAGATGTGACGTCTTAGCCGTTGTGTCCATCACCAAACCAGAAGTGACGGAGGTTTAAATTAAGGCTAGTCAATTGAAAAAAGGGGATGACTTTTGAAAATATTGGCATAAAAAAAGCGACACCTCACTATAGAAAAGAGCCGAGTTTAGGGTGAAGGAATTAATGTTTTTCGCCAATTTTTCAATCGTCCGAAGGGTTGAGCTTCAAAACGATACCGATCTCATGTAAATCCTTCATCTGTCGAAAGTTTTAGGCAGACATACATACATACATACATTTAAACGGACAGGTGAGATTTATATAATAGAAAACATCAATTGCAATTGCGTCATGAATATGCTTATGTACATGTATGTTGTGTCTAACACCTGTTCTCTAATGTGTAAGTTTTACAATATTATGAGGAGCAAGCTACATAATGCTGATGTCAGGGGAAAAGTTGACATGCTTCAAAAGTTTTCAAAGCCCACCTACTACCACAGAAGAAGTAAGATGCTGTGCTTCACTGCTGCTGATGGTTACATGTCTGATTCCGTCTAAACAAATGTATTTTATTTTTGTTCTATAAGTCAGTCCCCCCCCCCCCAAAAAAAAAAATGTACACTTGTGCATAGAAGCATGAAATTCTGTAGATGATTTTAATCTTTATGCATATCTTATACATATATATGTAACAGCCTACACATATGCAATTACGTTTCAGCAACTTTGTGCTTCATCAGAGCCACAAGATAATAATGAAAACAAAATTTTACAATGAATACAAAAGAAACAGGACTAGAAATCCGAAACAATCTACCTACTCTACAGTTAATAAAATCAAATCAGAAATATCTCCATCATTTCAGTCCCAGATTTTTGCTAGCCATAGACATATCACGATGAACAAATATACAAGAATCTTATGGTTGTAATAACTGTTTTTAATAAGGAATAACAATGACCTCAGTGTAACTTAACTGCCATAAATATATTTTCATAAGTTACTATATATATATATATATATATATATATATATATATATATATATATAAACTCAAGCAACGAATAGGGGAAGTTTACTGGTAAAGTGTTGTTGTAAGCTTCAGTCCAATATCACATCACAGTCTGGACTTATGCAATGCGGTTTGATCTCTTTTTCCCTTTTGACAATCCTTACGCAAGCATTAATTTACAAACATTACTCTACACAAACTGTATTTTACACTCAAAGACCAACGCCATAGAGTGAAGTTTTATGAATTGCTAAAACCAGCAAATCTTTAGCTTTGCTATATCTTTATGATCTGCTAACTAGTTTCTTTCCTCTGATGAAAAGAGCCTTACATTCTTTGAAACTCCACGGAATAAGGGTATTTCACCATCCTTCTTTATTGGAGGTATTCTGTTGAAAAATAAATTTTTGCATGTAAATCTCCAGTTTACAGTCTTTGTTTATATATATATATATATATATATATAATTACACAGCATAATCACATTAACACACCAGTTCTCATTAGATCACCAAAATTAAGCAACATTGAGCCTCGTCAGTACCAAATCAGTGACAATATTATGTAAGAGGATGTCGACATCTTGCAAGAACTGCAAAAATATAATGTCTTCATCGCCCCTCATAGGTGTATCAAGTAGTTCCCAGTCACTTGTATAGTGACTGGGGACTACTTGTGAATTTGATATTTCTATGAAACTTCCTCCTCTGGAGGAAGCCCATTCAACTCATCTAGGGTGAGTGCCGCTCCGGTTCAAGGTTCTACTGTGAACATTTGCAAATAATTGCCTCAAAAACAAAAGGCCGTTTACAGTGTTCACTAAAGAGCTTATGCTGTCTACATATGACTTAATTCCTATTACTGCACCATGAAACCATGAAATTCACCATAAGAGCATAGAATTCATTATAAGACCATGGAATTCTCGTACACTAAGAGTGAAAGGGGGAGTTATTGATTTGTGCGTGACAGCATTGTTAAGGGTGCAAGTGACCAAACGCAAAGAAAGTTGAAATTGAGATGAATTTCCTTCCCCTCTCCTCCATGTGTGTGGAGAGAAGAACAAAAAAAAATTAACTTCAATCAATTTCAACTAAATAAGTCAAAAGAGACCGTTTGGACAACATGAATTGGAACAAATGCATTAAGGACATTGCCGAGGCCGCTGCAAAACTTACTCCCACCAGAGAGTATCCTATATCTTTACAAAGCCACAATTCACCCATGCAAGGAGTATTGTTGCCACATCTGCGCCGATGCATCTACCACTAGTCTCTCACTTTTAGGCAAGATCCAAAAAAAAGTTCAATAGATTCCACAATATCGGCCAAGCTCCAACCTCTGTACCATCACTGCAATGTTACATTCCTGTTTGTGTCTTAGTAGTGCTTTAATGGAATGTGCTCTGATGAACTCTTACCACTTGTGTCCCCTCCACATGCATACAAATAATCCAACAAGCAGCAAAATCCTACCCAGAGGTCCCTAGATGCCAAAATGCCCTCTAGTTTCTTCCCTTGGACTGCTAAACTTTGGAATTCCCTCTCTGTTTGCTGTTTCCCTAACTGTACTAACCTGCAGAAGTTTAAGTGTATGTAAACAGACATCTCTCTGTTCAACTCCCCAAAGTTCCCTGTTAGACAGGATTCAAGTAGTAGTCCCTTATTTCCAAGTGGCAATATGTCTGAGTTGAGGTGAAAAGGAGTTCATTTTTTTTTTTTTTTAAAGACACTGAGCATACATGTGATGATAAGACAGGAAGTCATTCTTTGATGAAACAAAAGTCATCTCACTCTCCCACATTTTCCATGAATTGTTTGAAGTCTTAACCATCACAGCAAAATTAACATTTTTCAGTTTTCAGTGAGAACTGTCATAAAGAGGGGAAATGAAGGCAAGACAAGACACAGAAAGAGAGAGAAAAAACAAACAGGAAAAGATAAGAAAGATTAAGGAAAATAAATAAAATCCAACTCAATAGCGACAAAAATACAAGAAAGTAAGGCTTACTTCTTTTTTTTTTCTTTTTTTTAACAAAAACATTTTGACAAAAAAGCGAAGAACTCAAATGCACGAGAGGCGATTTAAGTAGAAATCTTTTTTTCTTTTTTAATTCTTTTTTACCCCAAACCAGTGTGCCAACGTGAATGTGCCGTGTATCACCGAAGTTAAGCAACATTGAGCCTGGCCAGTACCAGATGGGTGACCATTTGGGAAGGCGAGGTGCTGTATCGCAAGGTAAAATACCAGGTTGAGAAACTGGTGCGGTCTATCCTTCTCTCCAGGATAGATGAGACTCTCTTAAACTGTGGTAGGCACCCTGTCTAGTGATGGTGTCACAATAAAAAATACCCTTGATAGCCCTGACGAACCATCAAGTATTCAGCTACCGACAAGATTTGAATTACACTACAAACTCGTGTAGCGAGTTCAATCTCATCTACGGCCGCACTGGATTTTTTACCCTAAACAAAGCATATTGCCACTTTGAATGTAAAGGCTACTATTTGGAACCATGTCTACAGAGAGACTATGTAAGGAGATGAGCAAGATATCTGTTCATATTACATTTAAACTTCTGCAGGTTAGAGAAGCAAGAAGTGAATTCCAAAGTCTAACAGTCTGAGAGAAAGAAGCTATTAGAGGAAAAGATTTTTGGCATCTAAGGACGTCTACAATGAAGGAGTGGGACTTTGCTGCTAGACAGGTTTGTTGAGTGGGTACAATTGCAATAAATTTAAAATAAAAAAAGAAGTTTAATTCAGCTAAAAAGGTGGAGATCTTACATCCCTAGATTTTCTATCAATGCAGCCAGTCACCTGATAATCTTACACAATCCCTGGCTGGGTATGACTTGATCGCTTTCGAAGCGAATCAAGTTGCTTATGTAACGACTTGTATCAATGAGTCTAGATGGGCATATGGTGCAGACAGTGAAAAAATTGGACATGCATTTTCCACGCTGTGCTAACTTATGTCACAAATTTGTTCTTTATTATGAATTATGTTCACATGTAGTCATTGTGCTTCACGATACATAAAAAGAAAACAAGAAAAACATGGTAGACCATGAAAAACTGATACAATACGTGCAGGAAATGAGTGAAAGTTTAGATGATAGTATATTAAAAAAAAATAAAAAATAAAATAAAAAATACAGGCGAGATAAACAAATCTGCAAAATGCAACAGGATATGAACTCTTTACAGCTGTACCTTTAACATTCCATTTGCTATTTATTTACAGAATGATGAACAACTATCCTACAATTTTGAATGGTCACAATTAAATGAGGTAATATATCTATAATTATAAAACTCTGTGGACCGTGCTTGGTTGCATCTTGTCGTTGACGATTGGACAATTCCATCATTAAAAAGCAGGATGACAGGTGAATTTATATATATTGTAATCTACCGACCAGCTGTAATCGTAACACCCTGCATTAATGATTCCAAAAAGGATGAAACGCTGTAGATATTTAAAAATAATTATGTCAGCCCCTTTAAAAACTTGGTTCTTATTGTTGAGCACTTCAAAGTTGAAATTAAAGTCGGTTACTTAAGCTCACAATGGTTTGAATTTTTTCGCACGATAATACATTAAAGTCAAAAACAATCAACACAACACAACATCTTATGAGTGTAAGGCAACATATGCCTCACGGTTTTATTCAAATTCAAACCATATACCCACCCAGCATAGGTACCGTTTCTTAGTATCTGTACCCACCGCATTGATTGCCAAAAAAATGGGCTTTTGTTCTTTCTTCACTCGTTCACAATTAAACCTAAAAAAATGGGTTAATCACAGGGGGCCGTGAGAATTTTTAGGGGTTCATAAATGCTACAAACACATTGTATCCTCACCACATGCAGTTTATTATTTGGAATTGTTCCGTTTACTTGGCTTTACCTGCTACTTGCATCAAACAAAAAAATATACAAAATAGTTTCAGCCAACTTAAAGAAACACCAGAAACCAGCAATACCACTTTGAGAATGAGAAGGAAGTCAAAATAAAATTCAGGATTTCCTGTTTATGGTGAAGTCAAGTGACTCCTTGTACACTGCTCTGTCTGGAAGTGAGGCCCGTAAAACTGCCCATCTTTGAGGTTCGATTGTGAGCTAACGAAAAACCAAACACCTTTTTTTTTCTTAGAGGAATTTAAGTTCAGACCATCAAGAATGTCTAGGAACAAAAAAATTCAATTTCCAATAATGCCACGTTTTTTGGGTCGCATTAGACCAATACCCAAATCTCAGCTTAAAAGTTCAATAACTCAGAAACCGTTCATTTTCAGAGGTTTTAAATGTGATTTTTGGATTCTTCGCGTGGGAAACCTTGTCCATGCAAATTTTCAACGTTCTACCTAGTCTAGAAATTGATTTATACCCAAAAACGTAATTTCATAGTTTCACGAATTTGCACTTTGACACGATATATGTAAAATACCAAAATTGCAATATTTCTGGAACTGCTTAGAGTTAAAAGCCGAAGTTTTCAGGATTCCCTAGCTTTTATTATACCAACATATGGTGAAAGTTTGGAAAAAATCTGAGAGGTAAGGGTGTCATGGTCTGGATGATTTGAGATGGAATTACCCATGTTCAGATCATGTCATAATCATAAGATCACTCTCGCCATCTTGACATTTACATAAATGTTAATTTAAACTATATTTCTTGCAGTTAATGTTGGCTGTGTGGTTTGTTCCTTGCTAATGGAGTCAGAAATGGCTTCATGGTTGGGTTTGAATCTCCCAACCGGCTGTAATCATAATTCCCTGCACTGATGATTCTCGAAATGATGAAACACTAGTGTCTGTAAGTATAGATAGTGCATCCGACATCAACAGAATGTGTTAGAGTCCGTGTTTTTTTGTGAACTTGAGTTACCTTATTTTATTTTTATACTCTTTAATAGGGTCCAAAAAAGGGTGGCCATTCTAATATATCCCACTTTATCAACCCTAACCCAACCAACCCCTGTCCCATCGCCGCATGTTGCATCTCTATATCTGTTTTACAAATATTTTAATGGTATGTGCTCTGATGAATTTGTTTCACTTGTGCCCCCTTGACGTACATATTCTCGACGGACCCACTTTTTTTTTTTTTTAATAATAAGTCAATTAAAATGTTAAAATATTTTCATGGTAAAAAATAGAAAATATTATTTTTAAAAAGAGAAAAAATTATTATAATTAAAAAGTTAAAACGTTTGTTTTATTTGTTTAAAATATTTTTATGGTAAAAAAAAAAAGAAGAAAATAGAGGATGTTTTTTAAAAAGATTTAAATTGTTATACTTATATAAACAATAAATAAGATATTCGTTTTATTTATTTAATGGAATGTGCTCTGATAAACTCGTTGCCCTTGTGCCCCCTCGACGAACATATCCCCGCAAACCTGCTTAGCAACAAAATCTCACCCCTTCACTGTTGAGATCTCTAAATACCAGAAAGCTTTCTACTCTTAGTTTCTTCTCTTGAACAGCTAGACTTTGGAATTCCCTTCCTGCTACCTTCTTCCCTGACTGTACTGATATGCAGAAGTTTGAATGTTACATAAACCAACATCTTGTGAATCTTTCCTAGGTCTGGTTTCAAACAGTAACCCCTTACATCCAAGTGGCAAGTAGCGATATGCCTTGTTAGGGGTAAATGTGAATAAAAGAAATAATGCTTGTGAACCGATGGAAGATAAAAAGTAAAGAAAATAACAGCACGCACAGCATTGAGGTAACGACTGTTGAGATTTGGTGTTAAGAGAGTAAAACATAGCATCCTGAGTTATGCCCCTTTGCTTTGAGAACTCTCCCGTAAGGAGTCATCTTTCTTTCTTTCCGGTGTTAACCTTCTTAAGATAAACATGTTGATAACCCGTCTCTGCATGTGGACTTTCCTTTTTTTTTTTTTACTGATATCGACCGCCAGATACATTTAACATGTCTCATTTAAAAATTGGTCATGTGGTTTCACATATAGTTAAAAAAAAAAAAAAAATGTAGTGTTTTATCTTGTTGCAGGAATTTGTTCAAAAATTAAAGAAAATAAAATAAAAGCCGATATTTGCTTTTTAGGTATGTCCAGGGTAAAAGTAAACCTCATGATTACATTGCGAAAATGCCTTATCAAAAAACTACCATGGAATTTCTTGTAAATTTCACTGGAGAGAAGTTATGTTTGATCTTGTTATAGAGCTTTGTTTTCAATTGCATTCACTGACAGACAGAAAAGAATGGGTGAGAGTTATTGGGGTAGCAGATATAGAACAGTAGAGGTAGCAGATGTAGCTCACAGGGTCAGGGCAAGAAAAACTTGGAAGGAAATGATAAAAATAAACCTGAGGAACAAAGGATAAATAAAAACCTTGAAAGTCAATTTCTTAAAGCCGTCTACCATGTTCCCTCAAATAAATATCACTCAGTTGTTATACTTACTAAACATCAACCACATATCTCTCTCTCATATATATATATATATATATATATATATTATATATATACATATATATATATATATGTATATATATAAAGCTGAATGTGTGTGTATGTCTGTCTGATCACGAATAGGCTCCTATATGGTTGACTATTTTAAAAAACTGATTACATATAATGATAGATGTATCGAGATACAGGAATGGGTATGTTTGATCTGGCAGAACGGTTTTTCATTAAAATTGTGGAGTCTGTGTACGCACCCGGTTCACAAAGTATAAAAATAAAAAATTTAAAATGGAAATATGTCACAAAGTTTAACAAGGTTTTTTAATATAGATCCACAGAATATTGTGATAAGTGTTTCAGTGTGAACAAGTATGGTATAATAGATTATGGGGTTTATCTATTTTATTTTTACTTTCACCATATTTTGCTTTGGTTTTCATACCCCCAAATTCGAAGCTATCTCTTTACAACCCTTCCTTTTCATAACCTATCATACTTTCATAAATCAGAGTCCATTTTCTGTAGGCTGTTTTTGAACCCAGTCAACGACGGGTATTTTTGCTAGTGTATATATACACACACACCCACACTTATGAAAATATATGGCAATTCCACGTTTCATCCTCATAGTGAATAGTCAAGCTAAAATGTATGGAATGTGTGTTAGCTTGTGTTTTATCTCCATGCACACACATGTTAAGATAAGCTCAACTATTAATTTCATGCATTAAAAAAAAAAGAAAAGTGTATGTCACCCTATACAATAAAATGAACCTGATTGGTTAACTAGCTAAAATAAACGTGGGTGTGTGCGTGTATTTATATAATATATATATATATATATATATATGCACACATACATACACAGTCCTGGTCAAAAACATAAGACCACTTAAGAAAGTATGCGTTTACACATATTATCGAATTTTTAATCAAACAAATTATTTAAACCATTGCCAAAAGGGAAAATATGATGGAAAAAAATAAAATCTGCTTCATTCGAAATCTTAACCCCGATCTAATAATTATTTTTTAAAAAACAAACATTTTCACCTGGTCAAAATGATAAGACCACTGATAATTTATCCAACAAAAGGCAATTATAAACTACTAAAAAAGGGTCTCAGTATTTAGTATAGCCTCCATTATTACAAATTACTTCAAAAATTCTCTTTGGCATGCTTGCGACTAAGTTTTTTATCAGTTGCGAAGGAATTTTATCCCATGTACTGAAAACTGAATCAGAAAGTTCCTTTATCGTATCATACTGGGTTCCATCCTTGAACACTTTTGCCATCCATCCCCAAAGATTTTCAATGGAATTGAGGACCGGAGAACATGCTGAATGATCTAACAATTCTATATTATTTGAAGAAAAGTATTCTCGTGCTTGTCGAGAAGTGTGTATCGCAGCATCGTCTTGCTAGAAAATCCAATTTCTTCCACACAGACGTGGACCTTCAGCCCTGATAGAAGCATTTTCAAGCATTGAAATGTACTTCAATGATGTTTGCCGGCCTTTCACTACTTGCAACTTTAGGGTCCCAGCTGACGAGAAAGCACCCCAGATCATTAAAGACCCTCCTCCACTATGCCAAGTTGAAAAAGTCTCTTTGGGCAAATTTTTATCATGCCAATAGTGTTGAAATCCAACTGAACCATCTAGATTAAACTTTTTCTCATCAGAGAAAATTACATTTTCTCACTTCTCTTTATCCCAAGTCTGGTATTCGGTGGCATATTTAAGTCAGTTAGTTTTGTGCTGTTCAAGAAGACGTGGTTTCTGCAGTCGTTTTAAATGATTGAAATCCTTCATTTTCAGATGCCTTCTGATGGTTTTAGGACTACATTCTGCTGCTGTTTGGCTTTTCAATCGACTTGAGCTCATGCTGGAGTTTTTTTTTAAACTTCTTCTGATACGGCGATCCAGTGATGGGGTTATTTTTTTTGGTCGACCTGGACTCTTTTTGTGCCCATATTGATCTGGATTTCTTAAAAATTTGTGATGACCGTTTTGCTACGATTCACTTTGTTTGCAATGGATCTATGGGAGAGTCCACCCCTATTAAGCTCAAAGATCCTTCCTCTCTCAAACTCTAATAATGTTTTCCCTTTTGCCATTTATAATTTAGTAAGATGTTTTTTATCCACTAACAAGTTGCTTTTAGTAACATAGAAAGCTTTTCGTATTCATTTTTTCAAAACTATCTGATTTTATTAAAGTGGTCTTATCATTTTGACCAGGTGAAAATGTTTGTTTTTTAAAAAATAACTATTAGATCAGGGTTAAGGTTTCGAATGAAGCAGATTTTATTTTTTTTTCCATCATATTTTCCCTTTTGGCAATAGTTTCAACCATTTGTTTGATTAAAAATTCAATAATATGCGTAAACGCTTACTTTCTTAATTTGTCTTATGATTTTGACCAGGACTGTATACATTTATATATATATATATATATATATATATATATATATATATATAACATGTTAACATGAATTCCATGCATTTTAGCCTGACGATTTTCTATAGAGATGAAACGCGTAAGATTCTGTGTGGTTTAATTGCCATATATTTTCATAACTTGCTACCTAGCTTTACTCACGTATTGAGCACTGTTGAAGTAAATACTGAAAATTGATTGGTACAATTTTGGTATTATCAATTTATAGTCCAAACAAAAGGGACCGAGAAGCAAATATGTTAAAATAAGCTCAACTATTAATTCAACACATTCACAAAAGAAAAATGTGTGTCACTATACAAAGCAGAACAATAGATTAGGAAGAAGTTGTCAGCTAAACCTTTGTCTGAGTGAAGCACAGCCATTGGCTAATGAAAACTTTAACTTGCAGGCGAGTATAAAAATGAATACCATTGGTTAACTAAACTAAACACCATGTGGCTATACAAAAACATCAGGTAACATTAATTCTATGCATTTAAGCCTGATGATTCCTTAGGGGGATGAAACGTGGAAGATTCTGTTTAGCTTAATTGCCATATATTTTCATAACTTATTCCCATCTCTACTCATGTATTGAGCACTGTTGAAGTAAATGCTGAAAATTGATACATAAAATACTATATCTCCTTATAACATTTTATGCAGACACAAGAAATAATTACATTATATATATATAAAGCTGAACGTCTGTGTGTGTGTCTGGTCACGAATAGGCTCCTATATGGTTGACTATTATAGAAATCTGATCACATATAATGATAGAAGATGTATCGAGATACAGGAATGGGTATGTTTGATCTGGCAGAACGGTGGTTCATTAAAATTGTGGGGTCTGTGTACGTGCTTGGTCCACAAAGTATGAAAATAAAAAATTTAAAAAGTAAAAAAAAAAAAAAAACGTTTACAAGTGTTTTTGATATAGCTGTACAAAAGAATACTTTGATAAGTATGTTTTAACTTAAATAGGGATGGTATAATAAAATTGTGCGGTCTGCGTTCGTGCCTGGCCTCCATAGAATGGAAATAAGCACAAACTTTAATAAAGACTTTTCATATCTATCTGCATAAGTATACTTTGATAATTATGTTTCAGTTTGAAGAAATATGGTATTATAAAATTATGGGGTGTCCGTTTGCGTCTGACCTCCATAGAATAAAAATATGTCACAAAGTTTAACAAGGATTTAATAGAGATCCACAGAATATTGTGATAAGTGTTTCAGTGTGAACAAGTATGGTATAATAAATTATGGTGTTTATCTATTTTATTTTTACTTTCATCATATTTTGCTTTGGTTTTGATACCCCCAAATTCGAAGCTATCTCTTTACAACCCTTCCTTTTCATAACCTATCATACTTTCATAAATCAGAGTCCATTTTCTGTAGGCTGTTTTTGAACCCAGTCAACGACGGGTACTTTTGCTAGTACATATATAAACTATGTGATAAAAAACTTATATTTGAACTATACATATTTATGGAGATAATAACTATTTATCTATCAGAGTTGTAGACTGATCATCAAATTTATTACGGCTGTTGATATTTTTAATCTTTGCTAATATTCCCGTTTATCGAAACACAAATCAGTAATTAGTGTAATTTTCTTTTGTCAAGTATTGAATAACAAGTTTACAGCAAATCTCATTGGAGAGATATTAATGGAACAATTGTGAACATATACTTAAACGTATTCGCTCTTGTTTTAAATACATTTTATTTATAAACCAATGAATATAGTATATCCATAGCAAATACTTCATATTGTTTTAAAAGATTCACATTGATAATTACAGACTTGTATGCAAATATGATAAATAGAACTTACTTTTGATCAAATTCAATTTCCTTTTATTTGCTGCAATTGTTTATTTTGTGTTATAAAAATTTATATTTTCTGATGAGAAGCATTAGGCTTTGACTGCCATAAAGAGCTTTCCTAACCCCCCTGTTTCAAATTGATCAATGAATCTATATGTGTCAGCATATATTTTCTATAATCAATATTTTTTTCTTCATATATATATATATATATATATATATATACACACTAGACTACCCGTGACTCGTTGGGTCAATATGTTATATTAGCTAGGAATTAATGTATGAGCGTGACACTTGTGACGTAAAGAAAATAGTTTTTTTTTTTTTTTTGACATAACAGAAACATTTCTATGAAAGTATATTAAAATGAAAAAAGAATATAGATAGATTTCTACGAGTCGTTCTGTTTATAATTGTTTATTTTTGAAAAAAGAATTTACAGCCATTGAATTATAAGTGGTTTGCCATACTTATAGGTAAATGTGCACTGAACAGATACCATAATACTTGAAGTTAAATTCAAATTTTGATATCTCTTTTAAATATCTTTTAATTTAAACACGAAAAAAAAAAACAATTGCGGCGCTGAAAATGTACACAGTAAAACAATGTTTTATTGCCACGTTATTTATTTGTAACGCAAATTAAAAAACATTTTTGGGGTTACTTATTTATGTTGATGGTGTAGAAGAAAATGTAGGAATGTTTTTTAAGAAAATGAGAATAAATTAAAAAGAAAAAATGAGGGCGGTGGGTAAATCGCCGTTGTAAAATGCTCTTATTGTTGCCAATGAGTTAAAGTAGATTTATTTGTAAGAAAATTGCGTTAAAATAACTTAAACGTAATACAGAAATGAACGATGTAAAAAAAATGCAGAAAGTATTAACAATTGTTTATTTGGATAATTTAAATGCAAAAAGAAAAACAATTGGGACGCTGAAAACGTACACAGTAAAACAATATGTTTTATTGACGCATTGATTATTTGTTTATGTATGCATGCACAACTGGAAGTCGTAAACCGGATTTTGGGTTACAACACCTGTTACAAGGTCATTTGAATTTTATAATTATATGGATATAATGGAGTCAGAGATGGCTTTATGGCTGGGTTTGTATCTCCCAACTGGCTGTAATCGTAACTCCCTGCACTAATGATTCCCAAAAGGATGAAACACCAGTGTCTGTAGGTATTAAAATAATTATAGTAATAATTATGTCAGCCCCTTCAATAACTCAGTTCATATTGTTGAGCACTTTACGTTGAAATGAAATAAATCAGTCACTTGAGCTCCCATGCGCAGATCATGATATTTACAGGGTGCCCCCCAAAAAAACAAAAGCGGCCATCTGGGACATATGCTGTAAAGCGGAGAAAAAAAAGGCCAAAGACCCTAGTGTTTTGATGTGATGTTTTGAATATAATAAACTAGTTATGACCAAAGTTTCATTTTATTTAGACAAACCAGTAAGAAACAGAGCCTAATTAGAGCTGGGGCCCGTTTTTTATGGGTCACCCTGTACAATCATAAGATCACTCTCACTGTCTTGACATTTGCACTTTATATAAATAACTAGCAGGGCTACCCGGCGTTGCTCGGGACCGTATAAACAATGAAAAAACAAAAGCAGATATTGAACATATGTTTTATTCTTAGGGGAGAGGAATCTTTCATCTCAAGTTTTAGCGTTACAAACAAACATTTGTCTTTTAATGACAGGTTTTTTTGGGGCCCCCCCCTCTCGAAGATAACTGATCAGTTGACCAACTTCTAGTGGTGCGTTTGACGTGAAATTTCGATATTTATCATCCGGGTGATGGGGCTTCGATATGATACCAAATTTGTCAAGTTTGGTTCCGTCTTTCAAAAGTTTTAGCGTTACAAACAAACATACATACATACACACAGACGTTTGGCTTTTATATATATAGAAGATATGCAATATAATTTCCATTCTACTAGATCTACAGCAGATGTGCTAACAGTTATATCTCATCAGATTAGCAAATTTCTCGACGGAGGCTTTCTTTCTTAGGGCAATTGTTTTTAACATATCAAAGGCCTTTGATAAGGTATGGCATAAAGGTCTATTCCACAAGATCTCCAGCTATGGTATAGCTGGAAATGTCTTCTCAATTATTAAATAATTTCTTTCTGATAGGTTTATAAGAGTAATGGTTCATGGATAGAAATCAGAAGCTCACAGTATTAATGCTGGAATCTCTCAGAAGTCCATCCTGGGTCCAACTCTCTTCCTGATCTACATTAATGATCTCCCAAATCACATCCTAAGATCATTCATAGACATTTATGCTGACGACACTATCATCTATGGCAACGCATCAAGAGCTGTAAATGACAAAGTTCTCTCTGATTCTCTATCCTCTGATCTTGAGCATGTGGTACAATAGGGAAAGCGGTAGCTGGTTTATTTTAATGCATCTAAAACCAAGCTTCTATCTTTATATCATCAACGCTCTGACCCCCGTCTGGCATCAATTGAAATGAAGGGTTCTCGTCTTGAGAAGGCTCCATGTTTTGACTAGCTTCTGGGTCTAACCTTTACTCATGATTTGACATGGAACACATGCATCAAATCTGTTGCCAAGGTTGCTGGAAAATGGTGAGACAATTCTATCGCACCAGTAGATATTTCACTTCTGATGCAATTCTCTACCTGCATAAGAGCCAAGTATGTTCAACAATGAAGTACTCTTGCCATATCTGGGCAGGAGTTGCTTCAAGTACCTTATTGTGCCTAGACAGAGTTCAAAATAGACTGTAGCCTAGCGGAGGATGCCCTTTTCTCTTTCCCACGGATGAGACGCTGCGAAACTGTCTCTCCTTTATCATTATTTTCATAGCAATTGCTCATCAGAGCGCCAATCTATGGACCCCTCCCCCCTGGCCTGACTTTCACGAAAAAAAAATTGTTTAGCTGAAATCACTATCAATAATTCCCTCCCACTCTTTATCTGTGTCTAAACCTAAACGTGAATTTCATGAACAAAGCTTCTTTCCCAGAACTGCCCGCCTATGGAACTCTTGTTTCTCTGCTTTCCAGCTGACTACAATATGGTTGTCTTCAAGTCCAACATAAACAAGTTCTTGATGAGCCATCTCCTTAAGTAATCCAATTTACCACGACTAACGATCACTACGATATTGTCCCTTATCCTCGAATGGCCTCCGGGCATTAGTAAGTGGTGACTCCTTTTTATAAAAAAAAAAAAAGTGTTAATTTCAACTGTATTTCTCACGGTTAACATTGACCATGCAGTTTGTTTCTTACTAATTGAGTCAAAGATGGCTTTGTGGTCGGGTTCAAATCTCCCAACTGGCTGTAATCTTAACTCCCAGCATTGATGATTCCTGAAAGGATGAAACACTAGTGTATGTAGGTATTAAAATAATTATAGTAATAAATATATATCCATACAGGATGGCCCACTTAAAAGTAGCCCAATCTCTCTAATCTTTTTCTAATCAATTTTTCTTTTTTTTTTTCAAATTAAGCTTCCTAATTTCTTAAAAGCAACATTTAAAATTTTTTAAGTATGATGTTTTCGCTGCAGCAGAGAATAGTGATTGCGGAAGCCTATCAGAACAATAAGCAAAGGGTTATGGGCACCATGTTCCCCGGACTTGTCATCATGTGATTTGTATCTTTGGGCGACTTCAAAACAAAAAGTTTATGCAGATAATTCTAACAATCTAAACCAACTAAAAGAGAACATTATCAACGCTATCAGGAGAATCACCAGACAAGATCTACATGAAATATCGGTAAACGTTGTTAAACGTGACCAGACATGCATAGATGTCAACAGGGAGTACTTCCAGCATCTTTCATAACACTACAAGTAATTTAAACAATAAAAGAATGTCCCCACTCTCTACTACATTTTCTGAGCTACTTTTAAGTGGGCCACCCTGTATATAGATATAGTTATGCATATTTATTGTTGCTTTAACTTTTTTTTATGAGCCAACAAAAAGGCATGGTCAGATTGAGTTTTTTTGAAATACCTGGTCAGAGATAAGTCATTTTGGAAGTCAATTTCTTGAAGCCGTCCAATGCATGCGGATATGTAAAACAGATTTCAAACTGGCGGTGATTGTCGTCATCGTTGCGTTTGCTACAATTAATCTTTTTTAAGATCTCATATTCAAAAAATTGTTTTGCCAATACTACATCTTTTTTTATAAGTAAATAAATATGGTAAGATTGTTGAAATACCTGGCCAAAAATAGTTGACTTTGGACGTCAATTTCTAAATGCATATATAACAGATGTTAAACCGAATATGAAGATGTTAAAGAGATGTTTTATTGTCACTCATGCAGACCATTCCTAGACTAAAATGCATGTGAAGGTGATAGGTTCTTAGAAAGAAACTTCGTTCATGGAAGTTTTGTTTTATTTTAGACGCACAGAAAAAGAAATATTCTTTATAGTTGTTGCAGCTAGATGAGTTCTTGTTATGAATTTAATAACAAAATTAAATGAGTTCTTGTTATGGATTCAATAACAAAATTTTTTAGATCGCCATCTTGGTAAGCTAAAATACATGTGAAGGCTATAATATGTATTTGGAAAAAGTCGAGAAAAAAATAAAGAAACAAAAAGACGAAAATTCTAGAAATGATTAAACCATTGCTTTCTAGATTAACAGATTAAAGCTGGATGTATTGCTTCATATAAAAACGAATATTGCTGAGCATGTGTGGGTATGAATCAAAGGCAAGATCTAGACAGGTAATCCTCTTAATATATCAAGCTTATCAGAGGAGGACAGACGGTAATCTAAGCTAATCTTTCTCTCGCTGCGAATTTATGAAGCCATAAAAACCTTTTTTCTGTCATTTTAAATTTGCTTGATAGACATCGACGTTTTCTTTTTTCTGTCCATTGGATTTGACTACTTTTAACGAGTTTGTGCATCCGCTGTTTAAGGTGCAGGTTTGGTTTGATTTAGTTGTTCTATGACATACCAGCCCTTTGGGATTTTTTTTTTATGCCAAAACAAACTATTTCTTAGAAATAATTCATTTTGTCTGATTTAATTGAAGCCAAGTTGTTATTTTATCCATAGCCAATTTTTCCAAACATATTAGTGTGAAAATGTCTAACGCAGATGCTGTTTATTTATTTTGTTAAACTAATGAATCACCATTTAGCAAACAAAGTCAAAAACGACTTGAGGATGAGGGTAAATACGTTGGATAGATTGTCAGTTTAACGTCAGTTTTACATGCTGACATGTGTTGGACGGCTTTTAGAAATAAATTTCCAAACTACTCATTCCTTGCAGAATCTAGATAAAAAGGAGTTGCCAGTGTCTATGCCCAGAGAGGGAAATGGGCTGGGCAGAGGAGAAAAAAGAGGCAAGGGAATGGAAAAGGAGAGAAAGCTAAAGAGACAATTATATATAGAGAGATGGATGTTTTTAATAGAAATATCTTACACTTTTGCGTCAGGCAATGCTGAATAGCTCTGCTAGTGTCAAATAAAACTAATACTGCTTGTTTACAATGCATTTTCTTGGCGTTTTCATTTACACAAGGAATGATTTCAAGCTCAAATGTAAAGATAAACAAAAATGTAACCAATATAACATAAACTGATGTAACAATCCACTGTTTTTGTTGTTTCAAGTTATCTATTTATCCTTTCGCTGGCAATGTCGAAAAGACATCAAGGCACATCAAACTAATCTCACGTGTTCTTATCAAACACTTAAGGACCTTCTGCAGAACCTTAAGGTTTAGAAACGTGATCTAATATACAAAACCTATTTTCAATCCTGACCAACGCCAGATGCCCCTGCTAGTAAATGACTAAAATGAAATAAGCTGAAAAATGCAATAAAAGAGTGCCGATTGCAAGCAAGTTAAATATACGCCTCATAATCATTCAAATTATTTTATAAGATGAGAACTTTGTTTTTGTTTAGTATTGCGTAATCAGATGTTAGTGCATTACGTAGATCGGATGTTTGTAAGTATCCGCTCTGGTTTGCCCGGAATTTGACGGAAAATGCAAGATTATGCCGAGCAAATCTTACGAACGCTACAAAATAGAACCATTCGGTTACAAATTAAAATTTAAAAAAAAAAAAAAATAGAATAGCAAAAAATAAACTACAACAACCTACAATAAATTTTAATTTTTTTTTCTCGCGTGATTAAAAACTAATTTGTGGGTAGTGAGTAGTGGGGGTAGTGTTGGGGTTTAGTTCCTCCACTCGGTAACGGTAGGAAACAATATTTACGTAAGAAATAAATGAAAAACAATTAATTAAATCACATCTAAGAGTATCTTGTACCTCTACAAGGTCACCATTCGCCCATGCATCGAGTATTGTTGCCACATCTGGGCTGGTGCATGTACTGCTACTCTCTCCTTCTTGGATAGGGTCCAAAAAAAGAGTCTTCAATCTAATATATCCCACTTTGTCAACTACCTGTCCCATCGCCGCAATGCTGCATCTCTGTGCCTGTTTGAAAAGTATTTTAATGGAATGTGCTCTGATGAACTCGTTGCACTTGTGCCCCTCCGACATACATATCCCTGACAAACCCATTTAGCAACAAAATCACACCCCTTTACTGTTAAGGTCACTAAATGCCAGAAAATGTTCGAACATCTGAACTTTGGAATTCCTTTTCTGCTACCTGCTTCCCTGATTGTACTGATATGCAGAAATTTAAATGTAATGTAAACCAACATCGTATTAATCTTTCCTAGGCATGGTCCCAAATAGATCTCCTCACCTCCAAGTGGTGATATGCCTTGTTAGGGGTGAACATAAGTAAAAAATAAAAATAAATAAATAAAAATCAAAAACTACAACCTAACGTAATACTATTTTATTTCTAGGATATTTTTTTTTTATTCAAGAGAACTTTCAAACATTTTTTTGCAAGATAATTTTTTTAAAATTTTTTAGAAAAAAAAAAAAAATTCTTTAACAAGTTTTAAGAATGTGCATATTTTTTTTCTTTTTTGTAATATATAGCACCATTGGCATTATTTGGATTCTTCAGACTACTGTTCTCATCTTGAGTGTTATTTTCACAATGTTTCGATCGATGTAACCTCTTACCTTCTTGTAAGAGTATCTTGTGTAGGAGACGGGGAGTCTCGTCGTGGGCGACGAAGCGTTTCACTGAAGAACCACGGCAACACACAGCGAACCAACAATGACAGCCACGGCGCAAAGGTAACTAACAAAGCTCAGCTGACTGCACGAATAGAAACAGAACCCAACGGTCACTAATGGAACCCAACGGTCACTGTACTGATCGCCACGAACGTCAGAACCCGACTGCCTCGCACCTCCAATGGACCGATTTTTATTCCTCAAGATGGCCTAGCTAATTTGCGATCCTGCGAGATTCCGTCTCTAATAAAAGCAGGCAGGCGCCATCTTGAAACTCTTTCTTCCGCTGCCCCGACCACAGGATCAGCCACCACCCCGCACGCCAGGCACACACGGACCCTCTTGCACCGAGGGCTACGGTTAGTCTCACACTTCTTCAATTGTATCTTGTCAAACTCGGGAATTTAGATGCAATTTCAAATTGCAACCTTTATTTACTTCACAGAGGTAACATACTCTCATTTCATCAGCCGTCAATGGATTGAGGTTTTAAATAATTCAGAATTGTATTTTTCAGTCTCCCACACTTTAATCTTCAGTAGAATATCACTTTTACAGTTGATTTTTCCAAATATTCTAATCACTGCACTACAGGTCCCTGCATAGTGCAATGGTTAGAGGACTTGAAAAATTTCAGGAGTGAGACTAACATTATTCCGAGATGAAGTAGGAAACATTATACTCAGCACTGTCAAGTTAGAAAGATTACATAAAATCTATTATATAAAAGTCACTTAGTGTGTGTGTGAGAGAGAGAGTTCCTTATAGGTTCCGAAACGGCTGAGCCTATCTTTTGCAAATTTCACACAAAGCTAATTTATGTCTGGCAGAGTTCTTAGAAATTCGTCTGATATGTATCGAAAATCCAAAAAAATCTGATCCTAAAAATAGTCTTTCTTATAGATAAAAAAGAATTTTTACAGGGGAATATTTTAGGTTACACCGGCAAGAGAGATAATAAAATCTCAACAAATAATTTCTTCTTAGAAAAAAAACAAAACAAAAAAAAAAAAACAGATTTGTTGGCATCTGAAAACATAGCTCAGTAGTAGCACCATTTTATTTTAAGTTTTTTCTTATTAAGGAACTCAATCTCCAATAAAAGAAGTAAATCATTTCTTTGTTTGCATATTTTAAAACTAAATATTAATTAGAAGTGATTTTTCCAGAGGATTCATTATTAAGGTTAAATATCAGCTGACGTGATATTGTAAACAAACATAGACGGAATTTGATGAATTACATTATCATTTATTTTACTTTTTAATTTTTTTTTTTCTTTTTTTTTGCGAATTTGTCCACCGAGGAAATTATTCCTCGTAATATATAATATTCAATAGAAGATTGATTCTATAACAATACATATGCAATCTGCATAAATTAAAATATTGTGCTTAAGCGTATTGTACGACCAATCAACACCGGGCGTCCAGCTAGTAATAATTTTTTTTTTTTTTTTTTTTTTTTTTTTTACAAAGAAGTCACCACTTATCAAGGCCCAGAGGCCACTCGTGGATAAGGGTTATTGCGTGTATAGTAATCAATGGGATAATATTGTAGTAATCGTTAGTAATGGAGATCTGATTCTGATAAAGTGTCTTACTTAAGGGTGTGGTTCATCAGGAATTTGTTTATGTTGGACTTGAAGACATCCTAGTAGTCAGGTGGGAAACAGGCAAACGGAAGAGAGTCCCACAGGCGTGCACTTCGAAGAAAGAAGTTTTGTTCATGGAATCTACGTTTTGATTTAGGCACAGATAAAGAGTGGGGAAAATTAATGACAGTAGTTTCAGCAAGACGGGTGTTTTTCATGAAAGATTGGCGGGGGGGGTAGAGATTAGAGCTCAGACGAGCACTAGCAGTGTCAGAAATTTCGTGAAAATAGTGAATAATTCCACCCCATCTTTCCAAGCTTATAACTCCTCGAAAAATGTAATTCAAGCCCTAATTTTTTTTTTCAATTAAAGGAGTAAGGACCAAGGTTTTATTTAAAAAAAAAACAAAACAAAACAATGTGTGTTTTTTTTTTTTAAAAGGTTTTAAACTTCGGACTTTACAGGTAAATTTCTAAAAAACTGATTTTTTTTTTTGTTTTAAATTTGAATATATTATTTATTGACCTTTTCTCTTCAATTTGTGATATATAAACCTATTAAACATAAATTAATTATTTACTTTTTAATAGACATTTCAAAATGAGAGGCGTAAATTATTCGACCCCCTATCTTTCTAAGCTTATAACTCCTCGAAAAATGTAATTCAAGCCCTAATTTTTTTTTCAATTAAAGGAGCAAGGACCAAGGTTTCATTAAAAAAAAAAAAAAAGACAAAAAGAAAAAATGTGTTCTTATAAAATAAGGTTTTAAACTTCGGACTTTACAGGTAAATTTCTAAAAAACTGATTTTTTTTTTTTGTTTTAAATTTGAATATATTATTTATTGACCTTTTCTCTTCAATTTGTGATATATAAACCTATTAAACATAAATTAATTATTTACTTTTTAATAGACATTTCAAAATGGGGGGGGCGTGAAAATGGGGGGGGGGCGTGAAAATGGGGGGGCGTGAATTTAAAAAAAACGTTTGTCTAAAATATTATATTCGGTTTATTGGAAAGAACATAAAATTTCACATTGACCCTGAAAATATCGTAAAAATAGAATCAATAGAAAAATTTTGATAGATTTTTAAAATTTAAAAATTTAAAAATATTGAGTTTAAAAATTGAAAAATATTGAGTTCGGAAAATTCATTACTGTTTTAAAAAAAAAAAAAAAATATTTTTATTACTTTTAAAACAACTGTAATAGTTTATTTTGGAAGTATAATCCATAAAGAAAATAAATAACCCACTTTTAACAGAGAAATTACGAGATTTTTATATTGTATTCGCAGTTTCGTGTTAGGGGTGTCAAAAATTCCTACAAAAATTCTGATACTGCTAGACGAGCACTTCCCATTGAAATAACGTTAAAAACATTATGTCCAATACACAGGACACCTCGGCTAGAAGTGCAAAGTTGATAGCCACGATCCAAACTGACATGATCTTGTCATTTTCTAAAGTTAGTAGTCACTTCTCATGAGCACATTTAACAGCTTGCACTGACTATTGTTTATATAAAGCTAGGAACGTGTATATGGCAATTTATTTGTGTGGACAAAATTCACTCCGAAACTAATTAACCAATTATGTTTTTTTTTTTGTTTTTGTTTTTTTTTTTTAACGCAGTTGCTCGGTGTAAGGTGTAATAATATGTTATATTTAGTTTTAGTTTTATGTAAAGAAAATCAAAGAGTGAGTTGGAACCTTTGCAAAAAATTAGATACCTCCAAATATTTTTTTTTTTTTTTTTAACAATAGGTATTAGACATCAATTGATGATTTCAGTTTCTTTAAAGTACTATAACGGATTTTGGAGAGGATTAATATGAACATAATCTCCAATTTATAAATTCGAATATTTCAGATTTGCATTGAATTTAATCCATAGTCATTAAAAACCAACTAAGCAAGGTTCTCTAAATCTCAATTTTTTTTTTTTTTTTTTTTTTAATTCAATTTTCACCCCAAACAAGGCACAGTGCCACTTTGAAGCAGGGGGCTACTATTAGGGAATTAATTAGCGGGGTCATTATGAAGGGAGAAGAGTAGAAAGATGTTTGTTAACATTACACTTGAACTTCTGCATATCATTGCAGTTGGGAAAGCAGAATCCCGGAAGGGAGTTCCAAAGACCCGCAGTTCTGGGGAAGAAACTATTGGAGTAAAAGGCTTTCTTGCACCTAGGGATCTCCACTGTAAAGGGATGAGACTTAGTAGCTTGTCGGGTTTGTCGGAGGTAGTTACGTCGGGGAGGTACAAGTGTTTGCAGTTCGTCAGAGCATTCGCCATTAAAGTATTTGTAGAACAGGCAGAGGGATGCAACATCTCGTCGATGGGACAGAGGTTGAAGCCTAGATGACAGTTCAGGACCTATCAGGTTGGCGACTCTTTTTTGAACCCTGTCCAGGAGCGAGAGACAAGCAGCAGATGCACCAGCCCAGATGTGACAACAGTACTCCATACATGGGCGAATGGTTGCCTTATAGAGGTATAGGATACTGTCAGGCGTAAGTAGTTTTCTAGCACGGTAGAGGGAGCCAACCTTCCTTGCAGCAGCCTTGGCAATGCTCTCAATGTATCTATTCCAGTTCATATTCCCTGTAAACGTTAGGCCGAGGAGTTTAAAAGAAGTACTTTCAGGCAATGTGTTCTTGGCCATTGCTATTGGTGGTAGAGAAGGTTTCTTGTAGTTATTGAAGGAAACAAGCTTAGTCTTAGCAGCATTGAATGAGACCAACCATTTTTGTCCCCATTCCACTACGGATTGGAGGTCATCCTCTAGTGTTTCTGCCATTTTCTTGGATATGTGTTCATTTGTTTTCCCCTCATATCTGTTATAGAGAGTGGTGTCATCGGCAAATATACCCATCTCCGAAACAATATTATCAGGGAGGTCGTTTATGAATATCAGGAACAATAGAGGTCCAAGGATAGACCCCTGAGGCACTCCCGCATTTATGTCATATTGTTTGGATATACGTCCGTCGAGGACAACTTTGATTTTTCTATTACTTAAGAAGGATTTAATTACGTTATGAAATCAATTACTTCTTAAGAACTACTTAAGCTTAAACCTCAAATTTGAGACATTTTCTATATAAATAAAACAGTAGATGTATGTGTGTGTGTCTAAATATTTAACTGATAAACTCTTAAACTACTGTTCACATAACACTAAAATTAACAGGAAATAGTAATCATACACCAAGGATGGTTTATAACAAGTAAAATCTTTGTTTGGATGAATGAATAACATGTATATGGGCAAGTTGAAATGCAAAATGTTCGTTTCAACTTACCAACATATTTCTATTACTTTTGCACATAAGCGAATTCATTCATAGCTTGTAGTGATCTAATTTTGAATCTTTCTTATCTATCAGTCGAGAAGGAATGCGGCTGGAGTGCTAGATGTTTTGGTTTCGAATCTAGCTGATGGCACTCAAGTAATTTTTTAAAAACTTTTGAAATCTGTACTATATATATATGTAGGTTTTGTGAATACTTTCAAGAGATTAGATAGGCCTACAAAACTTAATACACTTGGTTTTTACCTGTTCAGGTACTTCTTTATACTAGAAGGATGATTAAAGTTGATCAGATTCTTTCTTCAAGTTCACCAGGATCAGGAAAGGACCATAACACGCTTCGACTCTTATG